>NC_064807.1:86246967-86247259 GCF_023721935.1 Panthera uncia
TGAGTAGCTACTCCCCTCTATAGGTGGCTACTCCTCTCCATGGGTAGCTATTCCCCTTCACAGGTAGCTACTCCCCTCCACAGGTAGCTCCTCCCTCCCCACAGGTAGCTACTCTGCCCCATGAGTAGCTACTCCCCTCTATAGGTGGCTACTCCTCTCCATGGATAGCTAGCTACTCCCCTCTATAGGTGGCTACTCCTCTCCATGGATAGCTACTCCCCTCAACAGGTAGCTACTCTGCCCCGTGAGTAGCTACTCCCCTCTATAGGTGGCTACTCCTCTCCATGGATAG
>NC_064807.1:86247269-86258551 GCF_023721935.1 Panthera uncia
GGGTAGCTCCTCCCCCTCCACAGGTAGCTACTCCGCCCCATGAGTAGCTACTCCCCTCTATAAGTGGCTACTCCTCTCCACAGATAGCTACTCCCCTCCACAGGTGGCTACTTCCTTGCTCACTACTTTTTACCAAACCTGGAGCCAAAGCCCCGGGCATGAGGGTGGCGAGGAGACAGGCCCTTTGTCCAAGCCTCGGCCCAGGTGGGGGGCTCCCTCCTCCCTGCTCCCTCTGCCATATCTCTTGGTGACTTTTGTCCTTGGATGGTCTGCGTGCTCAGAAGAGGTTTCATTCTCTGGCAACCGGGCGGCCATTAGGAAGAGGCGGACGCATTACCCTCTCAGCGCACAATGGTTGGCTAATTCAGTTATTCTCTTTTACCTGAAGACTTTCTTTGCAGCCGGAGCCTCCCCTTTGGAACAGGGCAGGCCCCATCTGTCGGACAGTTTGCTCCAATGTCTCCGGCCATTATGCCGCCACTCGGAAGGCTGGATGGCGCACGTGCGAGCGAGCGAGCGTGTCTGCCCGTCCGCTCTCTCTCCCTCTTGTCTCTTTATCCTCCTCCCAGGGCTGAGCCGAACTTGCTTCAAAGAATGATGTCAGATGTGTGCAAAACAGACCAATAAAACCTAATGCACTCACTCCCCTTTGTCTGCCTGACTCTCCTACAGAACATTTCCCACTCAGAAAGCCACTTAAAACACATCAGCAGTAACTCCGCAAAACAGCCACTTGTTGGCTAATTGTGCTAAGCAGCTGCCAGCAGGGCTGGGGGAGGGGCGGAGGCGGGGTGGGGGGTGGGGGGGGTGGGGGGGGGGGGGGGGGGGGGGAGGGACCTCCAGCCCAGCCCTCGGGCCGCACTTCTGGGAGAAGCCCAAGCTTCTGGGGAAGGGTGCCTACCCCGGGCACCTGCCTCGGCAGGCAGCCGGGAGAATCCCCGAGAAGAGGCAGATCTCCCTGGGTGGGGGGGGCACTCCTGGGTGGGGAGAGGAGGCAGGCCTGGGGCCAAGAGGGTAGAATTCTAGCCCCCACCAACTCCCAACTCGCTATGTGAGCCTGAAGGGTTCACTGCCTATCTCCGAGCCTCATAGATCACTGCCCATGTATCACTGGAGCAGTATGGACTGTGGTTTCTACAATCTCTTCCAGCTTTCAAATGCTGCCCGGTGTAGCGTTCCAGAATCCTCAGACAGACCCGGGGCTCACATCCTGCCTCTGCCGCCGCCTGGCCCCGTGACCCGTGGCTGCAGCCTGCGTATTACCTTCCTCATCGAGAAAACGAGATGATGAAGGGCCTGCTCTCATCGGGTACCGAAAGAATTCACTGACGTGCCTGTATGGACCTTGGAGCCAGGAGCACAGGCCCTCTTCGACTGCACTCAGGAGCTCACAATCTAAAGGAGGTGGCCCGTAACAAGGCACCCCGACCCAGTCTCAGGAATCGAGAACCAACCCGGCACAGCGTTTGGTCAGAGGCAGGGCAGGATCACGGTTAGCAGGAACCGGTATATACAAAGGTCCTGAGGCAGGGCTGAATTGGAGGCACCCGATCAGGACTCTGTTAGGGAGGCACCGGGCAGCAGCTGTCAGGCCGAGGGTCCTGAGGGGGACAAGTCCTCACCCCCTGTGCCCGCACTCGAGGACAGCTCTGTCTGCTGGTCGTCCCGCCCCTTCCCCAGCGGCTGGAGAGCCGTGGGCACGGCGGGCACACGTGAGCTCCGGGGTCTGGGCAGCCCAGGGTTTGAATCCCGCGTCTGCCACTGCCCGCTCCTGGACCTCGGATGTGATGCTCAAACCCTCCGCTCCGTGGGTCTCTCAGCGGTGAAGACAGCCGTGGCGGCTCCCCAGAGGGGCAGGGACAGGTTCTTATGAGACACCAGGCTTGGAGGAAAGTGCTGAGCGCACTGGACCCACCATTATTCCTGCTTCCTTAACCCCGCCTTTCCGTGCGCGCTGCGAGGCACGAGTTATTTGCATTACCCCATCTTCTACCTCTGCCAATTTCCCCCTTGGCTTCGGCTCTGGCAGCTCAAAGTCAAAGTGAACCGTTGGTCAAAATAACTCTTCCCAGTTTCCTTCATCGTTGCTTCTGAGGCCTCCTTCATTTTTTTTCTTTTTCAACTTGATTGTAACGAACTTTCGTGCATGTGATGTAAGCGGCGGCGGCAGGGGGGGGGGGGGGGGGGGGGGGGATGTGCAAATGAAAATGACGTCTTTGCATTTTTTTTTTTTATTTTCTAGGTAAACTTGCTCATTACAAAAAACCTCCAGACCATACAGAAAGGTAGAGAGAAGAAAACCCACGAGACGATTCTGCAGCAGCCTGAGGTAGTTGGCAGCAAAGATAGAATAAGGAGGCCCCCTCTTTATAAAACTGGGGTGTTCCCAAGGGGCGCCTGGGTGGCCCAGTCGGTTGGGCGTCCGACTTTAGGCTCAGGTCATGATCTTGCCGTCCGTGAGTTCGAGCCCCGCGTCGGGCTCCGTGCTGATGGCTCAGAGCCCGGAGCCTGCTTCCGATTCTGTGTCTCCCTCTCTCTCTCCCCCTCCCCCATTTATGCTCTGTCTCTCTCTGTCTCAAAAATAAATAAACGTTAAAAAATAGAATAAAACTGGGGTGCTCCCTGGCTGCCCCCTGTCGTGCCTGGGCTCCCCGGCTCCAGCCCCCTTTCCCTTGCCCATCGGCATCCTGCCCACCCCAAGCCCCAGCTCACCCCAGCTCAGGATCTTGCTCGCCGCAAAGGCTCCCTAGATCTCTGCGGCCCGGAGCTGTCTTTCCCTCCATCGAACTCAATTCTTTTCATTTCAACGAGCATTTATGGAGCGTCTGTTTTGGACTCAGCCATATGGACTCACTCCCTTCTGCCTTCACTTAACTAGTATTGCATTATTTCGTTACCCTGCATCTAGACTTCTCCAGGGCCTGGATTATCAGCTCCTGGAGGGCAGAGGCACAGCGTCTGTCTCCTGGTAGCCCCGGTCCAGCCTCTGCTGTTCCCGGCTGGGACTTCAGGGCGCCTGGAGGAAGGACAGCCGCCTTGGATGGCCTGTGCTGGAGTCCTTTGCACACACAATCTTGTCTGATCCTTGCACTGACCGTGGGAAGCGGGTGTTGTTTCTACCACTCGGTAGATGAAGAAACGAAGCTCAGACAGGTTAGAAAGCTTGCCCCAGGGACCACAGCTGTAGAGCTTCAGGGCCAAGATTTAAACGCTAGTCTCTGAGGTCAAGGCCCACGCTCTGAGCTCCTACACGGGACGGCCTCTTTGCGCAACCCCCATCCTACAGGGCCTGTGATAAATCCCCTCAGGGAGGTATGCCCGGGACAGGAAGGATAATGCCGTCATCCACAGGGACCTGGGAAGGCTTCCTGGAGGAGGTGGTGCTCGACTGAATTTTGAAGGATGCAGAGGGGTCAGCCAGGTGGAAATGGGCAGAAAAGCATCGGAAGGTGAGGAAATAGTCTGTGGGACTGGCCAAACGTGTGAGTCGGTTGGGGTGGGAGAACCAGGGGCTATATCCTGAGCGCGGCCGGCACTCGAAGGCAGGCGAGAAGGTGAGGCGAGTGAGGCAGTCAGCTGGCAGCGTCCTGCCATGCCTCGTGCACTCGGTTCAGGCATCTGGACTTGAGCTTTTGGCCAGTGGTTCAAGTTGAGCTCGCTGGAATGAATGCTAGGGGTTCCTCACAGGCTCCCGGGCAACCTGGCGGAAGATAAACCAGAAGGAGGCGGCCTCAGCTCAGGCCCGGCGGCCAGCCCCCCCCCGCCCCGGGTCTCAGGCACGAGTGCAGCTGGTTATACGTTTAGATTTTCCGCGTAAGATTTCACTGGAAGCGTTCTGCAGCAAACATGTTTGAAACGGCTCCCGCAGGAGGGGGACGTTTTCAGCCGGGAGTGACGCACCGGTTTTTAGGATTTGTTTGTTCTTCAAAATGTTGATTGAGCCCCACCCTCCACCCTTCCTGCCCAGGCTCTAGGGAGGGTAGGTTCACCAGTCCTGGTCTTGGGTCCTTGGGGGTCCTGGGGCCTGGGTCTGGGGTCAGGAATCTTGGCTCCCTGTCCTGGCTTTGGACATATAACGTGCCTGAGTGTCCCCTCTCTGGGGCTTGGGACCATGGCCCTCAGACTTGACCTGTGCTTATGGCCGCACAGTGGACATAACCTCACCCTCAGCGGTCTTCTTAAAAACAATACCGGCTCTTTGATAGGGCAGCGGCTGGCTGAGGCAGAGCCTCCTAGATCGGGAGAAAAGATCGTGGGGCGCCCGGGTGGCTCGGTCAGTTAAGAGTCAGACTTCGAAAAAAAAAAAAAAAAAAGAGTCAGACTTCGGCTCAGGTCATGATCTCCCCATTCGTGAGCTGTGCCGACAGCTCAGAGCCTGGAGCCCGCTTCAGATTCTGTCTCCCTCTCTCTCTGCCTCACTGTCCCCCCCCCCCCCACCCCCCCTCTGGCTCTCTCACTCTCTCTCTCTCAAAAATAAACATTAAAAAAAAATTTTTTTTTAAGGAGAAAAAATCCTGACGAGCACATCAGCCGCCAGCCGTCACCAGAACTCGTACCCAGCACTCCCTCCGTGACAAGAGCTCCACGTATCATGTCTCATTGAATCCCTATAATCATCCACGTTACGGGTGGCAGAACTGAGACTCCTCTAGGAGGCCAGCTGCTAAAGACACACAGCAACTAAGTCGTGGAAGCGGGATTCGAACCCAGGGCCTGGGCTCCAGAACCTGCATTTACAGCCACCCTCCCCCTGGGGGCTTCCCAGGGGGGACAGAGGCAGTGGGCCTACAGCCACAGCGAATGCCCTCCTGATGCCCTCCAGGATGGGGTGCCCCAAGGAGCAATGTCTGGGCCCCTACCTCCTTAGGCAGGCCAGGAAATGTTTCTTTTCTTTTTAATTTTTGAATTTTTTAAAATGTTTTATTTATTTTTGAGAGAGAGAGAGAGTGCAAGCAGGAGAGGGGCGGAGAGAGGGAGACACAGAGTCCGAAGCAGGCTCCGGGCTGGGAGCCAGCAGCACAGAGCCCGACGCGGGGCTCAAACCCAGGAACTGGGAGATCATGACCTGAGCCACCCGGGTGCCCCCAGGAAGTGTTTCTAAGGACAGAGAAGGATGGGGGTGGTGCTAGAAGGAAGGGGAAGGAGCAGGTGTTGGTGCTGGAGAGCGGACAGCTTGGAGCTGGGGTCTGGTCCTGCCTGGCTCCCACCTTCAGACCACATCCCCCCTGACTCCACCATGGGGGCCCAGGGACCCGCAGGCTAACACCCACAGACTGGCCGAGCCCAGATCTCTGGCCTCTGCGGGAGAAATGGTGAGCGCTGCATCGGGGGACCTCTCTGCTCTGCCTTCTTCCCGATTTTGTACCCTGGCTCTGAGATTGACCCACTGGATGTCTGCTGGGGCCGCCCTGCCCGTGGGCAGTCACTTCCGATCCTGGGACCCAGGATACCTACGTTGGGGCGGCAGAAGGAGTCTCCCTCCCTCTTGGCCTCCCCTTCTGCCTCTGTGGGTTAACCTTTTCTCAAGCAATCCCAACAGGAGCCCGGTCCTGTTCTCATCTCCCTCACATGGCATCTGTAGTTTTTGTGGCCTTTCCTGAAGATGGTTGGGAGGGGGGGGGGGTGTCCCACAGGACCTCTGCGCTCTCCTCTCCCTCTGCCCTGCAGGGCACCTGCCGACACCCCAAAGCTCAGGCCCGGCCTGAACACCTGCATGCCTCCAGCACAAGAGGGAAGGCCTGACCTAGAGGTTCCAGGAAGTCTGGCCCCGCGGCACGTTTAACGTTGCGGTTGCCTTACGTGCAACACCGACATTGGATTAAGCGGCCCAGTAACCCCCATGGGGTCCAAGGATCAGGGAGCGTGCCCCCCCTCTCCCGGAGCTGCTTTGCACTCTCTCCAAAGCCAAAGCTGTGGTCGCCAGCGCTTCGGGGGGATAGTCTCTTTCCTAGTCTCTCCGCACTGGGAGTTCATTGATCTTCCCCGGGGTCTTTCGCATCCTTCTTCTTCAGGGGAAAAAAAACCTCCCCAAACACTTTTTCTAGTGAGATGCTCATTTGGAGTTGTGTTCCCCAGACAGGGCAAGGCTCTGTGAAGTGACTGCTTTCGTTAGCCATTACATTTATCAAAAAAGAGCCGCGAGGTTTCTGTGGCTACGGCTCACTTTCGCAGCTTGGCTGAGAAGAGGCTGGGAGAGCGGTTTCCGCAATTTTTCGTTACTTTGTTCATTTGGCAAACATGCGTTGCGCCCGGCTTGGTGCTGTGCCCTCAGGATATGACTCTGCCTAGGGAACTCCCAGGCCCCTAGGGGAATTAGGCTGTGAGTATAACAGCATCCGGACAGAGCAGGCCCCACGTGGGGAGAGCATTGCTTCATAGCCTCAGGGAGACCGGAGAGCATCCCTAAGGAGACTGGGTCTGGCTGAGACTTGGAGGAGAGGAAAGGTTACCAAGAGGAAGGGAAGGGTGTTCTGGGTGGGTGGAAGGGCATGTGCGAAGGTTCAGAGGTAAAAGAGCGCTAGACCTGTCTGGGGAACCGAAGGACCAGTGTGGCTGGAGGGAGGCACCCAGCCAGGGTGGAGGGGCTCCCGGGGGACAGGAGAGAGGCAGAGGAGAAGGTGCTTCGAGACCCTTAGGGTGGGGCAAGGAATATAGAGGCTGCTGTAGAGGATTATGCAAAGGAGTGGCTCAATCCAACTCGCAGATGAAAGTTCAAGGTCTGGCTTCAGAAGGGCCCAAGCTTCAGATTTTTTTTTTTTTTTAACGTTTATTTATTATTGAAAGGCAGAGAGAGTCAGAGCATGAGCAGGGGAGGGGCAGAGGGAGAGGGAGACACAGAATCCGAGGCAGGCTCCAGGTTCTGAGCCATCAGCACAGAGCCCGACGCGGGGCTCGAACTCAGGAACCGCGAGATCATGACCTGAGCCGGAAGTCGGACGCTCAACCTTCGGAGCCAGCCAGGCGCCCCTGCCTCTGAGTGATCTTGGGTGAGTCGCTCAAACTCTCTGAGCCTCGGTGTCTCCCTCTGTAAGATGAAGACAATCACAGTTTCTACTGCTGAGAGATACTGTGTGAAGCTGTCAGCCGGGCACCCCACATGGACCCAAAGCTGCCAGGGGCAGGCTTTTCGCCCAGTTTGTTCACTGCTGTGTCTTCCCAGCCAGAAAATAACAGACACTCCGTAAATACGTGTCAAGTGAATGGAGGAGTGGACGGTGCCTTGGAAGGGCAAGCCAGGATCAACCGGGGGTCCCTCTTGACCACGGAAGGCAAGGGGATAAAAATAGCGACACCAGGGGCACCTGGGTGGTTCAGTCGGTTAACCGTCTGACTGTCGACTTCGGCTCAGGTCACGATCTCTCGGGTTTCGTGAGTTCAAGCCCCTTGTCGGGCTCCAGGCTGTCAGCACGGGGGTCTGCTTGGATTTCTCTCTCTCTCTCTCTCTCTCTCTCTCCCTCTTCCTCTCTCCCTTCTCTCTCTCTCCCTCTTCCCCGCTCGCTCTCTCTCAAAATAAGAAAATAAACCTTAAAGAAACATAAAGAAAACCAGCTAAATCAATCATCAATATGCTATATGCAGACGTCTGGAATTAAGTAATTTACATACATTAGCATTTCCCCTTCAGGTGAGGGCTGTTCAGCACTGAAGTTCCAAGGGAGTCAATAAACTGCCCGAGAGAGAGAGAGAGAGAGAGAGAGAGAGAGAGAGAGACACCTGTGAGCACATGCACACACACACACACACACACACACACACACCCCTATTCAAGAGAGACCAAGAAAGGGGAGGGAGGCAGGGAAGGAGAGGGAGAGGGGCAGGGAGGGAGAGAGAGCTCTCGAGCCCTTAGACCCTGAAGCCTTCCAAGTTCAACCCTGAAGCCCAATGCCATCAAGGTCATGTTCCACAGGGACTGTGCTCACCCTGCTGGCCAACGGCTCACGGCTAAGCTACATAGAGGCATAGGAGGGTCTGGTGGGCACAGAATTCACTGGTCCCCAGAAAGGGCCTGGTCCCAAGGGCCCTGCAATTGGTCAACAGCTCTTTACCCGTCACCTACTTCGTGTGTCACCTTGGATACAAGCCCAAGCAGGAAGCACACAGCTCGCACGGGTGGAGGGGAGGGCCGACAAATCAGGAATTTCAAGTGGGCAGAGACCTGTGTGGGACAGGGACAGGCAAGTGGACTGTCATGGCAACGTCAGCGATTAAACTGCTGGAATACTTCTGTGACCATTTCCCTCGAACCCACCCCACAGGCCCGGTCACACCCACCAACTAGAGGGTTAAGGCCTGCCCGGCCAAGGGCCCAACCAGCATCCGTTCTGATTGGTTGTCCTCTCCCGTGGGCGGCTGTGATTTTTATTTTATTTTATTATTTAAGAAAAATATGTTTATTTATTTTTGAGAGGGAGACACAGAATCCGAAGCAGGCTCCAGGCTCTGAGCCATCAGCACAGAGCCCGATGCGGGGCTCGAACTCACGAGCTGTGAGATCGTGCCCTGAGCCAAAGTCAGACGCTTAACCAACCGAGCCACCCAGGGGCCCCTGTGATATTTTATATATTACCCCCACCTGCAGGGGCCAGGAGAGCGTTGCAGGGGGCCTGGCCTGCTGGGCGAGGAGCCCTGATTAGCAAGGCTTCTTGACGAAGGGATATTCATTCCAGTGAGTTGGGTGGGTGAAGAGAGGGAGGCAAAGGGCGAGAGCCAGGTAGAAGCCTCCCAGCTGCAAAGGCTCAGGGCCGGAGGGGCAGGGAATAAAAGGAGGGAATAGGTGATGACCTTGGAGTAGGTGTGTGGCTGGATCTGCCGGGCCTTGTGGGCCAGGGGAAGAGTCTGGTTTTCTTACAAGGTCATTGCACCGGAAGGGGTTCTAGGCAAGGGAGGAATCTGGTCTGGTGGGAGGAAGCAGAAGGGGGGCCAGAAGGTGGGTAGGAAGAGAGGCTGTGGCCTGGTGGGGGCACAGGTGCTGAGGGGGGCCCAGAAGAAGGTTGGGGCAAGGGATACAGAAGGAAGCTCTGCCCCACAGGCAAGTAGAGGTAACCTGGGTGGGCAGGTGCCCCTCCCCAGTTTGTCCCCACTCATCAGGGTCCTGGGACCTGATGCTCAGACACCATTCCTTGCTGCCCCAGAGATCTTTCTGGAGCTTTCTGCGGGTTCTGAGGCTCGGCTCCCTCGCCCGGCAGAGCGGGCAGGTGTGAGCGCGGCAGCCTCCAGGCCCGGCTCCCCGGAGCGCCAATCCCGAAAATGACAAACGGAGACCCAATGAGAAGGTTGGAAAATGGGCACCTCCGCGCCTCCCTGTGTCTATTGCAGGGTTTGGAAATGGCTGGGATGAAAGGAGAGGCCCCAAGAAGCCGCTGCCCCTGGAGCAGGGGGCAGGAGGCCGGGGAAAGAAGGAGAGGGGAGGGGAGGGGCGCGGACAAACGCCCAAGCCGGACACACACAAAAAGCCCAGTCGTGCGTGGTGTGGCCCGAGACTGGGGGTGGGGGTGCGGGTGCGATGCGGGCTTTGAGGAGTAATTCAAAAACCTCCGGCCCCTTAGCCCATCTGAACACCCCCTTCTCTCTTCACCCCTCCCTCCCACCACCACCAAAAAGAGAGAGAGAGAGGAGAGAGCAAGAGAAAGAAGGAAAACAAAATATCTACAGTTGTCGAGACAAGAGGAGAAAAATAGACGCAAACATCCGTAATTTTCTCTGTGGGGCTTTGCGGTAATTGAGCCATTTGGATAAAAATAAAGGCAGCAGGCCCCTTAGGTAAGAAGAGATTTTGCAATCTAAGAAGCCTGAATTATGCGTCTTGTGTCACTTGAAATCCCCCGTTCCCCCCCTTCCGCGGGCGACCCAAACCACTTTCCCTTTTCTTATTATTTTTTTAAGTACCCTGTCAAATGTCGTCTGTAGAGCAGAGAATTTCAGCTGTCACAACTAATTTCAATTTTCCCATGTGTTTCCTCCACCAACCCCCTCCCTTTGGGGGCCCGGGGGAGGGGGAGGGGCCGGGTGGAGCCCCTCCTGCCTCCCCTCATTCTTTTTATTTACCATTATTGTTATTATTTCAAACCCAGATTTACATCATAAATTTGTTTGGGGAGTGTTTAAGGACGGCGGTTTGCTCCTGGGGGAGGCTGGGCCTGGCCCTGTTGGTTTCCGCCTACCCCTCCCCTAACCACCCCCCCACCCTGCCCCAACCCCCCCAACAGGTGCGCCCCCACCGCGAGCCCCTGGGGAGGATACAGGTACTCCCGAATGCCTAGGGCACAACCCTTGCCCTTGAGGTGACGTCCAGTGAGGTCGGGGAGACAAGGGGACAGAGAGATTGGCACAAAGCGTTCGGTGTGCTGGCCAGTGGCTGTGCGTGGACAGCCGGGTGCAGCAGACCAAGGGTCGCCTTTAGCTGAGCCACTGTGAGGCCTTGGCCAATGAGCCGTGCCTGAGCTGACTTTTGGAAGCGAGTGGATGCTTGCTTGCTTCCTGGACCACTTGGGGAGGGGAGTTCCAGGCTGAGGGAACAGCATGGGCGAGGGCTGATGTTCTGAGGTGAATTGGGGCCCCCCTCCCCCATTCACGTGTTAAAGTGCTGGCCCCAGGACCTCCGAACGGCACCTTTTATAGGATCCTTGCGGGTCACACCGGGACAGGAGGGGACCTTAGTCCAATGCGACTGGACAGAGAGGCATCCAGAGGGAGAAGGCCAAGGAAACATGAAGGCAGAGATTGGGGTGATGCTTCTAGGAGCCAACGGACGCCCCAGCACCTGGGGCGGTATTGAGCACGGCCTCCCGGCCTCCAGCAGGAATCTGAGCACAGACTCCAGAACTGTGCGAGACGAGAAACTTCTGTGGTTTAAGCCACTCAGTTTGCGGTGCTCTGTTTCAGCAGCCCCAGCAAACAGCGATGTGTGGACACGAGAAACGGCTCATCCTGAGACCTACATGTCACACAGCAGGTGGGTGCCTCAAGGTGGAGGGGTGGGGCTGGAGTGGCAGGACCAGATCCTGCAGAACTGGGGACACAGTGGGGACTGGGGGGAGGGCGGGAAGGGGTGGCATGAGATGAGCTTTGTTAAACACTCACCCTGGTTACAGGCAAAGCCTGAAGCAGCCAAGACACAAGAGGGTCCCTTCCTCTCCCTTCCCCTCCCTTCCCCTCCCCTCCCCTCCCTTCCCCTCCCCTCCCTTCCCCTTTCTCTCCCCTCCCCTCCCTTCCCTTCCCCTCCCCTCCCCTCCCCTCCCCTCCCTTCCCTTCCCCTCCCCTCCCCTCCCCTCCCTTCCCTTCCC
>NC_064807.1:86258651-86265393 GCF_023721935.1 Panthera uncia
CTTCCCCTCCCCTCCCCTCCCCTCCCCTCCCCTCCCCTCCCCTCCTCTCCTCTCCCCTTCTCTCCCCTCCCGCACACACCCCAGGGGCCTGGCCTGGCTGTCCTCATCAGCAGGTTCCAAGGCCCACGATGGGGCCTGTCCTTCCTGACTCCTCAGCTCTTCCCCTGGTGCCCCCAGGTTAACAGCTCTCATGGAGCATCTTGTATATGGAACACGGTTTAAATAAGGAAGCTGAGGGGTGCCCGGGTGACTCAGTCGGTTAAGGGTCCGGCTCTTGGTTTTGGCTCAAAAGGTCATGACTGTTGGTCGTGATCTCCTGGTTCATGGGATCAAGCCCCTGCTGTCACCACAGAGCCTGCCTGGGACTCTCTCTCCCTCTCTCCTTCCCCCACTGGCACCCACTCGCTCTCTTTTATGATAAAAATAAACATTTTTATAAAAATGAAGCGGCCGAGTGACAGTATGTCCACTCTGGGACACGCCCCACCCCACAGCCAGGTTGTGACAGCAGAGGCTACAGCAGAGGCCCTGGGACCGTCCTCACCAAAGGAGCATCACCATGGAAGGCCGGTCAAGGTGGCGGCCAGGACCTACTTCTCAGCCTCCTGTCTTCCTCTTTGCTCCACCCATAGTCCCCGTGTGAGCACCTCGATTTCCTCCTGTGTGGTCCTGCCTCCCTCCTCCTGCCCCTGCAGCCCCAGGGAGAGAGCAGGGAAGGACCCACGAAAGGGCAGGGTCCTCCTCCAGGAGTGGAGGACCTGAGGCACAGAGAGGTTACGTGACCTGCCCGAAGTCATACAGCAGGTCACAGGCAGAGTCAGGGAATGAACCCCTCCTCCCGGGGAATTTGGGGGCCGTCCTCACTCTCAACACACACACCGCCCCCCCCCACAAGGGCCCTGCTGTGAGTTCAGCACTCACGGCCAGAAAGGCAGTGTGGCCTGGTGGTTAAGGGCATGCTCTCTGGAGTCAGAGCGCCCACAGCTGGATCCCAGCACCACCCCCTCCCGCCTAGGCTCCTGGACCGGTTTCCTCCAGACAAAATCTGAGGATTTTCTCCCCGTGGCGAATGCTGGCTGCTGTCCGCCAAATGGTTTTCCCTTCTCCTCCCAGGAACCCCCAGTTACACTGCAATCCCCAGGCTCCCCGGCAGGCCTGAGTTCCGGCCCCAGGACCTCAGGAGGAAGTGTCTCCCAAAACCTTCTGGGCTATTCTTTCCCGGGCCCTCTCCGCCCTGCGTCCGCCTGGGCAGAGTCCCCCACCGGACACCCCATCTCACGCTGGACTGGGATGTGAGCGGGGATGAGCCCCCCCCACCGTCGTGGGGTCATGTGTTAAGACGGTGAGGCTGTTCTTATGAATGCACCCCCTCCCCCCTCAGGCTCTCAGCAGGTTGAAGAGTGACTCTCTCCCAAAGTGCTCACCGCCCTGCTTCTGCTTAGTAAGCCTGGGCGAACGGTTGATCCGCGTCGTTGCCCTGCCACCTCCAGCCGGAGCTTGAGCTCCGAGGGCCTGGTGCGTCCTGGGTGCTTATGAATCTGTGCCAGATGCCTCGTGTGCCTGTGTCTGTAGCTGGGTCAGTGTTCGCGGGGCCTCTGGGGCCCTCCTAGTGTTTGCCTTCAGAGGGCCTGAGAGCCCCCCCAAGTCATGTACCGTAACCTGGAGACTCCCCTGTCTCCCCCCTCTCAAAGCCCCCAGCCCCACACAGGACTGCACCTGCTAGCCAGCCCCGCCTTCCTAACTAACTTCAGGAGCTCCTTGGGGAAGCTGTGTGATTGCGGACATGCACCTTAACCTCTCGGAGCCCCAGTTTCCCGCTTTCCCGCTCCTCGGCCCAGCCCGCTGCTTACGGAGCACAGAGTGAACGTTTAGGTTTTGCCCACCCTTCTCGTCCCAGCGGAAACTGGGGAGATGAATCTCCAGCACAAAGGAACTGGTTCTGGGATAACATCCCCCCCGGGGGCAGACGCAGGGGAGCCAAGCCCCGCCGCGCGCCCCTGCTCTGTGCCGGGGCTGGAAGTCACTCGGCTGGGAAATCGCTTGTCCACAAGCCCCAGCCCGCTCACGGAATTGCGCTACCATGAGGGAAATTGCCCTAAATGTGAATCCACGTCTGAGCCGGGGAAAGCGATGTGGCTGCTCATGGGTGGATGACGGTAGCCTTTCCGTGAGCAATGTTTTCAGCTTGTCTGCCTTCCAATCACTCCTAAATAATACGTTTGATTTGGTGTGACTGCTCACGGGGGCTCTCCTCTACCCAGCACCGGCAGCTGAAGCACGACACTTAAGATCACATCTGCTTTTCATTCGTAGCGAACAAAGTGGGTTTCAGACTCCCGCAGCCCGTTCTCGTCCGGTGCTGAGGAGCGGCTCTCCCCAGGATTGCTCTGGGCCGCTGACAGGCCTGTCGCCCAGCAGGCACTGGCCTGGCCCCCGGGCCTCAGGAGAGAGTGGGCAAGGGTGGCGGAGGTCCTGGGAAGCCGCGCTTCGCGCCACGGTTCTGGGTTTGAACGCTGACTCCACTCCCTGGCTGTGTGACTTCAGACAGGTTGTTTGTCCTCTCTGAGCTTCATCTCATCTGCAGAAGAGGTAATAAGGTCTTGGCCAACAGGTGGGTCCCCGATCCCGATTTTCCCCAGCAACGAACCAGTAGGGGGAGTTCTTGCCCCTCCCCCCCCCCCCCCCCCCCCCCCCCCCCCCCCCCCGCAATGGCCCCAAAGTCAGTTTCTATGTGTGCATGTTCATAGTGGCATTATTTACAGTAACCAAAAGGTGGAAACAACCCAAAGGCCCACGGATGGAGAAAGGCATAAACAAATTCTGGTCTATCCGTACCACGGAATATTGTTCAATCTTAAAACAATCCTGATACGGGCGACCGCGTGGATGAACCTCGAAGACATGATGCCAAGTGAAAGAAGCCACACGCAAAAGGACAAATGCTGTGTGATGCCACGTACGTGCCGTACCCAGAGTCGTTCAATTCATGCCAACGGTCAGGAGAATGGAAAGTACCAGATGCAAGGCTCAAACCCATGAAGCGGGAGGTCATGACCCGACCCGGAGTCAAGAGTCGGATGCTTAACCGACTGAGCCACCCACGTGCCCCAAGGTTGCTGTTTTCATCACCTCGGACAGAGCCAACCCTTTGGGCCCCCAACCCCTCTCAAAAGAAATTGATGGGGCTCTACCATCAGTGGTCCTCCGTCCCAAATCTCTCCTGCCGCTGGTGGGTCGCTCCCTTGAGCATTATAGCAGGTGGCCAAATGCAGAGAGGGGTTGAGATTGTGGTTTGGGAACATGGCAGGGGGTGAGCGGTCGTATTTTCCAGAGAGAGTCCTCACAATGTCCCCGATCCCAATGCTTATGGACAAGGGGACTTTGACACAGACATCAGGAAGTGATGTCTGTGTCTCTTCCCCTTGAACCTGACTGGGGTTTTGTTACTGTGGCAACCGACAGAAGAGGCAACGGGATTTCCCAGGCAAGATCCTAAGGGCAAAGCGGTGTCTACACTGCTTGCCGGCTTTTCGTGAGGGCTTCAGCCGTCGTGGGAGCAGGCCAGCGGCCCTGAGGCCGTCACGGAGTGAGGAAGCCCAATCCAGCCCATGTGGAGAGGCCCTGAGACTTCGTGATGAGGGAGGGGTGCTCAGTGAGGCCCCCCCCCCCACATTCCCAGACCTACCCGCCCCCAACCGTCTTCCGCCCCTCCCCCCACGGTTCCAGTTCACCCACCATCACATCTCACGTCCAAGCAAGTGATCCCCCCAGGCCAAAAACATCCAGCTGAGCCTTTCCCAAATCCCCCCACTTGGCAAATCGGGACCAAGACAAAAACGGTTGTCTTAAAGTGGTAACGCTTGGGTCAATTTATTTCGTGAAGGTAACCGGCACACGGGCTAGGGGGCCGTTCTGCAGCAGGGAAACTGGTTACCCAAATCGTCTCCCCCTTCGCTTGCCGCTGTCTCCGCGAGCCCTGCCCGCAGGAACTGATGGGAGATCCGCCTTCATAGGCCACGGTTCTCCAGCCTGGAACCTCAGGGCTGTGTGGTGCCCGCAAAAGCCTGGCTCGATCGCCTCCAAAGGGAAAGTCTGCCGATCGATCATTTGCTAGCCCTGTGATTGCATGGGGAGAGCCAGACCCCAGGGCTTAGCAACCTGGACTGCCTCCATCCACACCTTCCACAGGGGATCTTCTCAGCCCCCTGGCACTTGCGTGTGATCCACGGGGAAGCTGCTGCAGAGATAGGCCTTGGCAGAGTCGGCCCTCTCTCCTGCAGGATGGCGTCCCCCGTTTGGGCCTTGGCCGGGACGGATCTGCCCTCAGGGCACCTTCGCCCACTCTCAGAACCCTCCGGAGGCCTGGCTGGGGTGGGAATACCTTCCTGCTGCCTGCCTCATGCACTGTCCGTACCTCGGCCACGGAGTGGAAGTCGCTCTGTCCTTGGGACCCCGCCCTCGGCTCCATTGGTGACGCCAATCCTAGCCTCAGGCAGTTCTTTCTTTGTTTAAATTTTTGTTAATGGTTATTTCTTTTTGAGAGGCAGAGCATGAGCAGGGGAGGGGCAGAGAGAGAGGGAGACACAGAATGGGAAGGAGGCTCCAGGCTCCGAGCTGTCAGCACAGAGCCCGACGCGGGGCTCGAACTCAGGAACCGCGAGATCATGACCCGAGCCCAAGTCAAGAGTCGGGCGCTTAACCGACTGAGCCACCCAGGCACCATCCCCCCCCCCCCAATTATTACTTGTAATGAGGGGCAAATAATAGGCAAATGTTAATTGCCATCCTTCCTTTATCTGATCTATAAAACATTTTTCACCCAGTTTGATATGCACCGAAGAATAAGATCTTCTTAAAAAGTGATTTTTTAGGGGCGCCTGGGGGGCTCAGTCGGTTAAGCGCCCAACTTTGGCTCAGGGGTCATGATCTCACGGTTCGTGGGTTCGAGCCCTCGGTCGGGCTCTGTGCCGACAGCTCGGAGCCTGGAGCCTGCTTCAGATTCTGTGTCTCCTCCTCTCCCTGCCCCTCCCCTGCTCATGCTCTGTCTCTGTCTCTCAAAAATGAATGCACATTAAAAAAAATGTTTTTAATTGATTTTTAATTGCGTGAGCAAATATATACATATACATATTACTTGTTTTTAAATGTTGACATTATACATAAGACTTTTGACTGCTGGTTTTGCAGGCCTCCCTCCCCCACCCCTCCCCCACCCCTCCCCCTTCCCCTCCCCCCTTCCTCCCTTGGCTTTCCCTCCTCCTGTCCTCCAGAGGTAGTCTCTGTTCGCACTTCACTGCACGTGCATTTGTCTGTGTCTTTTTTTCTTTTTAATGTTTATTTACTTTTGAGAGAGAGACAGTGCGAGCCAGGGAGGGGCAGACAGAGAGGGAGACGCAGAATCGGAAGCAGTCTCCAGGCTCAGCAGGACGTGGGGCTCGAACCCACGACCCTGGGATCATGACCTGAGCCCAAATCGAGAGTCGGATGCTCAACCGACTGAGCCACCCAAGCGCCCCTGTTTGTTTCTTCTTTATGGGCTTTGAGGCCCAGGCCTGTCGTCAAAGCCTCTTTTCTGGAGCCACGAGTCTTTGGAAGCCGTGATAGCCAACCAGAAGACACAGAAAGGCACGTGTCACCATGAAGCATGGACTACACACCCGAGTGAGTGTTCTAAAAGCAATCAGTGATTTCGCCCTGGAATCAGACCCTGCCCCAGGCACTTGGGCTTTAGAGGATAAGCCACAACCTGACCTTTCAGATTTTTGGACTCTGGGGACTATCCCAGCCCCTGATTTTTTCTTAGAGATAAAACACCCCTAGCCAGGAGGGACATTTTGGTGAAACTGCAGCCAGGTTCCTCCCTGGTGTCACACAGGATGGAATTTTCTTTGGAAGCCTCCCATTTTTCCTGCATCATGGCAGCTCGTTCTCAGTGAAGTACTCATTGTTCCTCAGCCTGGCCTCCAGGATCAGAGCTGAGCCAACCACAACAGCCAAGCTGCAGAGCAGAAAATGAGTGTTCCCGAAATGAAATGAACGGGAGACAGACACAGGATACCTATGTGACCAGGAGAGGGGAGCCCGCCTGTCTCTCGTCCATTCCAGATACTTTCAGCCTTAACCCAGTCTATACCACACAGACAATTTTAACTACATCCCTAATTTAGGGGACCAGAAGCCAGGAAAGTTTAGAATCTCTAGAAATCTCTGGGTAATGAATAGAGCGTATGTTCTAACAGTAACTGTTCCCTAATCCCTGCCATGTCCTTTTCCTTCATAGTCCGGTTGATTCAGTGTGATATTCATCACTGCTCCCCCCCCCCCCCCCCCCATCCCCATTTCTATCTACTGACTCATGCCTCTTTCCAGTCACAGACATCAGTGGTAAACTTTCTTGATGGTTTGGTTATTACCTCGTGTCCTTTGCAACTCTTCCCCAGATTTCATGTTCAGCTCCATGCTAGCTATCTTTCTCCTGATGTCATGCCTCGATCTCAAGAATGGATTATTGTAGGCAAGGGCCTTTCAGAGAACCTGGCCTCAATAATCCATTCACAGAAGAGCCTTTGTTGCATGGATGGATGGATGGATAATCGATGGACAGATGGATGGTTGGATGAATGGATGGACAAATGGACAGGTGGATGGATGGTTGGATGAATGATGGACAAATGGACAGGTAGAGGGATGGATGGATGGATGAATGGATGGACAAAGGGACAGGTAGAGGGATGGATGGTTG
>NC_064807.1:86265403-86337473 GCF_023721935.1 Panthera uncia
TAGAGGGATGGATGGTTGGATGAATGCATGGACAAATGGGCAAGTAGGGGATGGATGGATGGATGAATGGATGGACAAATGGACAGGTAGAGGGATGGATGGATGGATGAATGGCTGGAAGCAAGAGGGTTTAGTACAATAGTCCCTACCAGCATTTTTTGCTCTCTGTGAAGAAGGAAAGGACACAGTTTCACAGACAACCAAATGGTTTTGTATCGGTCTAGCCAGGGAAGAAGTTATGTCTGCCCAGTGCTTAGGTAGAGATGAGGCAGTATGAATGTGTCCAACAAAAGCACACATATTTTTGAATGCAGGGTGAGCATGACCCTTTTGAATTCATCCTCTTCCATCAAATCTGTTACTTTTCCCCATCCGGGAATATTTGTAGTGGTCAAGAGTTGTTTGTTGCCATTGCATCCATTTTTCTTCTGTTGACAGCTCTCTTTCCCTTGGTGAATCGGCCCCTTCGCTCACACTACACTCAAGACCTGTGGCCCTGAGACTGCTGAGATCTATGAGACTGCAGAACTCTGTGGTGGAGATCTATAGCTCAAATTCCTTCCCCCCAAAATGATTCATGGCATCTTCCTTTTCTAATACATTTTTGACACTTTCAATCATAGAGGAAAACTAAAGAATTTAACAGTGAACACCCATTAACCCACCACCTAGACTCTACTATGAACACTTTACTGCACTTCTTTATCTCATGTCTGTCCTCTATCCATCCCTCTATCTTGCAATTAATCCATTTCGTCTTTGGTGTCTTTGAAAGTAACTTGCAGACATAGGTACCTCTCCTCCCAAACGTGTATCATTGACTGGAGTCCGATATTTGTTTCCTTTTTTTTTCTTTGTAAAATTTCTATATATTAACCTTAAAAATAAAACATCCCGTTGTTTTACCAGCAAAATGGGTTTATTCAGGAACAGCAGACAATTACCATTTGGGACATGCAAGCTACAGCAAAACCACAGTTAAATCCAGAGAACAACGCAGAGGGAGCTTCTCTCTTATAAAGGGAAGGGGGCGATCGAGGGGCTGTAATTATTATTTTTTTAACGTTTATTTTGAGAGAGAGGGAGAGAGAATCCCCAGCAGGCTCTGCTCTCCCAGCGCAGAGCTCCCCAACCATGAGATCATGACCTGAGCCGATCATGGTCCCGTAACTGACTGAGCCACCCGGGTGCCCCGAGCAGGACTGTTATAAACAAGAAGTCCAGTGGGATAAACGGGGAGTTGGAAGTGTTGTTGCTCTGCATTGGCCAAGTTGTAACAGTTTCTCACTGGGTGGGCTTCTGATGGGCAAAAAGAAAATCTTCATCCTGGTGGGGTGGTAAAATACAGGCTTCTTCCCGTTGGGAATCCAAGGTACGTCTCTTGCTGTTGGCGTCTGTAATTGACTATGAGTGGTAGGACGTGAGAGTTACCCTTTCCAGCCTCCTGACTCCCCTTTAAAAGGAGGCTTTCTTGGGGTGCCTCGGTGGCTCAGATGGTTAAGTGTCTGACTTTGGCTCAGGTCATGATCTCGCAGTCCACGAGTTCCAGCCCCGCGTCGGGCTCTGTGCCGACAGCTCAGAGCCTGGAGCCTGCTTCAGATTCTGTGTGTCTCTCTCTCTCTGCCCCTCCCCAGCTAGTGCTCTGTCTCTGTCTCTAAAAAAATAAGTAAACTTTAAAAAATTTGAAAAAAAAAAAAAGGAAAGAAATTACCACTCCTTTTTTCTAAGTGGTTGTACCATTTTTCATTCCCGAGAACAATGTGAAAGTTTCACCTTCCCCGTAATCTTGTCAACATTTGGTGTTATCAGTCTTTTTAGGTTTAGCCATTCAGGTGGGTGGGTGGAGGTTTTAATTTGCATTTGTTTACTGGCTAATAATGTTGAGCACATTTTCTTGTTCTTATTGACCATTCATCTTCCTTTGTGATGTGTCCAAAAAAACCTTTTTTTTTTTTTTTTGCATATTTCATTTTTTTTTTTAATTTTCTAACGTTTATTTTTGGGAGAGAGAGAGAGGGAGGGAGAGAGAGGGAGAGAGCACATGAGCGGGGAAGGGGCAGGGAGAGGGAGACACAGAATCTGAAGCAGGCTCCAGGTTCTGAGCCATCAGCACAGAGCCCGACTTGGGGCTCAAACCCACAAGGGTGAGGTCACCTGAGCTGAAGTCACACACTTAACTGACTGAGCCATCCAGGTGCCCCCCCCCTTTTTTAAATTTAGTTGTGGGCGTTCTTTATATATCATAAATACTAGTCCTTTGTCAAATGTATGTTTTGTAAATACTTTCAGTCCGTGGCTTGATTTTCTGGGGTTTTTATCTTTTTTTTTTCCTTTTTTTTTTTGAGAGTTTATTCGAGCAAAAATTGACTCCAACTGGGTAGGGCCAAACTGAAAGTGGTTAGGGGTGTTCCCACCTTTCTATTTTCTTAATGGTGTGTTTTATGGGCATGTAATCAGGATCTACACTAATTAGTAAATCTCATTACCGTGGTCACAAGATTATTTCAGGCAGGAGTATGGGATGGAGTCAAGTCAATGAATCATTTTCTAGGAATGTTGAGACAAAACCAGACTCTCCTTCTGGCTGGACATGAGCCTAAGGGGATGCCATATCTATGCTTAATCTGAGAATGGATTCAAGATAGGGAAGCAGACAGAGCCCAGCAATGGAGAAAACAGGTCCCAGTGATGCTGTCTGAGCCCCTGCCTCAAGAGGTCAAACTATTGTCCACACAGATCCCACATCTTCTTGACTTTATACCTTTGCTCATGCTGTTCCTTTCACCAGGAATGCCCTTCTGCCACATCTCCAAATGTCCACGTGGCCCATCTGAAATGCCACCTTCTCCATCACATTTTTTCTTGGTCTCTCTCGTTGTTTCTGTGCCCAGCCTGAAGTGACTTCCTCCTCTCTGGGTGCTGAATATTATTTTATCTCTTAACATATATTTTTTGTAATGGGATCATCATCATCATCATTATTTTACAAAACTGTATCGGTAGAGATTTCTGGAAGTAGGAGCAAGGGGAACTTAATTTTCTACATGAAGCATTCTTGAGACTGCTGCATCTACAGAAGCAAGTTTTGCTCTTACATTTAGAAAAAAAGATTTTGAACCTCATTGCATGAATTAACAATTGAGTGTATTTATCAGATTTAATTCCACCCACAGAGTTTTTTTTTTTTAACTTTTATTTCTTTTTGAAAGAGAGAGAGCATGAGCAAGGGGAGGGGCAGAGAGTGAGGGAGACACAGAATCCGAAGCAGGCTCCAGGCTCTGAACTGTGAGCATAGAGCCCAGTGTGGGCTCGAACTTGTGAACCATGAAATCATGAGCTGAAATCAAGAGTTAGACGCTCAACTGACTGAGCCACCCAGGCACCCCTCCCCACCTTTTTACTTTGCTTTATTTACCCTTTCAATCGTCTTCCCCTCCTGAAAGTCCAAAGCAACAATCAGGGATGTCCAAGGTAGCAAGACTGGTGCCTTAAGGAGGGTGAGGTTTCATGCATCTGTTCTTTCTACATCTTGAGTCACCAGCTTATCCCAATTTTCCCACCACCTTCCTGGTTTTACTACCCAAAGTCCCCCATCCTGAAACGCTTCCTTCCCAGGCAAATCTGATGGGTTGATCACCCTCCTTACTCCCCCACACCCACCAATCCTATTTTGCTACATGGAAAAGAAAATTCGTTGATTTCTGTGGTGCAAAGCTCCTGTTGCCTCTTGTAGAAATCCTGTATAATCCCCTTGCCTTGAGAGCAGATGAGATCTAGGAATTTGATGGGATATCATTCCTGTCATGAGGCCACTAATCAGTTAATTTTATGTTAATCAAAAGGGAAATGATCTTGGGTGTGCCTGACATAATCAATTGAGCCTTCGAAAGGAGATAAAGTGTCAGAGAGCTGTGTTCTTACGAGAGTCAGGAACATTCAGCCTCCTTGATTCTGCAAATGCAAAGATGTGAATTAAAAAAACCCCACGAGCTTGGACACCAAGCCTCCGATAAGACCTCAGCCACAGGAATACCTTGATTTCGGCCTTGCGGGGCCCCAGGAAAAGATCCCAGCTGCACTGTGACACAACTTCTGACCCACAGAACTGTGAGATAATACATTGTTTTAAGTTGCCGAATTTGTGGTCCTTTGTTGCACAATAGAAAACTAATATAATCTTATGAGGGAGGAAAGCTAAGTGATCATGGCTCATGTCTTGACTTGTCTGAGCCTTGGTGTCCTTATCTTGTCCCCTCCACCATTCAAGCAGATCAGATCCTGCCTCCCCTGGCTGCCAGTTGAGCATTTGTAAAACCTGAACAGCAAAGGTCAAAGGTCTGTACCTGGCTGTGCTATGCCTTCACCCCCTTCTTTTGATGAATAAAGCCCTTCTTATCTCAACTGGCAATTATTTTGCTAGAATAGGAACCAGTCCCCGAATAGTTAGTCCTGGCTTGGAGAGTGTGGCCCACAGGGCAATTCCTGTTCCTAGGAGATATGACATTTGGTGAGACTCTATCTCAGAACCTCCCCAAGAATAATCATGGAGAGGCCCATGCATCAGACATGGTAACCATGACCGGCTAAGGGTGAAATACGACCTTCTCTTTCCACCAATCAGCCAACCATTATTTTTCTAAGTACTCACTATATAGGACGTGCTGAGGGGAATAGAGGTAAGCCCCGAAGGGACTTCTCTTCCTAGGGAGCTAGTATGTGCTCATCCCATGAAAAGAACATAAACTAAAATTCATTTTATTGAAAGTGAAGACTCAAACAGATATTTGTGCAAATAGATATTTGTACACAGATGAATACATAAAATGTAGTGTATACATACCATGGGCTGTCATTCAGCCTTAAAAAGGAAGGAAATTCTTTTTTTTTTTTAATTTTATGTTTTATTTTTTTCATTTGCATCCAAATTAGCTAGCATATAGTGCAACAGTGGTTTCAGGAGTAGATTCCTTAGTGCCCCTGACCCATTTCGCCCATCTCCCACCCCCACAACCCTTCTAGCCACCCTCGGTCTGTTCTCCATATTTATAAGTCTCTTCTGTTTTGTCCCCCTCCCTGTTTTTATATTATTTTTGCTTCCCTTCCCTTATGTTCGTCTGTTTTGTCTCTTAAAGTCCTCATATGAGTGACGTCATATGATTTTTGTCTTTCTCTGACTGATGTCACTTAGCAGAATACCCTCTAGTTCCCGCCACGTCGTTGCAAATGGCAAGATTTCATTCTTTTTGATGGCCGAGTAATGACTCCATTGTCTATATAGACCACATCTTCTTTATCCATTCATCCATCAGTGGACATTTGGGCTCTTTTCTGTACTTTGGCTATTGTCAAGAGTGCTGCTATAAACATGGGGGTGCATGTGTCCCTTCGAAACAGCACGTCTGTATCCCGTGGATAAATGCCTAGTAGTGCCACTGCTGGGTCGTAGGGTAGTTCTATTTTTAGTGTTTTGAGGAACCTCCATACTGTTTTCCAGAGTGGCTGCACCAACTTGCATTCCCAAAAAAAGGAAGGAAATTCTGATACCTGCTACAACGTGGATGAACCTTGAAGACTTTATGGTAAGTGAAATAAGGCAGGCACAAATGGACAAATGTTATATGATCCCACTTACATGAAGTACCTAGAGCAGTCAAATTCTTTTTTTTAATTAAAAAAGATGTTTAATGTTTTATTTATTTTTGAGAGAGAGAGACGGAGTATGACTCTGTCAATGCGGGGCTCGAACCCACGAACCGTGAGATCATGTCCTGAGTCGAAGTCAGACGCTTAACCAACTGAGCCACCCAGGCACCCCAGCACAGGGTTTTTCACTAGTAACTTCGGTGCTGATTTCTTATATTGGTATTGGGTAAATAAGTGGCTGTCCATCACATTAGTCTATATACTTTTTTATATGCCTATGTTATTTCATAATACAAAATAATAAAGCGGGGATGAAAAGAATATGATGGGACATTGTCAACAGACTCCATTCATTAATTTATAGAAATAAATGTTCGTTGAACACATCGTATGTGCTCGATGCTGGAGGTACATAGCAAACAATATGGACACAATACCTCCATCTCCAAAGTTCACGGTCATGTGAGGGAGACAAGTATTAGTCAAAGAATCAGGTGAATGAAGATATAACTTAAACTAAGATAGGTGCTCTGGTTTCCAGGAAGGAGCCTGGGATAAATTTTTGTAGGGAATCTAACTTGCCCAAGAGGAACAGCTTAAAGAAGCTGACGTTGGAGGACGCCCCAAAACGCCCCAGGTGGACCTTCCTACAGTGAGGCTGAGAGTCTACAATCCTCACCTACCCAGAGGCATGAACAGACCACCGTGGATTCCCCAGCATCTGAGAAAAGTCTGTAACATGAAATACAGGGACCATAAAGCCCACTTACCTACATACATAGATGCATAAAATAAATGGGGACAGTGAGCTATAAGGAACATACACTATGCAGAAAGAATAAACTTCTTCAAAAGTACTATAATCCTCAAAAAAAAAGTACTATAATCCTCAGATAAGGGAAGGTATTCCATCCCCAAAATAAGGAATGAATGTTATTTTTTCCTTTATTTATTTGTTTGTTTGTTTAATGTTCAAGTCGGTTAACATACAGCATAGTCTTGGCTTCAGGAGTAGAACCCAGTGACTCATCTCTTACATACGACACCCAGCGCTCATCCCCAAAAGTGCCCTCCTTAAGGCCCGTCACCCATTTAACCCATCCTCCCACCGCACCTGCCCCACCTCTAGCAGCCCTCAGTTTGTTCTCTTTATTTAAGAGTCTCTTATGGTTTGCCTCCCTCTCTGTTTTTATCTTATTTTTCCTTCCCTTCCCCTATGTTCATCTGTTGAGTTTCTCAAATTCCACGTATGAGTGAAATCGTATGATATCTGCTTTCTCTGGCTGACTTATTTCGCTTAGCATAATACCCTCCAGTTCCATCCATGTTGTTGCAAATGGCAAGATTTCATTCTTTTTCATCACTGAGTAGCATTCCAGTGTGTGTGTGTGTGTGCATGTGTGTGTGTGTGTGTGTGTGCACTCACATGTCTTTTTTATCCATTTATCAGTTAATGGACAGTTGGGGTCTTTCCACAATTTGGCTATTGTTGATAGCGTTGCTATAAACATTGGGGTGCATTTGCCCCTTCCAATCAGCAGTTTCATATCCTTTGGATAAATTCCTCGTAGTGAAATTGCTGGGTCATAGGGTAGTTCTATTTGTAATTTTTTGTGGAACCTCCATACTGTTTTCCAGAGTGGCTGTACCAGTTTGCATTACCACCAACAACAGTGCGAAAGCGTTCCCTTTTCTCCGCATCCTTGCCAACATTTGTTGTTTCTTGAGTTGTTCATTTTAGCCACTCTCACTGGTGTGAGGTGATATCTCAGTGTGGTTTTGATTCGCATTTCCCTAATGATGAGTGATGTTGAGCATCTTTTCATGCGTCTGTTGGCCATTTGGATGTCGTCTTTGGAAAAGTGTCTATTCATGTTTTCTGCCATGGATTATTTGTTTTTTGGGTATTGAGTTTGGTAAGTTCTTTATAGATTTTGGATACTAACCCTTAATCTGAGATGCCATCTGCAAATATCTTCTTCCATTCTGTCGGTTGCCTTTTAGTTTTATTGTTTCCTTTGCTGTGCAGAAGCTCTTCATCTTGATGGGGTCCCAGTAGTTAATTTTTGCTTTTGTTTTCCTTGCCTCCAGAGGCATGTCAAGTAAGAGGTTGCCGTGGCCTAAGTCAAAGAGTGCTGCCTGTTCTCTCCTGTGGGATTTTGATGGTTTCCTGTTTCACATGTAGGTCTTTCATCCATTTTGAATTTGTTTCTGTGTAGGGTGTAAGAAAGTGTCTGTTTCATTCTTCTGCGTGTTGCTGGCCAGTTCTCCCATCACCATTTGCTAAAAAGACTGCCTTTTCTCAGTTGGATACTCTTTCCTGCCTTGTTGAAGATTAGTTGGCCACGTATTTGTGGGGAAATGAATGTGATTTTTCAAAGAAAGAATTGTTAGGAGAGTAAAGAAGAACTCTTGTGAGATAAAAACAGGACAGCATACATGAAAAACCCTAAAGAAAGATTGAAAGATGAAATTGAGGGAATAGCCCAGAAAGAAGAGTAAAAAGAAAGACAGAAAGTAGAAAATAGAAGACAATTAGAGGACCACTGTAGGAGATCCAATATCCAAATAATGGAAACTCTAGAAAGATGAATAGAAAAAGTGCTGGGGGAAATCCTCAATTAAATAATTCAAGATAGGGGCGCCTGGGTGGCTCAGTCGGTTAAGCGGCCGACTTCGGCTCAGGTCATGATCTCACGGTCCGTGAGTTCGAGCCCCGCGTCAGGCTCTGTGCTGACAGCTCAGAGCCTGGAGCCCGTTTCAGATTCTGTGTCCCCCCCTCTCTTTGACCCTTCCCTGCTCATGCTCTGTCTCTCTCTGTCTCAAAAATAAATAAATGTTAAAAAAAATTTTAAATAATTCAAGACAATTTCTCAGAACTGAAGGACATAAATTTTCACATCAGAAGGGCAACTAAAAAGGGCCAGCATAAAGGATGGAAAAGGACTCATTCCAAGATCAAAAAAAGATTTCCAGAGAGAAGGGGGAAAAGGTCAAAAGGATAATATAGCAGAATAGCATCAGGCTTCTCAACAGCAATGACGGTTGCTTGAAGGTAGTAAAAGAATGCCTTGCCTTGTAAATTATTATCCCAATCTAAAATTCTATATCCAGCCAATCTATCCATCATCAGCGGTGAGGGCTGAATAATGAGCTAGAGAAAATGTCCTACTGTCCACAAGGAAAAGAATAGCTCTGAATAGACCCAATGATACTACTTCAATTCTAGCAGAGCATCTGGGGGAACTCCACCCAAGTGAAAATACTTAAGGATTTGATAAACTGGGATTTATCCACCCATTACACTTCATTGTCACTTACAGAGAAGGGGTGTTGGGAATACAGACATACAGCAATTTCTATTAGGGATCTGGGTATGTCATTTGGTTTCACCGTGCCTTACTTTCTCCACTTATAAAGTGGAGAATCTGATGCTAACCTATGGTGCCTCACAAAGATGATGGGAAGGCCGGGAGGGTAAGAGATAAGAGTAATTTCAGCTCCTCAAAAGGAAGACGACAAACAAATATGAAGCCAGTTCTTTCCTCGTGTGACTATAACAGTCACTGACTTTTGTCTGCCCAACAAACATTCCATTCCATTCCATTCCAATTCCAATCCAACTTCAAGGGTGATGATGAACCCCACTCCTGGCTGCAGTTGATTGGTTTAGGGGTGGACACCTGGCCTTTCTGAGCCAATCAGAATTGTGCCCTAGAATTCTAAACCTGGAGCCAAGATATATGAGTCAGTTTCTCTTCAGGTGGCTGGAAGTGATGTTGTGTAAACCCCAGTGCTGTCTGCTCCAATAGTCCATCATCCAGTCTGAGAAGCAGAAGTAGCAGGTTGGCCACCAGAAAGGATGAAGCCAAAAAAGGCACAAGACAGTTACCAAGGCAAGAGATGGAGAGAGAGAGAGAGAGAGAGAGAGAGAGAGTGTACTTCCTGACCTGCCAGGCTTGCTCCATTGCCAACCCCAGTCCTTTAAGGCCATGTGTCAGTCCAACAGAAATAATAGTGTATGTCCATATAAAGACTGATAGCCAAATTTAACTATAATATCCCCCAAATCAGAAACGGTCCAGATATCCACTAACAGGTAAGCAGATAAATAAATTGTGGTATATCCATTCAATGGAATACTATTAGGCAATGACAAGGAATGAACTTTTCATACATGGCACAATATGGATGAATCTCAAAATAATTATGCTCTGTGAAACACCTCAGGCAGAAGAGTCATGCTGTCTGCTTTCACTTATATGACATTCTAGAAAACACAAATTAACCTAGAGTGACAGAAAACCTATTGGTGGTTGTTTGCAGATGGAAAGGCTGGTGGGGTGGAGGCTGAAGAAGCGTGGAAGGGTAAGATGGCTAGTGGTGTATATGTTCATGACCTTGACAGTTGTATGTATATGTGAAACAATATCAAAGTATACACCTTACTTATGTGCAGTTTATTGTGTATCAAGTTTTTATCAATAAAGCTGTTTTAAAATACTGGACGCTAGGGGCGCCTGGGTGGCTCAGTTGGTTAAGCGTCTTGACTTCAGCTCAGGTCATGATCTCGTGGTCCGTGAGTTCGAGCCCCACGTCAGGCTCTGGGCTGATGGCTCAGAGCCTGGAGCCTACTTCCGATTCCGTGTCTCCCTCTCTCTCTGCCCCTCTCCCGTTCATGCTCTGTCTCTCTCTGTCTCAAAAATAAAAAACAAAACAGTAAAAAAAAAAAAAAATACTGGACGCTAGAGACAGTGAGTGATGCCTCCAATATTTTAAAGAAAAATTATTTACAGTCCAGAGTTCTGTAACTAGCTAAACTGTTCATTTTGTTATAGTGGAAGAAACAAATAATAAACAAATAATTACACAGTGATTTAAAATCGATTGTGATAGGGGTACCTGTGTGGCTCAGTCAGTTAAGTGTCTGACTTTGGCTCAGGTCATGCTCTCATGGTTGGTGGGTTTGAGCCCTGCATTGGGCTGTGCTGACAGCTCAGAGCCTGGAGCCTGTTTCAGATTCTGTCTCCCTCTCTCTCTGCCCCTCCCCTGGTCATGCCCGGTTTCTCTCTCTCCCTCTCTCTCAAATAAACATTAAAAAATTAAAATAAAATAAAACAAATTATGATGAAATCCAGTGTGCTAGTAGGACATACACCATTGGACTTGATCGGGTCTGGGTCGTCTTCCCCTTCTGCGCCCTCAGAAATAAGTCAGTTGCCCAAAGTTATTGAACCAGTAAAAGAGGAAGAATCCGAATTTTGTCTTCCTACTTAGACACTCTGTAGTCTTTGGAATACGCCTTAGGTTTGGGCCAATAGCCCTGTTTTCGCTGTTTATACTCCTAGGGAGAGCCAGCTGGAATTTGGATTAACATACTCACCTCAGATTTTTAAAAATATTCAAAACACAAGCATTGTGATATTGGGTCGGTAGAACCATCCCCATTCCTGAGGGTTGATGCCACCTTCACCTTGAGTTTTACAAACTTGGCAAAATTAAAACACTCAACACACCCAGGATGGGCCACAAATAGATATGTTAGCATGTGTTGGTCCGGTATGTCCAGGATAGATATGTCCGGTCATGCGTTGGTTCTGCCTCATGATAACCCTTCACCAGTAACAGCAACCATGGCCAACTCTGTGCTTTTCCACATGGGTTGAAACGCTTTGCCTGAAAGTGATAACCTTCACTGTGACAAGTTTGCCAAATTCTTTTATTTCGCCATAATCTAGGACTTATTCCAATTTGGCATTATTCGATTCAAAATAACTTCTCTTGGCAGAAAACCACCGTGTGTCAAATTCTAGGGATACAGGGAAAACTAAGAGACCCCGTCTCTGCCCTAAAGGAACTCACAGTCTGGTCGCAAAGTCACTAACAAATGAAGAACTTCTCTTCGATTGGCCAGTTACTCCACACACTTCTTTCTAAAACCCAAAGCTCTCTTAGCAAAGGATCATCAAAGGAAAACCACACCGTATTTTACTTCTCAATTTCCTTTCTGATGCTCCTCTTCCTTCGTAACTTCAAGAGGCACGTAAAATGCTTGACATGACTCTCCATTAAAATCCAACTCCTTGGCACCACAGGCCTTGGGAAATATTAATCCTAAAGGCAATCGTGTTAATCAAAAGATGGGAGCCCCTGCTTGGGCCTGCCACCAGCAAGATGTGTGTCAAAGCCCCTAAGCCTTGTTTCCCTTCTGGCGGGTTTGTTTGCTCATTTGTAAGCGCCATCTCAAAGGCGCACGTGTGTTCCAGCACGAAGATTCTCTCCCTTGCTTTGAAGTTATCGACACCTAGCGAGTACCATTAGGAGAAAGTTACTTAAGCATTCCAAGAAGCCCTCTGGCAAGACGGTTTTGAGTCAGCAGGCATGGAAACAATGATGGTCCTGTCCCTATCTCTTCTTTCCCCAGAGCCCCAGAGTTAGCGCAGGAATGTGTAAGAGGACAGCATGCTGGCTTTCCAGCGGAGCGTCCTTCCTGAGCTGTGTCGCCAGGTAATCCCAGGTGTGGTTTAGCCCAGCCTCGTCCTCCTGCCACCTGGACCCCGGCCGGGTGCTCTTTGCAAATGTTGGGGAACAGACATTTTGCGGCGCTGCCCCCTCGCCCTCCAGCCTCCCTCTGGGCCCTCAATGGTGCCATTTCCAAGAGCTCAGTCCCAATATTCCAAACCAATGGCCATTCCTGGGAGGGACGGCCAGGGTCAGGCTTTTAGTGAACCAGGGCTGCTCGGGGGCTGTCTTGGGAAAACCACGTCATTCCTCTCTGGGTTTCCAAACAGCCGAGAGCCGGACACCTCGGGCCCCACCCGAGCCTCAAGGGCCTGTCACGACATCAGCGACGGGCCTGGCCCAAATCCGGTCTGGGAACAGCTCCCCGTTCCTCGAGGCCAGACCGCTGCCGCCCCCGGCGCTGGACACGCCCCCGCGCCCGCGGCCCCGCCCCCACTTCCGGCCGGGCTGGGATCACGTGCCCTGGCCCCGCCCCCCCCACAGACACGGCTCCTCTCGCTTTCAGCGTCCCGGCTTCCCTTCCGCCGGAAGTGGGGCGACTTTCCCTTTCCGGCTACGGGTCCCCAAGCGGAGCTGGAGGCCGGACGGGGGAGCTGAGCGGCGGCGGCGGCGGCGGCGGCGGCGGCGGCGGCGGCGGCGGCGGCGGGGGCGGTAATGGCGGAGCTGGTGCAGGGGCAGAGCGCTCCGGTGGGGATGAAAGCCGAGGGCTTCGTGGACGCCCTGCACCGGGTCCGGCAGGTACGGGCGGGGCCGGCTGGAGGGAGCACGAGAGCCCGAGGCGGGGCCGGGCCGGGCCCGATTGGGAGGAGGGGGTCGGGCCTGGGGGCGGGAGGCAGCCTGGGCTGACGCCTCAGCCGAGCTCGGCCTTTTCTTGGGGCGCCGGCAGCCGGGGAAGCGGAGGGAGGAAGCGCCACCGCGACGCCCGGGCCCAGCCTGTCGGGCGGCTCTCCTAGGTGCAGCCGCTGGGAAACGGTTTGCCGGGGTCGCTTGGCCCCATCGCGCCCCCGCGCCCGGGCTGGGCCTGCAGGGCATCCAGCGGGGGCTTCTGGGGTTCGCGAGGGGAAGGGGGCTGGGGAGCTCCCGGTGAGGACCCGGGTATAGACACAGAGCGGCCGTCTCGGGCCCTGTAGCTTCTTAAAACTTGGAAAACATCGTCTTCGGACTTCCTGTATTCCAAGACTGGAGTGGAAGGAATTCGAGGGTACTTTACTTTTGAAGTTGCTCTTGGAGAGGGGAGAGAGGAAGATGTTACATAGGTGTGGGTGGTCCCCAAGACGTAGAAGTAATCCCTTACGGGCAGTAGTTTTCCTCTCTCTCGGGGAGAATGTGAGATGGACTCATCCCAACGGTGAAACTTTACCATCTGACAATGTCGTGCATTTTGCCGGAGTTAACTAAGCTGGGTTTTAAGAGATTGCGGGCTTCCCTGGAGAGCGAATATGGGACCTGCCAGGAATACTCTGGCTTCCGGCAGGGTGCTTAGAGCAAAACGTGTCCTTGTATCGTGTGTAACTCTTACAGGTTAGCTCTGACACCTAAACCGTTTCTGCTGAGTGTGTTACAGTCATCGTCTCTTCCTATTTAATTGTAGGCATAACTAACTGACAGTGTAAAAGTTGGGCTGTAACTAATTACTGCTTGATTCCTAACAGAAAGCCACAGGACTCATTGTATTAGAAGAAGGTCTCCACTTGGTCGCTTGAAGATACGGTCTTTACATCTCTTTCCGGTATTCCAGGGGCGGGAACCCTACCTGTGTCCCCGATACTGACTTTTCATTTTAATACCGATGCTCCTATAGACATATTGGATCCCAGCACTTTCCAAACCTGTGGTTCCACCTAGAATTGTGTCTGATGGCTTGTTACTTACTGCCTAGGCATCAACCAGTACAGTGGTGAGTATCTACCCTACTTAGACTTCAGAGCCAACCAGTCTCCCCTTCCACCACTCTGCTTGCCGGCGTGTTGCACTGCTCTCCTCTACAGTACAGGGTCCTGAACTTTGTTTCTCACTGGCTACTAATAATGTAATGGCTTTCGCTTTGTGGCTGCTATGTGACACTCGACCTGGTGGCCCTCTGTATCCAGGAAGAATTATAGTCACTACCCTAAAGAGCTCAGATCCTCAGTTTACAGAAGGCCTGTAGTTGAACATAAAATGAATTTTGAACCATTGAGAAGACTTTCTGCTTCTCTTGAGCCAGTGGTTGAACTCGTATTTTTGGACAACCTGCTCAAGAGGGAGGGAGACCCTCTGTTAAATGCTGACCTCATGTGGATTGTTGAAGCGGTGGTGTTTCCTACTAGCAAAGAGAACTTCACTGGAAATGTTCCCAGCTCTGAAATGCGCCATTGACTGGAGCAGTAATAAGCCCAATGGAGACAGTGCTGTAAGTGTATTACTTCTGAGTATTAACAGCTGGAGGTCGATACTATCTCCAAGGATTTGATGGCCTTTCAAAATCTAAAGAAAAAAAACGGGTTTGTGGGTAATTTTAGGTTTATTTCCAGACTCGCATTGAGCAAGAATGGAATGTGAGAAATTGAAACTGTTGTGTGCTTTATTTATTTTTTATTATTTTTTAAAAATGTTTTTATTTATTTTTGAGAGAGAGAGAAAAAGAGAGACTGAGCGTGAGCAGGGGAAGGGCAGAGAGAGAGGGAGGCACAGAATCGGAAGCAGGCTCCAGGCTCTGAGCCGTCAGCACAGAGCCCGATGTGGGGCTCGAACTCGCGAACCACGAGGTCGTGACCTGAGCCGAAGTCGGCCACTCCACCGACTGAGCCACCCACGCGTCCTGTTGTGTGCTTTATAGAAGAGCTTACCTCAAAGGGTCTCCTGTTATTTGGGCATCCGGTTGATGATGGTTCTACTTCATTGTATACACGGCATGTTGCAGAGATGTGCTTTTTTTCTCTCCGGTAACTGGAAATAAAAGACAGTGTACTTATTTATTTAAATGATTGTGCAGCTTCCCTCCACCCCCTCGCCCCCTGACATGCCCTCATAAACACCGGCAACGGTCTATAAAGCCCTCGCTAGTTTGTCAGGGAGGAGTGAGCTGTCTTGTGCTCACTTTATCTAGAAAACCACAATAAAGTCCAAATTGGCCCTGCTGGGATTTGAACCTCCTGTTTCTATTAAGTCTGGTTTGTGGAGTCCAGTACCTAAACCCACTAAGCTTCCTGCCTGGCATCTTGAAGCCTCCTGCGTATCCTCTGGACTCTTTCCAACAGAGGGAACCGGCCCCTTGTTACTGTTAGTTCACTGTGAACACGGTATTCCTCGATCAAAAGGGAGTCTCTGAAGTTGTGTAAAATTTAAAATTCTCCCCAGCAGTGAGTTAATAGCGTACGACCGTTCTGAAGGGAAGTATCCACGTGTCCAAGCGCGGTCTGACTCGGTCCCGTTGATGAAGATCTAAGGCTAAAGATCTAAAACTCGTTTAGAGAGAGTAGGGTCCTCGTAAGGGTGGGAGGTGGACCCAGAGCCAGACCAGGCTCGGCCATCCTGCCCTGCAGCCACACTGCGTTTTCACCCTGACTGTCTGGGCTCCCAGACGTCTTCGTGGACATGATGGATAACTAGATACGAATCCCTTCTGTTTGGTTGGTTTTTTCTAAGAGTGAAAATACTTCCCCAAAGCCCCCTGCTCCTGGGGATCCGGTAGCCTCCGCCATCTAGCGCACACGTTTGCTTGTTCACAGGACGGTGTGACCGCCACAGTGTGTCGCAGGTTCCCAGCCGCCTTCCCCAGGTTGGGCCAGCTGTCTGTCGGTCATCACCCGACTAGAAGTTCTCTTGCCTGACGGCTGGTGCTTTTCGGGACTTTAAGCTCCTGTGTCGACCTAGACGCAGTCAGTGCTGTGTGTTGCATAACTCCGCGGCTGTCCCGTTCGCATGAATACAGTGTGACCGGAGCCTGTCGGGGTTGAGCACCATGACGGTTCTGCGCCCTAACGATCGGGACTGAGCCGATGCAGAACCAGTAAGAAAGCAGCCTTTTGGACAGTTCCCTAGGCCTGGCGCCTGTTCTTTACAGTACTTTTTGGGGGGAAAGGTTCACTGGGTTGGGGCCTCAGAATTTCCTTGGTCCTCCGGAAGATGCCATGCCGTGCTGCTGTCTCACACTTTGAGCCTCAGCAGAAGATCTGGCGCTGCGTTGCCTTTACGAGAATGTGCATCCGCCATTAAAAGACAGAGCCTTTGTTCATTGGCCCCTGGTCACTCCCAGAGAGAGACTGCCTTTGCTTCCTTACTGTGTGATGTTTCTGACTCACGGCAAGTGTGTGGCGTCTCCATCGATTTAAGCCGGACTCCGCCGAGACTGTCTCACACACGCCCAGTTTGCGTAGCTCAGGTCCCTCAGTCACCAGGGACTGACGACTGAAGGTGCGTTCATTTTTGCTCCCTCGAACCCTGTTGCTGTATCTTTGGTGGGACCCAGTAGAGTACCCTGTAAAGAGTGAGACCTTGTTCAAGGGTTTTAGTGATGTGACCATCTACTTGGGTCACTGCTTTCACGGAAGCCCTGAACTTCCCGTTTGCTATTGTAAGGTAAATAGTAAATGCACACTGCGTTCCACTGTATGTTTCTAAGGTTTTTCTCGTTTTCAACGGAGACTTCTTTACCTTTCTCTTAAAATCTGATAGCCCAAATGTATCATCAAACTTTGGTTTCTTCCAGAGTCCCATTTGTTCTGTAGATACAAATTTGCCTAGACCAGAGTTCCCAAGCCGGTGGCCCACGGGCTGGAGAAGGCTCACAGGGGGCCTGCAGGCACGCTTTGTTTCACCTACACAATGCCAACACTTAGAAACTAGAATGACGTCCAGTAAAACTGGAGATTTCTAGCTTTTCTGGAAAAAATCTGGCCACGCTGCTCCCACATTCTGGAATGGCAGTACTCAGCAGGAGCCGAGTAGCAGCTGCCCTTTCACACGGGGCATTGGCTCTCTGGGTTGCCATTGGGATGCCTAGTCAACAAGTTGTTTTCTCCTCATCCCTTTCCAAATTGCGAGTCCATTTCTGGTTTTTATTTGAAATTGCTTTTTTTCTTTTAAAGGAAAGACTTTTTTTTTTCTTAAATGTCTTTGTTATTTGTTTTTGAGAGAGAGACAGAGCATGAGCAGGGGAGGTGCAGAGAGAGAGGGAGACACAGAATCCGAAGCAGGCTCCAGGCTCCAGGCTCCGAGCTGTCAGCACAGACCCCGACGTAGGGCTCGAACCCACGAACCGTGAGATCATGACCTGAGCCAAAGTCGGACTTAACTGAGCTTAACCGACTGAGCCACCCAGGCACACCTTTATTTGAGATTTTTGTTTGTTTGTTTGTTTATTTTTGAGAGAGACAGAAACAGAATGAGAGTGGGTTGGGCGGAGAGAGGGAGGCACAGAATCCGAAGCAGGCTCCAGGCTCCAGGCTCGAGCTGTCAGCACAGAGCCCGACGTGGGGCTCGAACTCACAAGCCGCGAGATCATGACCTGAGCCAAAGTCGGACACCTAACTGACTGAGCCACCCAGGCGCCCCCTTTATTTGAAATTTCTAATGGAAAGAATTGTGTATGGAGATTTAGGAGACCTGGGTCTCCCGCAAGTAGCTATATGACCTCATGCTGGGCCAGCCATTCCCAACATTTGATCTACAGGCTGTTCGTAGATCTTCCATGGGAAAGGGGTCGTGGACAGATAACATTTGGGGAATACAGGGTTAAGTAAAGGTGAATTGACTTTTTAATGCTTTCTCCGAACCTTTAATACGCTTGTGTGTATTAAGTCCTACAAGAGTTCGGGGTGTGCGTTGTAAATATCCTGAAGTTAATGTAATTTCATACTTTCTTTTCATAAAACCAAGTCATAGTCTACAGATCACGTTTCAGGAAACGTTAAGCGACATAATCTCAATAGTTGCTTCAAGCCTGCGAACGTTCAGAGAGCTGACATCTAGCTGGGGCTGAAAAAAAATTGATCATATCTTTGGGTTCTTTTGCTTTGTATTATGTTGTATTGGGCACCTATTCAGACTCCCCTTCTCCCCAGCTTTCCTGTGCAACCCTTTTATTCTGTTAAGAATCACCTCTCTTGAAACTGTGTCGCATTTGGAGTTTTCTTATACAGACACTTGGGAAAGAATAGTTGGTACTTCTCTTGGAGACGTTGACTATACTTTCATCCTCACACCAGATGATAGCAAATCACTTGCAAGACGGAGTAGTGTTAATAGAAGTAGTGATGTGATTCGAATTGCCTGCCATTATTGGAGGATCTGCTGACTCCATGGGCCTCTTGCCTGGATGCTGGGCCAGCACAAAGATACGACAGCTTGCGGCTGGTTTCGTCTTCTTGTGGGCTCAGTCCTGCCCGTGAGCAAGTGAAGTCGCCGGGACGAGGGTTCTCATTCTCCTCGTGTATTTGACAATAACGAGCCAAAGGAAGACGAAGCAGTTTTCTCAAAGGCACGCAAAGAGTTAATGCCGTTGTTCTTGGACCCCCATTTTCTGCATTCTAAGGGCTTGGTTCCTTCACAGAGGTAGCTGGCTAATTTTCCATCTCTGAGACTTCAGAATCTGAACAAAGCATCGAAGGATGCTGGTGGAATTCACTGGGACGTAGGGTAGAAGGGGAACGGACCTACCCTCTTTAGGGCCTGCGCTGGAGGGTCCAGCTGGAGCGTTATTTCAGCTTAGAGCTTCGCCTGGTCGTCTTCGCATCGTGGCTACCAGTGGGCTTCTCCAGATCTGCTTTAAATTTAGCAAGCCTTGGAGGGGTACCGTCCATGTGGCGAGCACTTTGCTATGCATCAGGGGAGTTGTGCTTTAACTTCTGGGAGCAGGGGCCTTTTTAAGACTCTTGAAAACTTTGAACCTCACCACAGCAATGTTTAAATAGTTTTGTGTGTAATTTCAGGAGGTTCGTGAATTCTCTAAAGCCAAGCCCTGAAGTTCTCAGTTAAAAAACCTTTGTCCTGGCGGTACTAAGAAGCTTGAGACAAGTCTGTTCCAAGAGCTCCCTATAGTGGGGAGACCATAGAACCAATAACTTCGTCAGTGAGTTACATTATTCAAAGGTAGTTTATAAAGTGCTTTGCAGACACAGAGAGGGGAGTATTCCATTCTGCCCCAATGTGGGTGGCATGAGGTTGTCAGGAAAGCCACCACGAAGTGCTGTACCTTATTTGGCCTATAGAATTCCTTGTTTTGGTTAATGCTAGTAAATAGGGCAGGATCAGCTGGGGCCCCGTCTCATGACAACAATGGCCAGCATTCACGGAGCCCCTGTCGCGCTGGATGCCAGGCAAGGGCTTCCATATACGTTCTCTCATTTGATGGTCGCAAAACCCCAGGGGGTAGTACAGTAGCCCCCCACCCCCGCCTTATCTGCGGTTTTGCTTTCCAGAGTTTCAGTCACCCTTGGTCCATCACAGTCCAGAAGCGAACGGTCCTCCTGACACGTTGTCAGGTCAGTAGTAGCCTAACGCTGCTCCACAACGCCTCTGTCACCCACCTCGTGTCACCACAAGTAGAGCGGGTCCAGTACGAGATACACCACGTTCACATAACTTTTTTTTTTTACAGTATATTATACAGTTCTATTTTCCTTTTAGTTATCGTTCATCTCTTACCGTACGTAACTTGTAAGGTCGACCTTATTATCACAGGCACGTATGTAAAGGGAAAAACGATATACGTGGGGTTGGGTGCTGCCTGTGGTTTCAGGCCTCCAGAGTCTTGGGATGTATCCCCCGTGGGTAAGGGGCTGCTGCTGGACCTGAAGTGCCCGTTAAGACTTCGGATTCAGACCGTGTGAGTTCAGGTTCTGGTTCTGCCACTCGCCAGCTTAGTGACTGGACACACAATGTAACTTCTTTAAGTCTTAGTTTCTTTGTCTGGAAAATGGAGGTCTTTGATGGTTGTGATAATTTTTTTTTATAGCTAATATTAGACGTTAGGAGGTCCCCCTTGGGAGGTGGGGGTGGGTAGTGACGGAAGGAGGTAATGAGGCAGACCTCAGGGGTGCCGGAAATGTTCTGTGTCTTGATCTTGACCCTAGTCCACAGGCATTTTAGGAAGTGGACGTTCAACGAGCTGTAAACTTACGATCCGTGTCCTTCTCTATATTATTATTATTATTCTTGAATAAAATACAAAAGTAAACACTTCTTATTTCTTACCACGGGCCTGGCGTTGTCCTGGGTGCTTTACATTGTTATTTCATTATCCCGGTGGATACAGTCACGGGTAGACGCTCCCGATCCCACGATAAGGAGAAGAGTAGCTACCGTGTAAGGTCCCCATGAAGACGGAATGGGGGCACCATCAGGCACTTAGCAGGCGATAAGTCTGAGACACCTGCTGCTCTCCTTGGGACCCTCTTGGGTCGTGGGAAGTGCCACTGGGACTTGACCCTGCACACCCTGACTCCAGAACCTGCCATCTGGGACTTGGTCTTAGCCGTTGGGCTCCGCTGCCTGGGTGACACGCCGTTTCTTCTTGCTGTGGGAAGCAGCGGCTTTCGGTCCAGCCCACGTCTTCTCAGGGTCTGAGCGGGGTCACTCGGGACCGTGGAGCAGGGGTTCCCGGGAGGCAAGTTGGGTTCCTGCTCCCTGGCAGGTGGCGGGAGCTTGCAGCCTGTGCTTGCTGGGTCCGTGACCATCAGCAGCGGCTGTAGCACGGACACGGTGTGTGGATGACTGGGTCTTCAGGTGGCTTTGTCTGTTCCTGGTCGGTGTAATGTTTTCCTTGTGAAGTGGAGATAGTCACGGCTTCCCGTTTGGGTTTACAAGGCGAGCTACTTGGATTATGAGCCTTGTCAGAGAATTTTAGTCGCAGACGTGTGCCCTGGGGATGATTAATGGCTGATTCCTAAGTTTAATGATTTGCATATCGCCTTCATGATTTTCGCCATAACGCTGACCCCCTCGGTGTTTACTTAGTATTTTTAAATCTTTTTAAAATTCAGACTTACTTAAAATATTTCTAAAAGGAAACTTAATCACTGGCAGAAGTGAAAAACTTTGCCATGCATGGAAGGTAACTAAGAAATATATATATACAGAAGTTTAAAAACATTTATCCGTGCGTCTCCCAAACATGCCTGTGTACCTCTTTCTCTTAGGAAAACACTGGTTTAGTCTGTCCGTGCATTTTACAGGTGAGTACCCCCAAGGAGCAAGGCCGTTGGGGGTCGTACCCTGGAAGAGCTGGCTGGAAAACCAGGACTCTTGACTGCCTCCTAGTTCAGCGCTCCCCCTCTCCTCATTGCCGCTAACTATTCAGAGTCGGGGTCACATGTGTGACGTTGATTAGTGTCTCATCTATAACGGTGCCTCAAATAGCACGTGTAGCAAGATAACTGATTTTCCTCCTTGCCTCCCTCCAAAAGAGGGGAGAAGGGGGTCGAGTGGCAAAAACAATCAGTAGCAAAGTCCCCTCAAGGTCAGGCTCTCTGATAAGCTCCGGACTGGCCTTGGTTTTGTTGGAATATCCTGGCTTCAGTGACTCTCTTATATTCTGGCCAGCACCAATATTAGCTGAGAATGTACCTCACCTCCCTTAAGCAGCTACCCGCCAACGGTCCGTTACGACGTGAGGAATTGCTTCAGCTCCGTGCCCTGGAAATCATTAGGTCTCAGGTCCTTGGGAAGTGAGAAATACTTAAGAAAGTCTTAGGCGGACGAAAGGGGGTGCCCAGCACTGTGGTCGATAGCACAGACTAGAGCTGGGCAGGCCAGGCTTAAATACGGTGCCTCCGCTTATGAGATGTGTGACTTTGGGCAGAGCATTCAGCTTCTCTGAGCCTCACTTTTCCTTGTTTTAAAATGGAAATCCTACCAGCCTCCTAGAGAATCGGGGAGAGGAACAAGTGAGGTAGTGAATTTAAAATGGTCTTTGCAAAGTACCCGGCACATAAGTAAACACTAAGTTTTAACTCCTTATTTTAGTGGACATGTAAAATCATTTCTTGAAACAAGGTTGCATTTGTATGAAGGAAAGAGTTCCTTGTCTCTTTATAGAATGTTGTTATATCTACAACGTATTGTCAGTGATATAATTGTATCTTGTATTGTCAAACTCCTGTTTAACATTGTTTAACCAAGAGTTCAAGTGCAGCCCATTGACTTCAGGGCTACCCCTCTTAACCAGTATTCTGTACTGCTTTTCTCTTAGTGGAAATTTCCCAAATTATAGATAACTGAAGTAAACATGACTTAAGAACAAATCTGAGAGCCTCAGCCTTTAATCAAATTCAGGAACAGGAAACTATTGTAACATTTTTAGCGTATCGGCTTTGGGAAAAAATGACATTCCGGCAACATGTGAAACCTAACCATAGAAATTATAAGGAAGGCCAAAGACTCAGGAACACACTCTAGCTACTTTGGAAGGGAGGGAAAAGATCTGGAAGCTGAGAGTGTCCTCCCAAAGGAGCGGGGAACGTGCCTAATGTGTCGAGTTTATGTTTTGGGGTTCTGTGTTTGGGAGTGATTTGACATGCATGCTGTTGGGGGACTCCACTGAGAATCATGAGCCCTTGTCCCCCTTTCTTTGTGTTTTGGGGTCATCTTCACTGTCTACCGGGAGCACTTGGGGCCATCTGTGAAAGCAACCGGGCCAGTAATCCCCAAAACCCCCACGTCAGTCATTTGCCACTCGGTTTATCATGGCACATGCAAGAGTCTCCTTGGGGCACCAGCCACTGCAGTGTCCTCGCCTTTTAATCCACCTGTTTTGCCAGCTGGGTCGTTCAAAGTAACATTTGGATCTTAAGTAGCCAACCTCCACAAGCTTATCCAAAACAAATACGGAAAGCAAGATTGCGAGTCCGTGGTAGAGGCAAGGTTTGTACAGTGTTTCGTTTGATAGCAAATGGCCTCTTGGATATAGGAGGTTGGGTTTCTAGCAGCAGGTCTTAGTATTGTAATCAGTTATTTATAATACTGTTTTTAAGCAAGCGCTCATCCAGGGTGCCATCATCTCTAGCCTAGACAGGGGCCGGCAGACTTTTCCCTTTAAAGGTCCAAACAGTAAATGATATATACGGGCATCGTACGCCACACGGTCTCCGCTCAGTTCCTCAACGCGGAATGCACGCGGCTGTATTCCAGTAAAACTTTCTTTACAAAAGCAGGTGGTTCGCCAGCCGTGCTTTGCTGACCCCTGACCTAGAATATCTCCTGAATGATCTTCTCACTCCTGTCTCCTTAGACGCTGTCTTCCTTGTCAAGGGGATCTTTTGAAAACGTAAATCAGCGTGCTACTTCTCCTACTCAGCCTTGCGGTTGCTTTCTGTCACCCTTCCTGTAAAATCCAAGCCCTGGCGAACCGGCCCTTGCCTGTGTCTTGGAACACGTCCAGTTCTTTCTTCTCTAGTGACCTTGACCTCTCTCTCTTCTACACTCATACCTGCCAGGCAGGCTGGCTCCTGCCTCAGGGCCTTTGTACAGGCTGTTTTCTCTGCCTGGAATGCTCTTCCTCAGATTTTTGTATAGCCAACTGCTCATCAGACAGGCCTTAGATCCCGTGATCTAAAGAGATCAGAGCAGCCTTCCCCGATCACCGTGTTTTAAGCAGCTCTCCTAAGCACTTATCTTCTCATTAGCACAATTCACTATCTTTTCTTATTAGTATAATGCTCATCACCAGCTGAAATGATCGATTCCTGGTCAGCTCGCAGACCTTGTCACTCCCCACTGACTGCTGACACAGAGTAGGGGCCTGGTTATTCTCGTTGACCACAGGAACCCAGTGCCCGGAACAGAGCCCCGCACATAGTAGGCACTCGGCATTTGTTGGACAAGTTGCCTTATTTTAACAGCCGTGCTGTGAAGTGCTTTCTAGCATACAAAGCTCCTTTGTGCTGAGAGTGTGTTGGTAGCTTGCCCCAAAGGGTGCAGCTGGTGGTGGTACATCCAAAGGATCCCCTGCAGGGGGGAGAGGGGCTTGCCCGACACCACAGGGCTAGGAAGCCAGAGGGAGAGACCTGACCCCTGGATCCCTGACATCCGAGCCCTGCCTTGGGGTTTCAGTGTCACGCTTGCCTTTGGTTTTTTGTTTGTTTCGAGTCATTCATGTCGGTCGCAGAAGCTGGGCACATCGGGACAAGCCCAGAGCTCCCACCGAAGACCCGCTCTGTGGGACAGCCCTTCCGTCTGCCCCTTGGTCCACCCCTACTTCTTGAGCTTAACTCAGGGACTAACATCGAGAGCAGTGGCTGCAAATATTCCTTTGATGACATGATAAAGAGCTGATTGATCAGGGAGATCCCGTTGAACTTTCCAACGAGAACAAAGTAGGCAGAACTTTCTGCGCAGCGTTTGTTTCTGGGGAGAAACACTTCAATAGCTGTATGATCATTTTTTTTTCCTTTAACTGATAATATTAAAAATCGAAATCGCTCTCCGAGGTCTCTCGCTTGGTCCAGCGCAGGAATCCTTCTGAGGTAGTTGGGACAGACAGCCGTGTTCCGCCCTCCCCCCTACTCGGACACGCCCAGTGGGGAGGGGCTTGCTCTTCTATGTCTGCAGAGATGACATCATCACTTAACAGGCGTTCAAGTTATGGGATGGATGTTTTCCTGACGCGCGGTCATGTTTGAGCAGACACAGCCTTTTAAATAGTACCGGGGAATTGGTTTCTTAAGGGAATCCTGCGATAAATAAAACCTTTGGAACAGAGTTCTTCATGGCGGTGGCCTGCCTGTTTTCTTCGAATGCAGTGTACCTGTTATTTCAAGGGATGGCTTAGAAATACTGATTTGTAGAAGACTGATGTTCAAAAGTATTTTACTGCTAGAGACACGTTGTTATCGAGGCCGAAAGAAGACTCGGTTAGCAATGAAAAGTGTCCTCGGCGACGCTGCCTCGTGCTAATCTAGGTCAGGGGGAGAAGCGGGGTAACACAGGCCTTTGAAGAGAGCTCTCTCGTCTTTCTCCCTCAAACGGAGCCCGGATTTGTTACTGAGTCTTTAAATTTGATTCTCTCTGTAGATCGCTGCTAAAATTGATTCAATTCCTCACTTGAATAATTCCACACCTCTAGTGGACCCCTCAGTGTATGGATACGGAGTCCAGAAACGGCCCTTGGATGACGGAGGTAAGTTGCGGGGAAACGTCTTTGCCTTTCAGGTGGTAGCGAACCTGCCGCTTAGCTGGGGCCGCGTGTCGGCCATTTCCACGACCGACCGGGGTGGCTGTTTCTCCGCGACTCTCCCGCACCTGAGCTCTTACTCGCCCTGACGGTGCAAGAGTGCTTACGGCTGGGCTCGGAGGTAAAGACGAGGCCTTTGCGCGTCGGTTCGGAAGTCACTCGACTGATCCGAGAGTTTTGTTTGACGTGGCCCTTCGTGCTTCAGACACGCGCGTGGGGGTTGAAGCTCCCGCTCTTCTCCAAAGAGAAGCTAAGATTCGATGCCTGACTCTCAGGAAGCCTGTGGCTACAACCTGACCTTAGGGAAAGAGAAGGTGGGGGCGGGGGAGGGGGTGACCTTGCTTCGGTCGGCTCCCTTTCTCACCGTTCCCATGTTTGACAGGCTCTCTCTAGAAGCACCCATCTCTCATTCATTCCTGTGTTATTTGGTGGTTTGGTTCTGTACCCCACTTCAGCCCCCCCCCCCAAAAATTTTGGACCAACCGGGAAGGGGCCCCCCCCCCCCCCCCCCCCCCCCCCCGGCACCTCCGCGAAGAGTATCTATCAGATGGGTTCGTTCCGAGAACTTGGACCTCCTTGATCACGTTGGGCGTCCTGCAAAGTAGGACTGGAAGAGGGAGTCCGAAGTTTACTAGGTTGTACACGAATATGCACGCAGTGGGTCAGCCAGCGTCTTCTCTGGCCTTCTGTCGGTCTGCCTGCCTACCCAACCGTGTGTATGCACTTATTTCTACGATGTCGTATTAGGTGGAAAAAAATCAAGGTGTTCAATAGTATATACAGAGCAATTTCCTTTTCCAAAAAAGAAGCGTGTTTTGATGTATGTAGAAAAAGTAATTTGGTGTGACTGATTTCTCCAGTGTCTTCCAAAAGGGGAGATTGCCATTGTTGTTATTTATTTATCTATTTATATTTATTAAATGTAATTTATTGTCCTATTGGTTTCCATACAACACCCAGTGCTCATCCCAACAGGTGCCCTCCTCGGTGCCCATCAGCCATCGTTTTTAGGTGTTAAACATCTAAAGGTTACGTTGGTAACCTTTTTGGAATAATTGGATAGGTTCACGCTGGGAACTTTATAAGGGGGCTGTGGCTCATTTTGGTGTAAAAGTTCCTTTCTGCTTAAACTTCTTTGTGGTTTTTTTTTTTTTTTTTTTAAGTTTATTTTGAGAAGGAGAGCACGAGTGGGGGAGGAACAGAGAGAGGGAGAGAGAGGATCCCAAGCAGGCTCTGCACCGTCAGCACAGAGCTCATTGTGGGGTTCGAACTCCCGAACCGTGAGATCATGACCTGAGCTGAAGTCGGACACTCAGCCGACTAAGCCACGCAGGCGCCCCGTGTTTTTGTTTTTTAAAGTTTACTTAATTTTGAGAGAGAAAGAGCATGCGAGTGGGGGAGAGGCAGGGAGAGAGGGAGAGAGCAAGAATTGCAAGCAGGCCCCCACACTGCCAGTGCAGAGCCCAACGTGGGGCTTGAACCCACAAACTGTGAGATCATGACCTGTGCCAAAATCAGGAGAGACACTTGACTGACTAAGCCACCGAGGCACCCCAAGATACTGTTTATGAATATACACCCAGGCAAGGTCTACCCATTGGAACTAGGTGACCATTTATTTATTAATTTTTTTTTTTAATTTTTTTTTTTAACGTTTATTTATTTTTGGGACAGAGAGAGACAGAGCATGAACGGGGGAGGGGCAGAGAGAGAGGGAGACACAGAATCCGAAACAGGCTCCAGGCTCTGAGCTGTCGGGACAGAGCCCGACGCGGGGCTCGAACTCACGGACCGCGAGATCGTGACCTGAGCCGAAGTCGGACGCTCAACCGACTGAGCCACCCAGGCGCCCGGTGACCATTTTAAATGGCTGCTCCAAAACGGTCCCCTGTGATCTTGTTTGGCTGGTGCCAGTGATTTCTCAGACCAAATATGACTGATTGCATTTTCTGCAGTTTCGCCTTCGTGAAAAGCTCTAATGCGAAGTAACCATTTTCCCTTCTCAGGGCAATCGTGCTTCACTTCTTACAGGACGTCAATACAAAAATAAAACTGAGTTGTCTGGCTCCGAGCACACGCCCCAGTAATGGACCAGTCCAGTCTCCCTGGCCCACTGTTTCCAGAAATCATGATCAATACCCTTCACCGCGCTCTGCCTTGCCTGCACCCGCCACGTGGCGGGGAAGTGCAAACTGTGTGCACAGAGTAGGCAGTCACCGTGTCCTTTGCATAAAGAGCGCCGAGGTATTTGCAAATGAAACCACTGTCCCCTGGCAGACTTTCTTCTCCTGTTAACCCGCTGGACACCCATTTCAAAGAAATTTGTAAAAGCTGCTGAGTTTGTTGATGAAGAACAGGCAGGTGTAGCTGGTGAGTCCAGAATCTCACTTGGATGCTGCCGCTGTGTAAGGTCACTTCTTGTTTTGAGGACGATAAGTTTTTCCGTGTCTGCCTTTGCGGGATTGAGTCCTTGGAATCAGAAAACGAACACGGTTTCTCTTCTTCTTCTTTCTGAACACGAAGCGTGGTTACAGTAGGGCCAGCTGTCCGTCTTACGTAACACACTGTGTGTGAAGAACCAGAAACTTCCCCCAGGCTTTTTACATTGGGCAGGACGGCTTGATAGTTAATCCTCTTCTGCTGAGCACCTTCCAAACAACAGAATTAGGCCAATTGTTTTCCTCCAGCTCAGCTCTCCACCTGTGGCATTTGCTGTTGGGGTTAGAGAGAACTCTGGGAGTTGGGGGCAGGTTCAGAGCACGCCGAGATCGTCTTCTGACGAGGGTGGCAAGGTCACTAGGCCAGTTCTCTTCTCTTGGATAAATAAGTTCGGTGAACGAACGGGACCCGTCAGGGAAGGTGATGTTCGTGGTGACCGGACAGCTTTCTCGAAGGGTCATGGTTGTGCCATCTGTGCGACGAGAGTGTAGGAGAGCAGAGACGAACACCGAGCAGGAATTGCCACACTTTTTTTTTTTTTCTGAGCAACAAAGATTTCCAAAGGGCTTGCTTGCAGTTTTTTGTATGTTTGGTTTGGCTTGATTTTTTTTTTTTTTTTTTTTGGACAGAAGTTCACCAGGTCACTTCTTTGGCAACATGAACCCTCTACCTTTCCTGGGAGGCCGGGTTCTTTAACCTTTGGGGGGTTAAAGCTCAGTCCCCTAGAGGCTTTTGGAGGTGTTACTTGGGCGTGTTTAAAAGTGCTTCAACCCGGAAGTCAGGCGGAGAGCCTCGGCAGAAGGTTTAGGCAGGGCCTTGAGATTTGCAAACAGGTGTATGCATAGGAGCCCGAAAACGAGTCAACTAAGGGACGAGACTTGGTCTTGTTGTAGGAAGGGACCGGGGCAGTTGTGTCCAGGGCGGTTTGAGCTTGTCGGGCCACCGCTGCGTGAGCCCACTCGAGAGGGGTCGGAGCCTGGCTTCCAGAGCCTGCCCTCCGCTCGGCTCAGGTCAGGCTCAGGTCATCGTACCTCTGCACATCTTCAGTCAGCACCCACACCTCCTAGTTTCTGGCAGGTGCACCCTGCCAGCTCGGGACTCTTCCTGCTGCTCTCTGTGTGACAGCTTTTCTATCCAGTGCCTTCTCCCTGCTACCTGCGCGCCCCCCCCCCCCCCTTGGCTGGAGCCAGTCTGACCAGTTCCACTCCTGGCTTCCGCTACCCAGGGGGTCCCGCCCTCCCCTGCCTGCCCTTCTACGGCTTCCCATCCTTGCCCATCCTCGCCCATCCTCGCCGCAGGTCCTGTCTCTTGTCTTCGCTCTTCCTGAAACCCATCCCCCCTCCCAGCGCTTTACCTTAGTGAAGAATCTTTACCTTATCCAAGTCCCGGTCAGTCCTTGGGTCTCTGGGTCTCGGAAGCGATGGGACATCCTCCCAGGGACCCGTTTTGACTCCCTTCAGTGCCTCGCCAGGTGCTCCCTAGCTTCTTTATCTTCTCTGGGCCCCTGTTCCCCTCCCTCCCCTCTCCCTGCTTCCCCCTTTCCACACACCAGTCACACTGCTCTGAAGTCCTAAACCGGTGTCCCCTCCCCAGGGCACACGTCTGCAGACACCAGGCGCTTCTCCTGCCGACCTCTGCAGGCTACGATCATGGACTCTTTCTTCCTCACCTCCCTTATGTAGTTGGTGGATAAGTGTAGTAGGTGGATAGTTGGTGGATAAAACACGTGATGCTTCACTTCTTCCTTTTCAGGTCCAAGGTGAGCACTTAGAACATTTTACGGAAAGCAAGCTCCAAATCGAAGAGAGTAGTATTAGCTAAGAGATTTGAGAGGTGCAGATTTACTCAGGATCGGGGGTTGGCGTAACTTTTCTTAAAGGACCATTCGGGGAGGGGGTGCCTGCGTAGCTCAGTCGGTTCAGCATCCGGCTCTCGATCAGCTCATGATCCCACAGTCCGTAAGATGTTTATTCTTTCAAAGTTAAACATTTTTTTTCTTTTCCCCCAAAAGGACCATCCGGTAAATTGCTTTAGACTTTCAAGCCATATGGGCTCTGTCCCACCTACTCAGCTCTGCCATCAGAGCTTAAAAGTAGCTCTGGATGTCCAGGAGCATGGCTGTGCAGCTGGCCCTCGGGCCCTCGGTGTCTTTGAGGTTTATGTACAATCCTAGATAGTACTGTACTTTTTCTTTTTTGTTAAGCTTATTTATGTATTTAGAGAGAGAGAGAGAGAGAGAGAGAGCTTGTGAGAGGGGAGGGGCAGAGGGGGAGAGGGAGAATCCCCAGTAGGCTGCACACTGTCAATACAGAGCCCGACGTGGGGTTCGAACTCATGACCCATGAGATCATGACCTGAGCCGAAATGAAGAGTCAGACGCTTAACGGGCTGAGCCATCCGGGCGTCCCCAGTGCCATACTTTCTCACGTTATCATGCTGGTGTTCTTGGGGTGCGAAGGCAGAATTTTTGGGTGTGCTCTCAACATGAACCACTTACAGGAAGACTGAGACGGAGCATCTCTGTGGCCCTGGCTGAGTTTTGTGTTTGCACATGTGGCCCAGGACAAGGAGGAGGAAGAAACAAGACTGAGGAGGAAAGATCTGTTTAAACCCAGACTTGGCGAGCAGGAAGAGGGATGAGAGGCGGCAGTCAGTGCTGGGGCGCAGGGAGGCCCAGGGTTCCTGCTGCCGGGGGGCATGGGCGTGTGGGCCACTGTGCACGGCCCGCACCGCCTCTGGCAGGAGCCCGTGGGGGACCGGGGTGTCTGCTTTGGAAAGAGAGAAACTGAATCTCAGACACGCCCGCTCGCACTGTCCCCAAAGCCCACGCTCCCCCGTAGTGCCTGAGGCCTGGGGGGCGGGGTGGGGATCAAGAGTGTCCAGTGGTGGTTGGTCTTCCAGCAGGGGGAGTGAAGACTCCCCCTGGTGAGGTGGGCGGGGGTGGCCCTCAGGGAGTCCTTCCCAGCTCCTCCCCTCGTGTGCACCCTCTTCCCTAAAACACACCCCTCTGAGAATTGTGTCTGCGCCGGACACCCCGTGCCCTTCTCCTTTCCGTGTCCCCGGTCACATTTCCCCTCGGTTTACGGAGGCACGTCACCGTCCCCGGGTGCCTCAAGAGGCAGGAGTCCAGATTTCTGGACGGGGATTCCCAGGGCGACAAAGCACGAGAATCCTAAGACATACTGATGGGGAAGCATCTGATTTTGGTTCTATTCAGGTAGCAACTTCCGGCAGAGGCTCAGGCGGTCCCCTCCTCCCCTCCATTCATCCACCCGTTTTAGGATTGGAATCGAGAAGTGAGTGGTAGTCATATGGGTGCATAAAAACATGTATGTGTGAGTTGGAAAGAGGAAGTGAGAGTTGTTTTCTTTCCTGGCAAAGTATGGTCTGGCTGGTTCGACAGTTGGCTTAGCCGACTGGATACGTACGACACAGTAGATCAACATCATCCACAGGAATGAATGAATCTGTGGCGTCGACGACCGAAGCTCATACACAAGATTTTAGACGTCAAGTTGAAAGGGGATTTTTAGCTGTTCAAAATCCTTCTAGGAAACGGGTGACCCAGACTGGCCCTCTACCCTGGCCGGGTGCAAGAACCACCCAAGGAGCTTTTAAAAGCACGTCTGATGGCCCAGCCTCTTGAGAAAACGTGCAGAACTAAGCACGCACATTGTCATTCAGCACGCACCTACACCAGTTTGTCCTCCAGAGACAAAAACCTGTTGCGGCTTTATTCGTAACAGCTCAGATTCCCTTCAGCAGGTGAATGGTTAACAAAATGGCACATCCGTACCACGGAACGCTCCTCAGCAGTGAAAGGAATAAACTCTTCATACACTCGGCAGCCTGGATGAATCTCCAGGTAATTCAGCTGGATGAAGGAAGCCGATCCCAAAAGGTTGCATACCGTGTGGTCCCATTTATGTAACGCTTCTGGGATGGAGAATAGATGAGTGATGGCCAGGGTTTGCAGATGGCGGGGTGGGGAGGCCCCCGTATAGAACAAGAAAAGATCGCTCCTGGAAGGAACCCTGAAGCCTGAATTCCCTTTCGTATAGATAAGGATACCGATGTCTGGGGAAGCGGTTTGCCCCGGGGCAGATGCCCCAGAAGTGCCAGAAGGAGGACTTGAACCTGAATCTCTGTCTCCTGTGCCATGATGGGGCACGCCTGCAAAGGGGAGTTCCAAAGTGGGAGAGTAGGGTGTGAATCCCAGTTCTGCCGTTTGTTAACTGTGTGAGTTTGGGCAGGTTGCCCAGCCTCTCCGAGCCTCTGTTTCCTCACCTGTGAGATGGAGACGATACCCACCTCGTGAGGTTATCCTAAGGATTATAACAAGTTATTTTTGAACTTGTAAAACACTGCTCACACTATTTCCATCCGAACCGGTTAGCACACGCACGTTAAAACCCGTGTAGCTGAAATAAAAGGCTTTATGGGATACGTACCCTTACTGTATATCATACACTGTTTTTTTATCTTCGTTTCTAACAAAGCTGCTCGTGATCCCCAATACTGAGTTCATGGCCACCGGTTTAAACGAAAATAAGGCCTAGTGCTACAAACATGTATCACAGACTTGTTTTTCCTTGGGTCAGGCAGTGGGTAGGTGCTTGGACTGTGGAGGGGTGCGGGTGGGGTTCCCGGCACCCCCACAGGCTTGGAGACGAGGTCAGGTTACTGACCCAGAGCTCACCCAGAGCTTTCTCCTGCCCTCCTAAGACTCTGCTTCTTGAGGGCCAAGGTGGCCTGGTGCACCGTGTTACCCTGGGACTGGCCCAGTGCCTGGGCCAGAGAGGCCTGACCTGGAGCACAGCTTTGGGAGCACAGACCCTGACCTGGGCCCTTCACCTTCTGTCAGTAGACGGGGCCTACTGAGAAAGCGTCTGCCCCCCTGGGCTCTTGTAGGCCTGAGTGGGCTCAGCGGGTGAGGCACCTACAAGAGCCCGCTCCCCAAAGCATATTAGTTTGCAAGTGAGGGCGCCCTTATTGAGAGGAGCTTGGGTTCGCTCTCACCTTTTACAAATGACAATTTGCAAAAAGTCCTGAGGGATTACTTGCCTAGGGACTTTCAGCTGACCTCAGCCTGTCTGTGTTTTGTGGCCCTGGCTGGGGAGAGTTGCCTCCTTAGAACACGGGAAGCCTTTGTGCTGCCCTTGGGAGAAAAGCGTTTTAAAAACGCTTTGAAAATGGGAGAAATCCCTGCAGCTGACCGCAGGCATCACAGACGGGAGCTGAGGCCTGGAAGGGCATCGGTCAGAGTCACAGGGAATCCAGGCACGGGTGCAGGATTGTTTCCCAAATCTGCAGAAGAAGGTTTGGTTTATTTATTTGGTCAGTTATATAAAAGGTGCTGATGTTTTCTGTCCTGGCCGACCCGCTCCCCCGCCTCTGGTCTGCTGCTCTGCGCACCTGCGAGGAGGACGTGGGTGCTGCTGTTTCTCGGGAATGGGGGTCGGCTGTTAAAATGCATGCATATTGAAAAGTTGGGTATGTTCCGCAGTGAGGGTTGGTAGCATTTCTTTCGGAGAAGAGAAAGGAAGACGGTTTTCTCCTCGCGGCAGGGGGGCGGGGCGGGAATGTGTCCGGTGCCTTATTTTTCTTCAAAGATCATTATTGAAATTGGCAGAGTATTACTACTCTTTAGAAAGAATTTCTTATATCGTGGCGTGAATCTTTTCTATGGGGGAGCTCATTTTCCCCTAGCCCAGATGGCTTCCCATTATGCGGGGTGCCAGAGTAGATGAGAGCCACACTGTGTGTGCATGAGTGTGTGTGTGTGTGTGTGTGTGTGCGTGCACACATGCCGGAATGGGACTGAGCTGAACTTTGGAGGAGAGATGAAGCGTTGTTGGCCAGCACGCACCATTAACAGGAAATAGAACTGATGGTATGCAGTATTTTGCCTTTTTTACAGTAAAATGACTGTAGTTACTATTGAATTGAACTTGATAGGTGTTCCCGCAAGCCTCCTTTATTTGACTCCCCCCCACTTTCATCATGAAGACCAAGAGAAACCCCCCCCCCCCCCCCCCGCCCCGTTCCTGGAGTCAGATGTTACCAGGCTGCTGTGTGAGTGCCTAGCGTCCCTGATCTAACTGCTGATTTTCATTTTGAGGCTTCAAATGGGAATGTTTCTGCAGGAAACGAAACTTTAAATCGTGTGTTTCAGCCTAGGACTGCGGTATTTGCATGGAGGAAGGGGGCTGTGTGTCCTTCCTAAGAGTCCAACTCGAGTTGAGTCCAGATTGGAATTTGATTTCATTTTTTTTCTTTAAGATTTTTTTCAATGTTTATTTTTGAGAGAGAGAGAGAGAGAGAGAGCGCGCGCGTGTGTGTGCCTGAGTGGCGGAGGGAGGGGCAGAGAGAAAGAGAGAGAGACAGAATTTGAAGGAGGCTCCGGGCTCTTAGCTGTCAGCACAGAACCCGATGCGGGGCTCGAACTCAAGAACCACGAGACCTGATCGTGACCTGAGCCGAAGTCGGACGCTCAACCGACCGAGCCACCCAGACACCCCTGATCTCACTCTTCGGTGTGGCTCTCATCCATGTCTCTGGGATGATGGTGTGTGTGCTTCTGGTTTCAATCTTTGCAAATGCCTCCTCCCCTTTGTCAGCAAGGCATATGGCCGTAGTGTGTGTGTGTGTGTGTGTGTGTGTGTGTGTGTGTGTGCACGTGTGCAACACCTGTGACACATAACCTTACCGACAAGAGGAATTTCCTTTATTTGTGACAGGCACAAAATTTTAAATGGCTTTTGACCAAGAACCTCCTGAACGTTCTCGTGAACCTCATGAAGTTCTTTACGGTAGCGTTGCCCTTTACCCTGTTTCTGTGGCTTTTCGGGCCCAAATCTCTGAAGATCATCCGCCTTTTGAACATCTCTTACCAAACAGCACAGCGGGCCAGGAGCCAGGGTCCAGCTGTGTTGTCCTGTTTGGGGACTAAGCATCTCTCTGCGTTCTTGGCGTTTCAAGCCATCTTAGTCTTCAGTGTCCCTGTCTTCAGTGTATGTTATTCTTTGTCCCTGAGAGGAATTCTGACAGTAAGCAGAGAGACCAAGCTGGACCCTTGAGGAGGGACAGGTAGCCAAACTCATGGGCACTCTTTTGTGGGCGTTCTTTATTCTTCTTCAGCCTGTTTATTTCAGACCCACTGCCTTCCATGACGGACGTTCCTCTCTCGCGACACCCAGGGGCTGAGTGCGTGATGGGGGTTCCTTGCCCAAGGTTGTAACTGTCCAGTCTCCATGTTGCTGGGAATCGTGAGCACTGCCCATCCCAAGTGAGAGAGAGCATTTGTCATATTCAAACTGGAAATGCAAAACGAGAATTTTAAGATTCAATGAAAAACAATTCTCTTATCCCTGAGATAAGCAGATTAATGGTTTATCGTGTCAATATTTTGGCTGCAAACCATTATCTTGCCATCGATCCGGAAGAGATACGATATTGACTCGGTAGCCTCGTTTACTTTTTGCTAACATTGTTTCTTTATGTTTTTTCTTCTTCTTCTAAACTATGACCTGAGGGGGCACCTGGGGGGCCCAGTCGGTTGAGCGTCCGACTTCAGCTCAGGGCATGATCTCACGGTTTGTGAGTTCGAACCCCGCGTCGGGCTCTGTGCTGACAGCTAAGAGCCCAGAGCCTGCTTCAGATCTTCTGTCCCCCTCCCTCTCTGCCCCTCCCCCGCTTGTGCTCCCGCATAAACAAACATTTAAAAAGTACATATCACGACCTGGTTTCTTTTCCTCTGTCTTCTTACGACCAGCTCCTGTCCAGTCAGAAGGACAGGGTTAAGTTCACGCAGAAAAAAAAAGCAATTGGGAGCCATGGACTCGAGAGGTCAGACTAGTTCCCTCTTTGTTCTGAAGCTGATGTGACGGACCCTTCCCCACTTCCCTCCTGTCTGTCCCCCGCACCACTCTCCCCAGAGACCTATTTTTGAATGTCTCGCCAGCACATCATAAGGTCCGTTCGGTTCCTTGGAATATGTTTAGGATTCGTACTCTTTCCATGTCTGCTGACCGTGTTTCCCGGGCCGTGTTTTCCAAAAGAGAGACACCACGGATTCCTTTTTGCTGATGGCTGGCGAGGGAGCCGCTCGTCAGTAGCTAAAAGAGGGGAAGCTGGAACGGAAAGCGTGGCTAAAGTGGTTTTGTGGGACTGTGATTGCAGAGTGGGTTTTCATAGTAAGGGCCGTTTGGTACTGCTGTCTCTGTGAAACGGGCCGGACAGACACTTGCCCGGTCTTCGTGTCCGCGACGTGTGGACTGTGGCGGTGGGTTAACGAAGAGGCCCAAGGGGGGGAAATGCCAGCTCCTCTCCCCGAGATGTGTATGTTTTCGGGAGGGCAGGGAGAATTGGGGGGTGGGGTGGGGTGGGGGGACGCCCCGTGGCCGGCGGGAACATATGTGCACGGTCTCAGTGACCACAGCTGCCGTGGAGCCGTCCTTAACAATGCTCCCTGGCTCGGAGGGTAAATCTTCTCATTTGTTTGAAAAAGAGAAAGAGGGAACCCGCACTATCTTTACATTGAGTTTGGATCCCGAGCAGGAGGGAGGTGGGAAGGGAGAGAGATTTAGGCGAGCGGGATTTTCTCCCAGGCCTCTCAGCATGTGGACACACAGATCAATTTCTTATCCTGCGTTCAGCTGGACACTGGGTTAGAGACTGTGTTGATCAAGACGTCCCCTCCTGTTTCGTATCATGTAACGCGTTCATTGCAGCCACTGAGCCTAAATTACTGTTTGCTTTCTTTCTGCCTGCCTTTTTTTCCCCGCCCCCCCCCCGCCCCCCGCCCCTGAAATGGGAAGGACTTGTGTAAGGATGCAGTTAGTTTATCCGTGCTAATGCTTTGATTTTTCTTTTCTCTTTCTCTTGGCCACAGTAGGTAACCAGTTAGGGGCCTTGGTACATCAAAGGTAAGCAGTGGGTTATGTTTTATTATTTATTGATCATTTCTAATTGTTTATTGATCCCACCATCTGTACTAGAGTGTTAGCAAGTCAGAGGTTGAGAGTGTGAAAAACCAGGAGCTAGATTTCTTTAAGGCTCAAGGTTTTTTTTTTGTTTTTTTTTTTAATAGTCCTTTCCCAGACACTGGAAGCTCGAGGGATAAATGAACAGGGAGTATTAAAAATCAGCCACTATTGTATGTAAACTTAATAGACCTCTAGGATGTGGGAGCTGCTTTTTTTCTCTGTCCACCTACTTCTAATTTAAAAGGAGAGACTGTGAAATTTTCCATCCTGATTGGACGGCTTTCCCCGTGTTTTGAGAACCCTTAACGTCTTCATCTGAGCAAACGCGTCCCGAAGAAGTGTGAGTCACTGGGCTTTCGCAGGATAAAGCTTGTGATTCACAAGGCCTGGGAGGGCAGAAGCCCAGGGCCCACCCCGTGCCCTTGCAGCAGGGACTTGCCAGAGAACCTTGGAGAGGTGCCCATGTGATCCCCTGCCTCAGTTTACCTTCATAGCCTTCCCTTACAGACTGGGGATTTAGAGAGATACAAAGCCCCCTAGGCTTTAAACAGACCAGTCTCTGTAAGGTGCAGTGTTTGCAGTCACAACGTTATCCTTTAAAAGGAATGAAATACACAGGAAAGCCTGGGACAGTGTCTCTTTCCTCACGGATGAAATTCTGTGCTGTGCATCAGTTACTGTAACGCATTAGCCTTCATTTTCACCAGCAGCGATACAGCTCTGTCCTCTTGTGTGCTGCACAAATGTTGGGGGCTTTCTAGAAATCCTCAGGCACCAGTCAACCAGAAGATTTAGCCTGGGTGTTGCTGTGTTACTGGTTTGCTTTGTTTTTTAATGAACTAAAATAATTTAAACGACGTCGTTCGTATCAAACGTCACTCTCCTATAAAGCCTTGATTAGTCAGAATTTTACTTTCCAAGATGTCCGTACCTTGTGCATTAGACAAGCTTCGGGCAAGTCAGATGGAGCTTTGTCTCCAGGGAGCCCTGAGCAGCCAGCCCCTCTTCACACACTTCTTCCTCAAAGAGGGTCTGCTCTCACCGTCCTGAGGGCGGAGGACCTGCCTGAGTTTTGCGACAATTTGTGTTACGATAGCGTTGAACCCCGTCAGTAAATTCCCCAGTAACCCCTGTTGGGAATAGACAGCAGGTGCCATGCACACGAGCCGCAGTCTCGTGGCTGCACGTATGGGAGCACCATCACCCTCCACCCCAGCCAGGAAACCCTTCCCACGGGGACCCCGCGCCTCTTTCCGGATGTGTTGGGCCCGCCGAGGCTTGGCGTTTTTGTCCGCGGTTTACTGATTTAGGAAGCTGGAATTGCCTGATTTCGGGCTGAGCTCCAGTAAGTACCCCAAGAGCCAGAGAGGATCCCTGCACACGTATAAACCGGGGGAGGTGAGCTCTGGGAGGCGAAGGCTGTTAGCTCTCCTCAGACTGACATGCTGGCAAGTGCTACTTACGCTATTGAGTTCCTTCCAAGTGCCACACTTGCCCTAAAAACGTGCATTTTATTCGATCCTTTCCGTGATGGGTAAAAATCCAGCTGTGCGAGAGACGTTTAAAAATGCTTATTACCCTTTTTTCTTTTTAAACTACTTGCATTTAGCATCCTCCTAAGGTAAATGTTTAGATTTGATTGCTTTCTGGGGCGTCGGGCAAATTGGATATTGTCCGCAATACACTATATGGCAAATCGGAAGGTTTGTTTGAAAGAACCAGCACAGTAGTTGTTTTAAAAAAAAAAAAAAAAGTGAAAAACAACCCAACACGTAAAGGACAGGATAGCGTTTGACAGAAGCACCTGATTATTCCATCCTGGTCAGCACTGATTAGGCCTCTGTTGGATGCTGGTTCCATTGGGAGTATCTCACCCTAAACATCAGATAAATTAGAGGGAGGCCAGAAAACAAGAAAAAGATTGGGAAACGGGGAATGTTGAAGAGATGTTGAATATCTGTATCTAGAAAGGAGACCAGAAGAGAAAGCTAAACTCACTCCGCAAGCCCCAAAGAATGTTTAAGTGTTAGGCAATACTGAGAAGAAAAGGCAGTTGTTAGGAGAGTTGACGGTTTCGTGAAAAATCAGAGGTTTCTTCCTCTGACACAAGGAAAGAGGCGGCTTGGGTCTTTTCGAGAAGTGATTGACCGGAGAGGGTCCTTCAGACGACGATCTTTTCTCGAGGGCTGTGGCCTTGGTGGCCCAGTCGGCACGGTTCATTTTAAGTCTCTGTCTTCCAGCATTGCCCATACGGGAAATTTGGGGAAAAGCTAAAATGGCTGTGAGTTTCTTTATTCTATATGTTTTTCCAAAATGTTCTTTGTTTTTAGGGCAGTAATAACAGAAGAATTCAAAGTGCCTGATAAAATGGTTGGATTTAGTAAGTATCCGCATTATCTACTTGCCCTGATTAACCTTGCAGTGTGACTGTCACGGTGGTAGAATGCTTTGCACCATGTGTCCCCCAGAGCCCTGAAGTGCTGTGGGTCTCTCTCCAGGCTGAGAGAGATTCGTGGGTCCCTCCCTTGCCACCCCCACCCCTGCCCTCCTCCCCACCGCACCCCTCTCTACAGTTCAGCTGGAGCACCCTGCATTTGTCTGCTGTGTTTCACCTGTGATTTCTTTCCATGGGCTCACCAAGGCCACCCTGATTTGTAGTGCTGCGAGCCAAGTGTAAATGTTTGCTGAGTTAATTAAGTCATTCATGCATGGCTAAAGATGGAATGGGGGGGCACGTTCTGACCTTGTTCAATCTGTTTCAGTTATCGGCAGGGGAGGTGAGCAGATTTCACGGATTCAAGCAGAATCTGGTTGCAAAATTCAGATTGCTTCAGGTAAGGCTTCTTTTTTTCGTAGATCTCAGTTTGGTAGAAATCAGTGTTTTGCCAAGTTGCCCAGATTCATTACCTTTGCTCGTTACTTAGGAGTTTGGGGGCCTGGGTAAGTATATGGGATTGCTGTTTTCCTTGTACTTTTGGAGCCGGACTCCCAGATGAGAACCAGAAAAACCAGGGCAAAAGCAGGCCCAGACACGAGGCCCTCCGCAGTTCCGTGGCTCCTCGTGGCCCCTGCCAGACGCCTGCTGCCCTAGGATCTCTGTTTTCTGCACCAGGATGTTATGCCAGACGGCGGGGCCCGGAAGAGTGCTGGGGCTCTGGGATCACTCCTGGGGTCTGCCCACCAGCTCCCCTGCAGTGGGACCGCCCTGGCCAGCTGGGGGTTCTGGCTAAATGAGCGTGTGTTAAACGCAGTCCAGGACCCTCCCCAGCTGGGTCCGTTTCGACCATGCGACATGGAGAGAGACAGATTGCGGAAGAAGCGTTTTTATTAATAGGTCTAACGACGAATTTGCATTTGTTCTCTTTCCATAGTGGAGGAGGGGCTTTGGAGGAGGACAGTGCGCTAGAGAAGGTGCTATCCACTGAAAAGATACATATTACAGTGTCCTGAGGGCAGCAATTGGTGTTAGTTGTCTTTTTTTTTTTCTTTTTTTTTTTTTTTTTTTTTTTTGAGTGAGAATTTTGAGAGGCAGCTTTTTTTTAGGAATAAAGTAAAGCATTGTGTGGTGTTGGAAAGCAAGCTTTTCCTGTGTGGTCACATGGCCCGGAACTAGTTCCACGGAGATGCCCCCGACGTCTCAGGGTAGCCTTGCAGTCGCGGTGAGATCATCCGGAGGTGCAGACCGTTAGATCCCTCGCTAGGGAGCCACCGGGCCGCTTGGGAACAGGCGACCTGAAGCCGCTCTGCGAGCAGAGAAACTGAGGAAGAGCGGGTTACGGGGCTCAGGCCCTCCTTGGCACGGAGACGGGTCCGAAGGGAAGCAGGACTGGTCATTAGGGCCCACTCGGCCACCTCTGCCATGTCCTCCCACTTCCCCTGCAGAACTTGTTTCGACTTTGAGAACCTAGGGTGGCACTCCCAGCTTACCGTTCTGCCCGCGGGCGGAAGCAGACCGTCTTTTTCTGGGGCCCGGGCTTCTGTGGGGCCGGCGTAGGAGCCAGCCCAGAGAGGCAGTCTGTACGTGGGGCAAAGGCGCACAGCGGCCTGGCGCCCACCAACACACCTCCTCTTCTTGGTTCTTCTTATAGAGAGTTCTGGGATTCCAGAGAGGCCCTGTGTACTTACCGGAACCCCAGAAAGTATTGAGTAAGTTTATTTTATTTACTTTTTCCTTGTACTCTTCTTCTTCCTTCCCCACGTGGGGAGAAACGGAAGGGCCAAACTGTCACTGAGCACAGTGGATCTGTGCCGCGGCCCGGCCACGACAGCAGGCGCTCCTGCGGAGAAGGGTCCGGGAGGCTGCCACGCCAGGGGAGTTTCCCGTTGAACGCACGCGGTAGCGCGTTTCGGTCCAATTCCACAGTTTCCGGCGGCTGTCCTAACATCTCCTTCCTACACCAGGTTCCTTAAGAGCGTGCGCTCGCCCCACCCGAACGCTCTAGTCGACCTTCTTCTTCCTTGGCGCTGTCTCCTTTGCCCGAGCAGGTCTGCATTCGTGAGCCCGTCACTTCGGGAACCAGGGGGACATGCCGGCACCAGGTCTTTTGCCTGGGCCGGTCCCCATGCCCTTCTGACACTTGCGAACCAAACGAATTGACTCTCGGTGGCCGTGGCTCCACTCGGGGGGCTGTATGCGCCGATCAGAGGGCATCTTGGCTTTCGGGGCCCTTGCAACCACCTGACGTTGCTTGCCGCCCCTGGGCCACCCGAGCTCCGAGCCTCGTATCAGATGCAGGCCTCGTCGATCCGACAGACTCCTAGGGGACAGGGAGGTACTAACTTCCAGTCTGCTCGCTTCCCTCTTTCCATCCACTGAGTAGCGTTGCACTTGGGGACAGGGGTGCCGAGATTATGTCTGGCTCAAAAGACAGGGCTGTTTCATCGTCTCCATTTCTCCGGGAGTCCAGATGAGTTTAAATTCTCTTGTTCTGCCGTCGCATTGCAAGCAGTGAACCAGAATAAAGATTGCCGGCAGGTGTGCATTCTAGGGCACGCGGGATGGTTTTGCTGGAGTCACGGCATTTTTCTTCCAACACAGGTTAATTTAGCACACTAGCAAAATACTAAAAAGCCACTAAGCTGAGAAGACCCGCAGGCCGATTCTGCACACAGAGGCTCAGGACTCCCAGAGGCAACATCTGTTTCCCACCTTACTCTTCTAACCGTTCTGCGTCTCTTCTCCCCAGGCCTTCGGGGTAACAGGATTGTAACTTCAGGACAGTACAGCCAGCCTGTGTAGTAGCTGAATTCTTCCCTATTGGAGGAACCAAAAAATAGGTTGTACGTGGTGGTTTAAAGAATAAACAGTGAAAACAAAACGAAAGGCAGCCAGGGGAGATTCTGGTGCAGAAAAGGCAGTTGCCCCGTCAGGTGGCCTCGGTGGGTTGGGTGGTACCGTTTGAACACTGCGGTTTCCCTCCCCGCCTCCAGATAGACCGGCACCAGGCAGCATCGCAGGGAAAAGCAGGGTCCTGAAAATCCAGCCGGAAAAGCTCAGAGCAGGCGTTTGTGACTCCGCAGCCGCCGCACCGGCGTCCTGCCTCCTCCCTCTCCCACCCCTCGACACCAGACTGGCGGTTCACGGTCTTTGCTCAAAAGTCGTAGATGGGGCGCCTGGGGGGCTCAGTCGGTTGAGCGTCCGACTTCGGCTCGGGTCACGATCTCACGGTTCATGGGTTCGGGCACCGCGTCGGGCTCTGTGCTGACGGCTCGGATCTGGAGCCTGCTTCCCATTCTGCGTCTCCCTCTGTCTCTGCCCCTCCCCCACTCACACTCTGTCTCTCTCTCAAAAATAAAAAAAGATTAAAAAAAAAAAAAGTCGTAGAGCAGGTTGGTTAGGGGGAAGACCTTTGGAGTCTGGGAATTCGGATGGTGATTACTAACCCTTGCTTTCTTTCCTCCCGTCTCGTCTCTCGCTCCTCTCTCCTGCCCATATTTAACCAGTGTCCTCCCGAGTGTCTACTCTGGGGGGAGCGTCATGCCGGACTGGGGACCAGAGGGAGCAAAGGTGGTCTCTGCCCCCATAGCGGCTGACATTTCTGATAGGAGACGAGACACGTGTGTGAAGTGAATGCCAGACAGCAGCACGAGCGGAGGGCAGGCTGGAAGGGGCTGTGTTGGAACACTGGCGTGCGGGGTGGGTCGCTTTTAACTTCCAGCCCAGTAGCGTGGCGGATGGCAGAGACCTCCCGGGTTGTGGGGGCAGGAGCTGGAGCTGGATGGAGGGCTGCCTTGACTCCCTCGTGTTCTTCCCCCCGGTGCTGTTTCCCCTTCGTGGGTGCCTGGCGCATTCATTTAATGCTCCTTCTCTTGTGATTCTCTTCCCGCCCAAAGACAAGCCAAACGGCTCCTGGGGCAGATTGTGGATCGCTGTCGGAATGGACCTGGCTTTCATAACGACATAGACGGCAATAGCACCATCCAGGAAATTCTTATCCCCGCGTCTAAAGTGGGTCTGGTCATCGGCAAAGGAGGGGAAACAATAAAGCAGCTGCAGGTAGGTGAGCCCTTAGCACAGCGGTGCTTAAACAGACCTTCCAGCCTCGCCGGACAGATGCTTTTCTGAACGCTTACCCTGGCCAGGCCTGAGGCCCGCTGTGATGCCGAGTCCTGCAGCTCCCCCGCCCCCCGCCCCGCCCCCCGAACTTACCACGGCCTTGGGGCAGTGACGCTCTGCTAGGATTTTACCACCAGATGACCACATCTCAGATGAAAAGACCGTGTCCAGAGCTGGGGCTCTTAGCCAGCCGTACGCCCCCTCGTTACCTGTGTGATCTTAAATACGTTTCTGTGTATCTCGAGGACTCGGGAGTCCTCGTCCGTAAAGGCGGGGAAGTGCCTCCCTCACTGTTGTCGAGAAGCTGAAATAATACTCGTGATTTTATGTTTAAGACCCCAGCCCAGAGCCTGCTACTGAGCAGATGCTCTGTGGATGTTAGCTGCTTCTGTTCCAGAACCCCCCATCAGAGACCTGGGGAGCCGAACGTGTTTCGGAATTGAACAGCCCCGGCAAGTTCCGGGACCGCACCCTGTAATCCGATGCCTGTTTCCATAGCCAAACACAATGACGGTCACGCTCAGTGAGGGAAGGGTCTAGAAATAGGCTTCCGTGACCTCAGGCTGGCTTTGCTGCCAAATGAGTTAGGAGCAGACTTTTATTTCCGAACTTCTGGGCTTTCAAAGTGGCAGGTCAGGGGTCCTGGTCCGCCGTGGGTGCCCTCTCGTGGCCCGGGCCCCGGACAGGTGGCACGCTTGTGCGTGGGCTCCAGAGCCCTGGAAGCCGGAACCCGTCTGCTGCTCCCTCCCTCCCACTCTGGAAGCCCCGGCGACTTGCCGTCAGAGCCCGCCCAGCAGTGAACAAGAGAAACGGTCGCACCCGCTTCTCAGAGCTGCGCACCAGCCCCAGCAAGAGGACGTCCGCGCTGGGCACTACATAAAAATTGCTCACTAAACTGGGATCTTCTGAGGACCAGGAAAGGAGGAGGGTTGGGGGGAACCGGTTTTCCGTCTCGCACTTGGAGGCTCTCTGGCATGGCCTGTATGCCGGCATCCTCGGGGGACAGCGCCTCGTGGTGGGTGGGACGTGGCCCAGCCCTGCTTCTCGTGCGGCACTGCATTCTCCTTCGTTGGTGGTGAGGGCCATACCGCGTGCTGCCCCCACAGGAGCGGACCGGTGTGAAAATGGTCATGATCCAGGACGGCCCGTTGCCTACGGGAGCAGACAAGCCTCTCCGCATCACCGGGGACCCGTTCAAAGTACAGGTAGGAAAGACACCGTGAATCGGGCAGGCCCCGGGTGTGGGGGTGTCACCTGGTAGGACGTGTAGGGCTTTTACATCATTCGGGAGGTTCGAAAACTGGATGGTCCCTTATTTAAGGTCAGCCGTCGTCCCAAACCAGGTGTGATGGTGGAAGGGCTCGGGGGTTGTACTGCCTACACCAGAGCCACCGGCCACAGGCGGCCATTTAAATGAACTCGGATTCAATGATTGAGCTCCTCATTTACGCTGGCCATATTTTGAGAGCCCAAGTGCCCCATGAGAATGGTGGCTGTGGTCACGGACACTTACCCATAAACGAAGATGGTTTTGTTGCACCGATCGGATGCAGTTTTCCACGTGGTGGCCTGTGGGTCCCCTCGGGTGCGGGCTCTGTTTGGCTCTTCCTCGCTCGTTCTCTCTTGGCCCGTTTTGCAAGGCCTCCAGCTCAGGCAAGAGGTGAGCACCCCACGGGCACGTGTGTGTCCTCGTAGCAAGTGTCCTGTGCCCTGAGCTCCTAGCCACAGAGGGCAGCCCATTTCCGAAAGCAGGGAGGGGCTTAGCTGGAAACCGTCATGACCTGAGCTGAAGGGGCGGCTCCACCGTCTACCTCTTGCTGTCGGCAGGGATGCGAGTGGGCTGCGGGCGTGGGGACGTGTCTGTTCCCGTGCGATGCGAAGGTTCTTTTCCTGCCCGCTGCAGCGTGCCTCGCCTTTGCCGCACTTAGAGGAGCTCCTGGGTGACGCACCTGGCGAGCTGGTCTGCCAGCAACAGCTGTTGCTCTGTCGGAGTCTTGGGGCTTTGATCCAGTGGACGTTACCAGTCTCTGGCAAAATATCCCCCCCCCCCCCCAGCATTATATGTACGTGTGTGCGTGTTTATTTACGTATTTATTGTAGTTGACCTACGATACCATGTCAGTTTCAGGGGTGCAACATGGCGACTCGACATATTGTGAAATTGTAGACGTTACGATATGAGTGTGCTTACCGTCCATAACCGTCACCATACAGGGTTGTTACAGCATTATCGACTGGACCCCCTATGCTGTACTATTCAACTCCGTGACTTATTTATTTCATGACTGCAAGTTCGTGCCTCTTAATCCCCTTCACCTATTTATTTTTGAGAGAGCCTGAGTGCGTGCGCGGGCAGGGGAAGTGCAGAGAGAGAGGGAGACAGAGGATCTGAAGCGGGGTCTGTGCTGACAGCAGAGAGCCTGATGCAGGGCTTGAACCCACAAACCATGGATCGTGACCTGAGCTGAGGTCGGTTGCTTAACCGACCGAGCCACTCAGGAGCCCCTGTAAAATAATGGTTTTAAAACAGGATTGAGGGCCAGTGATTAAAACGGTCTCTTTCCGTAGGCTCTGGTCAGGGACACAGCCCTTTACACCCTTCAGGTGGGCCCAGGTCCCCCAGGGGCCTTTCCTCCCAGGGCTTTTCACCTCTTCAGTTGCTTGCTGGTGGGCTTGCCTTCTCTGTTGGAACTTCTGGTTCTTTTATGAAAAGAATACCAGAGCAAAGAGCTTATTTTGTTAACGCTTCAGAAATCTGCAGGAAAATAACTACAACAGGTTTTTACTATTTTTTTATTTGAAAATTGTCTGTTTGCTATATTTAGTATAAATTATTGTTCATTTGTTTTCTGTCCCCAACTTAAAAAAAAATTTTTTTTAACGTTCTTATTTATTTTTGAGAGACGGAGTGTGAGTGGGGGAGGGGCAGAGAGAGAGGGAGACACAGAATCTGAAGCAGGCTCCAGGCTCTGAGCGGTCAGCACAGAGCCCGACGCGGGGCTCGAACCCATGAGCCTCGAGATCACGACCCGAGCTGAAGTCGTATGCTCAACTGCCTGAGCCACCCAGGTACCCCTCCCCAATTTTAAAAAAAGTTTTATTTTTTTTTTTAATGTTTGCTCATTTTTGAAAGAGACAGAGCACAGAAGACAGAGCACAAGCAGGGGTGGGGCGGAGAGAGAGGGGGACACAGAATCAATCCGAAGCAGGCTCCAGGCTCCGAGCTGTCAGTATGGAGCCCGACGTGGGGCTCGAACTCACAAACCGCGAGATCATGACCTGAGTCGAAGTCGGACACTTAACCGACTGAGCCACCCAGGCGCCCCATATACTCCCCAACTTTTTATCATGAGAAACTTCAAGCTTACAGACACGTTGAAAAGAGAGAAGAGTGAGCACCTGTGTAGCCCCATCCTGCCTGTCATTTTACCACACTTGTGTCTGTGCGTGTGTTATTTATTCACTTACGTCTTCCTCGCCAGTTGTAAGTTAGTGGCAGGCGTCAAGACTGTCCGCCCGTAGATCCTGAACATGTCTCTCCTGAGAACTAACTTCCGCAAAACCAGGCCTAAGAAAAGAACGGCAGTCCCCTAACCTCCTCTTACAGCCTGTCTGTACTCCCGATTTCTCCAAATGTCAGAAGACTTTAATCGCTATTTTGGGACTTTTTGGTTTGGTTTGGGTTTTCCAGAACCAGGGTGCGGTGTGGGCTCCCACATGACCTTGAGCTGTTCTGCACGGCTGGTGCTTAGTGCAGATTCCTGTGGGGCTGGGACTGGTGTGGGCCGGCCGGCTGGGCTTCAGTGCGTTTGTGGGGAGAGGAAGGACGTGCCTCCAGGATTGCCAGGCCTGGGAGGCAGTCTTGCCTGTATTTGGGGTATTTGGGGTATTTGATCTCTGGGTACTAGAAGGTCTTTCCGGGCTCCCTGGGCTGGCCTTTTCCCTTTATGTCCCTGCTGCTTCTCTGTGATGGGGTGCCTTGTAATGTCTTCTTTTCCGTGGAACCTGCACACAGAGCTCTCCAAAAGAGACAGTGTGCCAAAATGCCTCAGGGCCGTCTTCAGCTCTGACCCAGCGCAAATGTGCTGATCCGACTGTGGCTTAAAAGAGGGTGGGCCCTGGTCCGTGTGGGTATCTTGGGCAACGTAAGGAACACATCACCTACGATCTGATCGGTGTGACCCTCACTAGCCTTCCCCGGTCTCGTGTTGTAATGCAAGAAGGGAGCTGTCCCACGGCCAAGCGCCTTCCGAGTCTTTCAGCCCAACTTAACAGGGTCTGATCTTGAAATTTCCCCTGGTGTCGTGTCTTTCCTTAGGGTTTTGTTTTCCGTAATGCCTCTGCTCTGTGTTCACGCAGCAAGCAAGAGAAATGGTGTTGGAGATCATCCGGGAGAAGGACCAAGCTGACTTCCGAGGCGTCCGCGGTGACTTCAACGCCCGCGTGGGAGGAGGCAGCATAGAGGTATGCTTGACCGGCCGGCTGGTTAGTTAGTTCCCGGGCAAACGGGCCTAGCTTTGGGCCCAGCTTTCGGATCGTAGGCCACGCTTTGATCTCATCTTGGCAGCCGGGGCTGGTGTGAGGAAGGACCCAGCCGTAGGGGGAGGAGCCAGGCGGTGGGGAGCATAGCAGCCGTCCTGCATTGCAGGGAAATGGGCCATTCCTCTGGGTTGTGAGGTTTTCCTGCTGCCCAGATGAGGACCAGAGCCCAGATTTTCTCAGTGCTCTGCGTCGTGATGTATCAGACTTGGAAGCCTGGCTTGGAAGAACGGGATGAAAAGCTTTCCTTTCGAATGAAATCTTGAGATCCACAGCCCCGTGGGTGGACCTTGCAAACGTCATGCTTAGCAGGATAAGCCAGATACAAAAGGATGAATACTGTGTGATTCCGCTTCCGCGAGGTGCCTAGAGTGGGCGAGTGCATAGAGACAGAATGGAGAGGAGAGGTGACCAGGGCTGACGGAAGGAGTCTCCATTCAATAGAATACGGTGTTCTGGGGGACAGCGATGAAAAGGTTTGGGGGATATAGAGACCGGTGATGGGTGTGTCACGTTGCAAGTGTTTAATGCCACTGAACTGTATACTTACGAATGGTTACGATGATAAAGACTGTGTTCTGTATATTTCACCGGACAAAAGAATGAAGGGCAGGAAAACGCTTCACGGACCGTTAGTATAATCATTGTGCACGGTACATTTGTGCTTATTTCAGAGAATTGGGAAGATAAGGTTGCCATTTTTAACCTTTTTTTTGATAAGGTTTATCTTGCTTTGCTTCATTTTTGTAACTATTTCGATCGAATATACTTAAGAGTCAGGAATGCCATCGTCAACCATGGTATTTTTCCTTTTCCTAAGAGGGAGAAACGTGCTGCGTTATATCATTTCCAGGAAGGCACTACAGTCAAAATCAAGTTGTCTGTTCTTTCTTTTCTTTTTCTTTTTTCCTTTTTTAATGTACTGTTTAAGAAACAACCGATTTGCAGACAGCGCTGATCAGGTTCTGTTTCCCTGTGCTCTCAGGTGTCTGTGCCGAGGTTTGCTGTTGGGATCGTAATAGGAAGAAATGGGGAGATGATCAAAAAGATTCAGAACGATGCCGGGGTGAGGATTCAGTTCAAGCCAGGTTGGTTTTGATGACTCTCAAAAACCCTTAGTGCCGCGAAGCATTATAAACACGCTTAACGAGACAAGGACTCTGTACTTAAGCTCATGTGTGTGTTCTCTCCGCGCCCCCCTCCTCTATTCTGTTACCAAAATACCAGTCCAGCTTTCTCTGGGCCCTCATGGCGTTTCCACCTTTCCATTTGGTCAAGTAAAGACTTCAAAAAAAAAAAAAAAAAAAATCTGTTATTTTGACTTCATCATTTAAAGGTAAAACCATTTGAAAAAGGACTAATATCTTAAAACGAAGGACAGACAGTTCCTTAAATGTTACAGATTTGCCTTCAGGAGCAAAATTATTTACATTGTCTTAATTGCCCTGAAGATGGGAAAACATTGCAGTGTGCTGATTTTTGGAAACGTTGCCATACCTCAACTCTGCTTTCTTTCACGTTAGTTGCTTTTTGTTTCTGTAATGATATCTTTTTAAAATGGCTATAGCTTGGGGCGCCTGGGTGGCTCAGTCCGTTGAGTGTCCAACTTCGGCTCTGGTCATGATCTCACGGTTTGTGGGTTCGAGCCCCGTATTGGGCTTTGCACTGACAGCACAGAGCCTGCTTCAGGTTCTCTCATCTCCCTCCCTCTCTCTGCCCCACCCCCACTCTCTCTCACAAATAAATAAAAAGATTAAAAATAATAATCAAATGGCTGGAATTGCATGAGAAGTGAGTGTTGGCATAGACGGTGTAAAAAGAGGTAGACACGTACGTTTCTCTGCGCATCTGGTAGGAACAGCGATTGCAAGTCATCCTTTGTTTCCAAGTTACATCTGGGCTTTTTCTAACCCTGTTTCTCCCTTTGTTCGGCAGACGATGGTGTTAGTCCGGAGAGAGCCGCCCAAGTCATGGGGCCCCCAGATCGGTGTCAGCACGCAGCACACGTCATCAACGAGCTTATTCTTACAGCCCAGGTGAGTCCGGCTCTCTGGAGTTGGGATATGTCCCCTGCAAAAGCTGATAGTGCCACCCAGGGTCTCGGGACAGCACCACAGAGCAGTCGCGCCCCCTCGGTCACATTCTGGAGCCCAGGTCTCTTGTCGGTTGCCTGCCTCTGGGGGCACAGCCGGCGGCCTCTGTGCATCTGCCCTTTTCCTGCCTTCCCGTTTTTTTGGTGCTAGCTTCTCGCTCTCCTGACTTTATTGTCCCAGGATCTAGCTTTTGTTCATTTGGTAAGTTCCTGGCTGTGGGAACTATCTCGAGAAGTACAGTGCAGGTCGCCAGGTTTCCAGCCATCGGGTGCACTGGGCACAGGACTATTCGGCGAACTCCAATCTTCGCTTCAGAAAGCATTTCAGGACCCCCCAGGTCTTCGGGCTGCCTTGAGGCCCTGGATTCCGCGCACGTCTCTGTCTCGGGGACGTGAGCAGGCGTGTGTGACGCCGTTAACATCTCCACCCGCACCCCGGTTGTGAAGTGCCCTGGGAGTCGCTGTGGCCGAGCTGGGTCGGCGTGTCCCCTGAGGGAAATTTCAAAACACCTAGAGCCGAAGAGAGAAGCACGGGATCGGACACTACAGCCCCAGCTCTGCTGTGGCGAGCTGGGACCCGTCCCCGCATCTCCCTGGGCCGCGTCCTCTCCCCCGCAGACCGAGGGGTGCGCGTCGGGCCGCGCCGCCCACGGGGTCCCCCAAGCCGTCAAGCATCCGTGCTGAAGTTACGGGTTTATAGCCCCCTCCCCAGACTCCCCGAGTCAGCACACCCCAGAGAGGGGCTTGGGCTTCCTCTGGAGTTATGGGCGATTCTTAGGATCAGATGAACTCAGAAGAGAATCCCTCCGTGAGCCCAGCATCCTTTTTAGCAGAGAAGCGTCTACGGACCCGGAGCTGCGGAGGCGCAAGCGGCACCTCCGAGAATCTGATACCTGCCGGGGAGTTGGCTCTGTGTGTGCGAGCGGGCATGCATTTAACGTCCGTCCCTAAAATCGCCACATTTACTCACTATTTGCGACTCATAATAGCCGAGCGCAGGGAAAAAGGCACTCCAATCATCTCTGCTTTCTGCTGGTTTAGATTCTGGGTGAATGCTCAGTTTACTCTTTGTCAGCAGAGGCAGGTCTTGCCGAACGTTTGTCTGCTGTGTCGAACATCTGTTCAGCTTCTCCCTTCCGTGAGGGAGCTCTCAGCTGGACCAGGTTTGCCCTCAACGGATAAAGAAGATGAGGGGGTGCCTGGCTGGCTCAGTCGGTTAAGCGCCCGACTTCAGCTCAGGTCGTGACCTCATGGTTCGTGGGCTCGAGCCCACTTCGGGTTCCGTGTCTCCCTCTCTCCCCCTCCCCCGCTCGCTCGCTCGCTCGCTCTCTCCCTCTCTGTCTCTCAAAAATAAACGTTAAAAAAAAAAAAAACCAGATAGAGAAGATTTTAAATGCTGCAGCTCCAGAGTGACTCAGAGGACCAGGACCTCCGATGAGACTGGCTGCCCCCGAGGGAAAGGAACCTTCTGCTGGGTGTTGGCCTAGGGTGTTGGCTGAGGGATGTGCTCTCTGCTGGGGGTGCGGCGTGAGAAGGAGTCAGAGGCCGCTCCGCCCCCAAACCACGGGCCCAGCCGCGTGGCTTGTTCCCTCGGCCTCGGTGTGAAGGAGAAAACTGGCCCCTGATACCTGGACTGTAGGGCCCAGTCCCAAAGACTGCCCAGCAGAGGGGCGCTGGGCCTCAGACACCGGAGTTTATGTCTGACTGCCTGTTGTAGTTGGATGGTTCAGGGCTGTTTATGTAGCCGCCGTTAGCCTGCACACGTCCTCCCTGAACGCGCCTGTGATTCGTGTTAATTCCGGCTTTAAGAGAGCACTTCAGAATCTGAAACGTGAAAAGGTGCTCAGGTTGTAATGCGTGGCGTTGATTCCATCCCGTCACTTCGCCTCCTCCCCGGAGATGAAAAGTGGTCCCGGTGGCAGTGGCAGAAATCGTCACTCGAGCTTTGCTTCCCTCCCAGGAAAGAGATGGCTTCGGAGGCCTCGCGGTGGCCAGAGGACGAGGCCGTGGCCGTGGCGACTGGAGCGTGGGTGCCCCCGGGGGCGTCCAGGAGATAACGTACACCGTGCCGGCGGATAAGTGCGGCCTCGTCATCGGCAAAGGTAAGGAGGAGGCACCGGGGTCTCCGACAGCAGACGGGTCCCGTACGGTCCCTCCAGAGCGCGCGGGCGGGTCTGTGTGCCGCACTCGACCGAACGTGCCGGGTCTGGGGCATCCGCTGCCTTCCGCGGGCGCCCGACCGGGTCGGGTCTTCTCACGAACACGGGCAGAGCTAGTCGTTGGCTCCCGTGTGTGGACAGACAGCGGGGAAGACCCACCGGCAGCAGAGCAGGCGCCAGTTGTGGGCGAGGCGCCCCGCATGCGAGGGGCCTCTCGGCGTTTGCCGATCGACTGATCGGCGATTCGCTTCCCTCCGAGGAACTTAGAGGAACGGTTAAGATCGTTGCTCAAGTGAAGATTGCCGTCCGACAAGCGTGGCACTTCCGGTCCTTAGCGGGCGTGGGCACTTGGGCTCTGTGGACACGCGGGAGGATGGTGTTTTACGTTTTTGGCCCGTCTCCCGTGAGTAGCAGACACCCCGCGGAGGGGAAGAGAAAACTGACGGGATCGTGGTTTCTGGGCTTTGTAGAGAGTGTTAGCGAGAAACCCTTGTTGGCGGCTGGTGTGGCCCCTCTCCACCCTGCCCTGCGAGCGAGGGAAGAGCAGGCAGACATCGCGGCGGCGAAGGTGTCTCCGTGAGGGTACCGTCCGTGGGCCCTCTGGGGAGCCTCGCCGGGGGCAGCACGTGCGCGTTTGACAACCTGTGGGGGAAGCAGAGACAGGCTCCGCCCCAGGGCTTCTCCAGTGTCCGCGACCCCCGGCCCTCCCTGACCCGTCGGAGACGTGCTAATGATTCACGGCGCGTGATCCGAGAACGTCTTCAACGGGGAGCTGAGGCTGCCTTAGCGCGCTCGTGCGCCTGCACGCGCCCTCCTGAGCCTCTCGGTCACCTTCTGGAGTCTGCGCTTAGCCCTGCCCGTGAACAGTGCGTACGCGCTTGTGTGTGTGCTCTTGCCAAATGTTTCTCCCGTCGTCTCTTAGATTGTTTACCTTTCGGAGGTGGCAGGAACGGCGTGGGTTCGTTTTAATTTCCCGGCAGGGGATACGTGCTGATGAGCGTTTAGTGGATATTGTCAGCTGCCCAGATGCTGTGTTAAGTCAGAGCCGCTCCCCGGACCATCGGCCTGGCTGCTGCGAGATGAAAACCAGTAGGTGCCCGTAGGTTGAGAATCAGATCTAGGTTTCTGTGCCTTTTGAGAACCGTTTTGTCAGCGAGGTTTGACCGTGCGTCTCCTCTAGACGGGCACAATCTCGCTGCCTTCACTGTGACCGCTCCCCGGAGTCCGTGAAACCTGGCTGCGGGCAAACGGCCCCTCGTCGTGTGTCCCCGCCAGAGTCCCGCTGGGCGACTCCCGCAGGAAAGTGACAACAGTGCAAGGCGGTGACCGATCCTGTGTCCCGGGGCTCCGACAGCAGCCTCGATAACCCAGGGTTCGGTGAGCAGGGTCTCTCTCCCCGCCACGCACACCGCACACGGGGGCTGGGTGTGAGGGGCGCGCCTTCTTCGGAGAGGCGCGCGGTGAGGGTGAGTGAGGGAGGCAGGAGAGGGAGCCACAGGCAGCCAGGCCCAGCTTCCCACCCCCACCCCCCGGCTCCAGCCCTTGGACAGACGCTGCGCCTCCCGGGGCCCCTGCTGGATTTCCATGATAAATACAGCAGTGGTGACAGATAGTGTGGCCAGCCCTGCTCTTGTCAGCCGGGCCTTTTAGCAGGTTTGATTAATTGCTTTACGATTTCACGTCCAGCCGGGGGGCCGCTGGTGGGTCGCTTCTGCCCCCCATCAGGTGGAAGAATGGACAGGCTGCCGAATGCGTCTGTAGACAGCCACCATGTGCCAAGCTGGTGACCTCATTTTGAAGGAAGGTGAACTTAAATTAACTCCTTCCGGCCCCGTGCGGTTTTGTGGTGCCTCTTCACCTTCCGAGCGTGCTGCCCGGGCCTCTGGGATCGGGGCCTGCGGGGCCGCTGCTCCGGGGCCCGGCGGAGGACAGCCGGTCTGGGCTCGGCCTCAGACACACGCACACTTTGTGCTCTTAACTCCAGAACCCGAGAACCCCGCGGCGTCCGGGGGGGACTCAGGGCCTCGGCCCGTTCTTTTTGCTCTTTGTTGCGCCCCCGAAACACTTTGCCCAGGACTGGCAAAGCTGTTCACGTGTCATGGTGCAGAGAAAATAAATTCACAACCTGGGAGTGGAGGGCGGCAGTTCCAGGGCTGGGAGGGGCTCGCTTCTACCCCAGGGGCCGGGGGAGCCGCTGTGGGCAGGCTTGCTGTGACTTCCACGTTGGTCAGTGCCCTTTGCTCGAGGGGGAAAACGCAGGGACGCTTTTCTGGAGCTGTAGCAGAACTTCACGTGCACGTCCCGACCCACTGGTCTGCTGAGTGCTTTTGCATTTGCTTTTAAACCGAAGCCCACCCTCAACTAAACTGACACACGGCACCAGCCGATCCGCACCAGGCTCTCTCTCCGAAGGCCGTCGGCCTCCTGGTCTCCTTCCTGTGGTGCCCGCCTTCAGGAAGCCTGGTGGGACCCCGGCTCTGTCTTTGCTTCCTGGCCCCACAGCGTCCCGTTGAGGACGAGATAAGACACAGGCTGGGCCTGCTCTTGGGAACCCCTCCTTGTCTACTCGCTCGCTAGGCGCCCCAGCAGCGGGCTAGGGGGCCGGTTGCAGCGCAGGAAGGGTGGTGGACGTGTCACCGTGAAATGACAGACGTCACCTGAGGTTGGTTGTGACTCCGGGCTGGGTGGAGCGACACAGACTGGCCTTCAGTCTTTGCTTTTGATCACTTGGGGCTCTCTGGTCTCCTGCACCAGATTTTCCACAGACTGTCTTTCTCTAATATTCGCAAAACTCTGCTCCCAATTTTCCTCATACTCTGCGCACCCCCCCCCCCCCCCCCCAATGGAGCAGGACTGATCTGTAAGTTCTGTGAAATTTCTAAAGAAGAATCACACCATTGTGACACTGCTGGAGCCTTTGTTACGCAAATCTCATTAAGAGACTGGAACTCTCACGGGTTTTTCAAAGAGTCCAACTAAATTTTCATTACCCCGCTCCACCCAGGCCCCTGTGACCCCCATCTCGGCTGCCTCTCTGTCTAGACCTCCCCCCCCCCCCCCCCACCCACCGAGGAGGGAGGGACCCGAGAAGTGACAAGATGGGACGTTGGACGCCCGAGTGGGCTCCAGGCATTGTTGGAGCTGGAGGCCGTCTGTTTGCCCTGTGGCGGGGGGAGAACTGCAGCGAGGCGGCCCACGCCGGGGCTGAGGGGGCCCCCATTGTACGAGGAGGATGGGGTGCCTTCCCTGGGCCTGGGAGGGCCGAGCTCCCTCGTGTGCATCCAGGGGCCCCGGGCGCCCCGCGGTGTCTGCTTCAGCCTGGCTCGGAGGGAAGGACCAGCTTCGCTCACGGGTCCGGTTTTGCAGACGAGAGGGCCCTGGTGTTCGTCAGAACCGGTTCGGAGTAAACCGAGGGCGCTTCTCTCCCCGGCGACGGCTGGGGCGCGGGCCCCGCCCTTCCCTCCTCTCCACGGCGGAATCCTCCAGAATGTCCGGCTCTGCCCCCACTGCCACTTATCCTTGTGTCTTGTGTCCACCTGCCCGCAGGAGGTGAGAACATCAAAAGCATAAATCAGCAGTCGGGAGCGCATGTGGAGCTCCAGCGGAACCCCCCCCCCCAGCACCGACCCCAGCCTGCGAGTATTCACCATCAGGGGCGTCCCTCAGCAGATCGAGGTGGCCAGACATCTCATAGATGAGAAAGTCGGTGTACGTACAAGGTTCTCCCTACCTGGCGTGACGAGAGCCGGGTTTCCTTTTGGGACGTCCCGGGTACCTGTCCTCCCCCAGAAGCTCGTACTTCCTGTGCCTTCCGGCCCTCGCGTGCCGTGAGGGCCACCCCTCCCGCTTTGCCACGGGGGGCGGGGAAGGTCGGGGCCCGGGGCGGGGGGGGGGGTGCCAGGCGAGGAAGGAAGCCCTCTGGCAGGTCTCCCCAAGGCCCCCACAGCTCAGCAGCTCAGGCCCAGAGCCGTGCGCCCCACAGGCTTAGATGAGCAGCCCGGGCAGCAGCCTTCCCCCCGGCGCTGCCCCGACTCCCGCGGGCCTGGCCCTGGCGGCCGGCCCTGCAGGCAGCGTTCATTGACTCTGGCTTTAGTTTCAGGCGCCTCAAAGCAGATAAAGAAAGGGAGTGTTGATGGAGGACAGATTGGCCACTGCTCACCTCAAAGGGGACGTAGAATGGCAGAAAGAGCCATGGGCCAGCCTAAATTGACGGGAGAGTCAAGCAGGTTGGTCCCGACCCCCAGGGTGACACGCTAGGGCCGTTGTGGTGGTGCCAGTGTTGGCTGCGTGTGGTATCGGTCACTCCACGGGGCAGAAGCCGTTTCTGCAGAAAAAGTCCACTGTGGGGAAGCAAGGCTAGTGAGCGTCATAGGGTGTCTTGACCTCCCTCGGCTCCGTCTCCCCGAAAGCGGTAGTTTGCCTCGGGGTGGGCCTGGGCAGAGGGCGGAGGTGCAGCCCACAGGCAGTGAGAGCTCCCTCTGTGCCCATGACAGGGGACCAGTCTGGGAGCACCCGGAGCCTTCGGACAGAGCCCGTTCAGCCAGCCGCCCACGGCGCCTCATCAACAGTGAGTCTTACGTCGGTCTCTGCCTCAAGAGGCTCTCTTTCCAGCTGCTTCCAGGGAGGGCCAGCCAATAGCCTGAGGTTCTGGGTGTGGGCAGGTCCCATCCCTTTGGCCCTGTCCGCTGGCCCCTCTGTGTCTAGCCTGTTCATAGCCCGCTGAGCGGTCCCGGGGTGAGAGCCTTCCCGGAGGCCTTCCTGGAGGCGGAGGGCCTCCCGGCCCAGGCCCTCAGGCACTGTGTTCATTTATTCTTCACTTTCTTGCAGTGCTTTTCCTCCGAGGAGCTCGGCCTGCTTCCCCAGCATCGCTGCTAAGGTGAACGGAAACCCCCCCAGCACCCCTGTGAGGTGGGTGACTTCTCGCTCCGTCGGGACGGGTGGCACTGGGGCCCCGGCCACTGCCAGTAGGGGGCGGGGGAGCAGCGAAGGGCGAGGGCGAGGCTGGCGTGGCGGGAGGGGGCCCCAGGCCAGGAGGAGGGGGTGTGACCTGCTCTGGGACGAATGACCCTCTCGTCTTCCCAGCGGTCCTCCGGCCTTCCTGACCCAGGGATGGGGCAGCACCTACCAGGCGTGGCAACAGCCCACCCAGCAGGTCCCAAGTAAGTGACTCGGGAGGAGGCGGGACCGTGCGTGCCGCGCGGAGGCCGAGGGGCTGATGTGTCTGACACGTGGGCTGGGGAGCCGCCGGCAGGCCCTGCGGAAGACGGGGTGTGTGTGGGTCTCAGCGGCTGCCCGGCTGAGCGGCTGGCTCCCTCCCGTCCACCTCTCAGGGCTGCCTTTCTCTTCTGCTCTGTCCTTCTCAGGGCTGCACTCCTGTCCGCTCTGCTCCCACCACCGGGGCAGGAAGGCCTGGGGGTTGGGCCTGGCCCTGCCCTCCTCTCTCCCCCAGGCTGTGCCCGCTTTCGGGGCTCCCCGCCCACTCCCCACGGTGGCTCCCCACGGTGACCGTCTCCCCTCCTTGTCTCCAGCGCGGTCTTAGAAAGGCTGTTCTTTCTACCTCCTGGACTTGCCGGAGGATGAGCTGTGCCGGGTGATGCCTCTCCCGACAGCTGATTGTAAGAGGAGGGTCCCCGCAGCCCGCCCTCCGGCCCCCACGTGGCCTCATGAGTCGCTCTCGGGTTTTATTGCTGGTACAGCCTTCGAAAACAAGAACAAGACAAAAAGCTCACCTTCAGATGTGGGGCCCTCTGAAGCGGCCGCCTGTGTTTGGAAAGCGTCCTGCGGTGTGTGTGCACGAGGTCCTTGCGGCTCTGCCCCCGAGGGTCCGAGCCCGCGTTCTGGGCTCCCCTCCCGCCCCCCCGGGCGCGGCTGGACAAGCCCGCGTGGGAGCCGACTCGGGGCGGCCCTCCGCACGGTCCCCTTCTCTGGGCCCCCGTCTGGTCGTCTGTGGCACGAAGGGTTTAGACTGCATTCCCACTGTACCCCGGAGGTCTGAGAAGGCACGCTTGCCCTCTGTTGTTCCTTTTCTTCCGCAGTATTTGTGAAGCGTCTCAAACGCGCGGGATACCGTAGAGAATTGTCCCGCCGACTCGTGCGCCCCGTGCGCCCCGCCTGGTGTCCGCCGGGCCCGGGTTTCACGGTGCCCGCTTTGTCCCAGAGCCTCTTCCCGTTTTCTTTCCTTCTGTGCCGGTCAGCTTTAGGGCCCTCAGGACAAGAGGTGACCCGGGTCGGGTTCACGTTTGCCCCAGTGTGGAGGACCGAGACTCTGAGAAAGTCCTAGGCTCGGGGCAAGTGACAGGGGCCACGGCGTCCCTCCGGAGGGAAGCTGACCCTGGGGCCGCGGTTCCGCGGAGGCCCAGCCCGGCCGCCCGCCTCGGCCCAGGTTGGCCAGGAGGGCTTGGCAGAGGCACGCGGGGCGAGTCCAAGAAAGCACCGTCGGGGCCTGGTTTCCCGCCGCCGTTCCCAGCCTTTGCCGTTGCCAGCCCTCTGGGTCTGATGGAGGAGCCCTTGGTGCCCCCCCCCCCCCCCGCCGGCCTCCGAAACTGCCTCGTTCCAATCCCAGCCTCGTCCGGAGTCCCTTCCTGCCCCACCGGGAGGATGGGGGTGGTCTTCTCCCCTCCGTTCCCCCCACCTCACTTCTTCCCGAGCCCCACACACAGACTGCCCTGGCCCCGCCCCCACCCCTCCTCAGATGCAGTAAATTAACTCGAGGGGAAGACACTTTGCCGTGAACGTGGGCGCCATGGCACGTGCTGCCTGCCGGCCGCCAACTGCAATGGTGACAGAAAACAGGACGCTGCGGGGGTCTTAGCAGGTGACTCGAAAGCCAGCCCTGACCTCGGCAGAAAGGAAGGCCCCGACTTGTCGCCCCGCTCCAGGCTTCTCGTCCCTCCACGCCCGGGGCTGGCCACTGCCACCCTGTTCCGCAGCCCGGCCCTCGCAGCCGGCAGCACACCGAGCACACACCCTGGGGAGTGCACTGGACGCGACCCCCCGCGCCCCCTCTCCCGCTCCGCTCCTGTCCCCGAAAGGCGCGAAGCTAGACTGGGATCAGGCGCACGGGGTGGCCCTCGGCCCCTCTGCCGTGTGGCCCTCGTCTTCCCGTCCTCCCCGCGGCAGTCTCTGGGCCGTTTTCCCCGCACTCTGTTCGTCCAGGGTGAAAGCCGCCAGTTCTCGAACAGAAGGGCCAGGGGAAGGGTGCGGGCAGCACCCCTTGGTTCTTCTGTCCCATTTGAAGGCCGATTCGGGGAGCCTCAGACACAGTCGCCCCGGCCCCGGGGCTCCCTGCAGCTCCGATCTCCACCCGAAGGGTCCAGGCCGGTCCCGCCGGTCGCGGGGCGGGGGCGGGGGGGGGACAGCCGTCCCGCCCGGCCCCACCCTTACGGGGACCGTAGCCACACCTGTCCGCCCGTCGGCCTGTCCCTGCGGCCAGCCTGCTGCCGCCTTCCCGGGCCGCGGGGCCTGGAGCGAGCGCAGAGCAGGGCCCGGCGCCGGGGGCCTGACCCTTTGTGTTCTCCGCACAGGCCAGCAGAGCCAGCCGCAGAACAGCCAGCCCGACTACAGCAAGGCCTGGGAAGACTATTACAAAAAACAGAGTGAGTGAGACGGCCTTCCGAGCAAGCAGACCCCTGGGCCCAGAGGCCCCACGCCTTAGGCTTCGTCGGCCGTGCCTCCCCGTCACCTTTGTTCTTCAACGCTTTCCCTGTGTGACTCGATCTCAGTCCTGCCTTTGTCTCCCCGGGTCCCTGTGTGTCTGTCAGAGGAGACGTCCCCCCCACCCCCCAACCCCTTCTGGATGCCACAGGGCCTGAGGACAGCTCAGGGCCGGCTGTCCCTGCCTCGGCCACCCCCTTTAGAACCACTTGGCCAGGACTCAGAGCAGCCAGGCGTCCTCTTCCGTGACCGGCTTTTTCTGGTCGTTTCCGGGTGGGGAAGAGGAGGAACAAAACTCAGGGCGGGAGTCTAAAATTGGAGGGGGTGTTGAGGTGCTGGCCTTCCGCCTCGAGGAAGCTCATTTTCTTAGCTGTGCCAGAAGCAAAACCCATCTTTTTAACGAGAGAAGGAAGAGATTTGGGAACAGCAACCAGAAAAGCCCCCAAATAACTCATTGAAAATTCGTGCGACATCCTCTGTATGTATTGTGAAACTGCCGAGCCACAGTGGCTGTCGGGGAAGACGGCTCACGGGCCTGGACTTCGAAGGGTATTACCTGCTGGTTGGAGCAGCTCAGGTCAGAGGCCGCTGAGGAGACATTCGCCCTGGTCTCTGGACCAGGGTCCGGATCCCTGGTTTGGGATCATCACCAGGTGGATAGCCCTTCCAGGGACTTCGATGGGGGGTCGGGGAGGTTATCGGCACCCCAAGCACCTGCTGAAAGGCCAGATGCCCCGTCTTCCCCAGACCTCCCGAGTCTAGACTCCCAGACATACGTGGGCCTGTGTTTCCAGCCCTGGTGGGATCGGCCCCTCCGCACAGGTGCACCCCACACCCAAGCCAGGTACTTCCACTCCTTTCCCTCTTCCTGCCTCTCTCCCTCTCTGTCTCCCTCTCTCTCTGTCTCTCTGTCTGGCACTGGCAGCCGACGGGGCAGGCAGACATGCAGAGAAGGTGATTCTGGAGAGAAGACAGACGGGGGGTCCCGTAGGGGCGGAGCAGGGCCAGGAGCACGAGGCTAATGGCACCTTCTTGCAACAGGCACGCGGGCCGCGCCCGACCGCCCCGGCCCCGCCGACGTCCAGCGCTTGTTCCGGCCTCCCCCGAGCCTTTGGGAAGGGACCCCTCCAAGCTGGCAGTGTCCCCGACCTCCCCCCGCCACGTGCCCGCCCCCGGTCACCCCTGTTCTCTCCTCTGTCTGTCAGGTCACGCCGCCAGCGCTGCCCCTCCGGCCAGCTCCCCGCCGGACTACACGATGGCCTGGGCCGAATACTACAGACAGCAGGTCGCTTTCTACGGGCAGACGTTAGGACAGGCTCAGGCCCACAGCCAGGTGCGTCGCCGGCCAGCCGGCCCGGCCCCCGGCCCCTTTCCCCGGAGCCCGGGTGTGCGCCCGGCCACGGCCACGCCGGCCCCCTCCTCGCCCCGGAGAGAGCGGGTTTGGGCCAGCGGGGGAGGGGTTGGCTGGGCGGCCCCTGGGAGGAAGGCGCCTCACGCCCGGTGCCGAGTGGCACTCAGCTTCCCCAGCTGTCGGGGAGGGCGCCCAGACGGAGGACCCGGGGCGGGCTTGGCGTCACGGTCCTTGAAGAGGGCGGTGTGGCCTCACTGTCACCCTTGGCCCCGGCCAGCGGTGAGGGGCGGGCGGCAGGAGGGCGAGTCCAAGGCGTCTGCGGGCCGGACAGGGCAGGGCGCCCGGCCTTCATCCCGCGCGGAAACCCGCTCGGCTCTTCGTCCGGTCAGAGGCCGGAAACCGATTTCTTATTAACGTGGGGAACGTGGCGAGATCCTCCCACAGAGCATTTCTCAGGTGACCCGACGCCAGCCAGGTCCCTGTGGACGGCGTGTCGGTCACCACAGGCCCCGGGCCCAAAGCTCGCCGGTCATCTCACCGCCAAAATTGGCCCTCTGTGCCCGGGGCCCCGCGGGGACAGGGGACGGGGCTGATGGGTGGCCGAGGACAGCTCTCTCGCGCCCGCTCCCCTGCCCCACGCCGCGGTGTCCCTTGCTTGGAGAGCCGCCCAGGACCTCCTGTTCAGGAGAGGGTTTGTCTGGGCCAGGTCCCATGACGCGGGGCCCCGGGGAGACGCAGAGCCATTGGCTCGTGTGTGTGTGTCTGTGTGTGTGTGTGTGTGTCCACGCCTGTTGAGGGGCCAGAGGGGGGAGGGTGACCTGTCACCCCCTGCCGACAGAGACGAGGACATGAGAGGTGGCCTCACAGACCAACTTCTGTCCCTTCCTTCCCCAGGAGCAGTAGGACGGCGGCCCGCAGTGCTTTTCTCCCCAAAATCATTGTGAGCGAAAACCCGTTTGTAACAGAGGTTTATAGATTTGCAAACCTTTTGATGAAGAACTTTGTTTTGTTCTGTGAAACACTATATTTAGATTAACAGGACTTTTCTAAAAATCGGGAAAAATTCGTTACTAAAAATTGCTGATAATTTCTGTTTCATTGTTCTTGTTTGTTATTTCAAACGTGTAAGCTCTGGGATTCTTTTTGGAGCAGTGCCTGCAAATTCAGGCACCAGAATGTGCCTCAGAGCAGTGACATTTCAACACGGTGTGTTTTCGTTTCGTTTCGTTTCGTTTCGTTTCGTCGCGCGTCTTTTTATTTACAGTTTTTTGGGTTTTTTTTTCTGTTGCGACAGAAAGTGGCTTGGAAATCTTAGGTGGTATGTAACAAATTCTTTTAAAAATTTTTAAACAGTATTTAAATATTCTTAAATGTGTAAATTCATTAAATGTTTGACTTCTAATTTCTCGTATCTTGGCTGTCTGGTTTTACTGCATTTTTTAAAAAAACTGAACTATTATGTATTGTAATTAATTATGTGAATTCTGAATTGAGACAGAGAATTGTATTGCTGTCCAACAGGGATTGGGAGGGGGCGTTTTGTAGGGTTTGTATAATTTCTAGAGTGCTAAAGGGGTAATATAAAAACGTGTTCTTGTGTTTAGCATACGGTTTTTTTCGTGTCTCCATTACAATTGCAGCTGTGTATCTAAGACCTCCAAGCTGGTTTTAAAAACAAAACGAAAAACCTTTCTCTCTTCTCTCAGAAATATAAATACTGTTATTTTTAATATTAAAAAGAAATCCGATGTAACTTTTAACAAACACTGTGGAACATTAAACCGCATAAAAATGTAGTAACTATTTTTTAATTCCAAGGTGTTTCCTTCCTTTTTTCTTTGAGATATTTTCTTAATATTTGTCAAATTAACTAGATGAATAAATAAATCTAGTATTAACCACAATATGAATTAAATGATTTTGATTTAATAAAAGGGATAATATGATCTCCGACGTTTACTGTAGTGTATCTTGTACAGATAACATGTATTTTTAAAGGAAAGAAAAACGGAATCGAAGCTGTTTTTCCTTGCATTTTTCATTGATCTGAGGGACATTCCGTTTGAAATGTACCGACGTTACAGTCTCTGTTTTTTTTCTCCTTATTTTCCTTATAATGCTTGAAATGTCTAACTATTAAAAAAAAGGCAATTGGAAAATGTTATGCATGTTGTTTAAAAAAAAAGTGTTCTTTTTATTTGACTGACAATTCATTTTACACTCTATATAATAAAATTTCCACAAGACGTCTTGTGGGCGAAGTATTTTTAGTCTGTTCGCTTTCCTCTCGCTCGTTCTGCCCCCTGCCCCCCTGCCCCCCGCCCCCGGCCATAAAATCGAGCGAAGATTCTTGCAGTTCGTAGCCCGCTCGTCCTGCGCGAACATCAGCCCGACTTAGCTGGGGCCCGGCTCGTTCAGCTCATTTTATTTTAAAGGCTTCACAGGAGCGGACGGTCTGACGGGAGAGCCTCGATCACCACCAGCCCCTCTTACCTGTCCCATCTGGCCGGGGGGGGGGGGGGGGGGGGGGGGACCCCGCCGCCCCCCGCAACCCCCCCCCCCCCCCCCCTCCCCCGGCGGGGGGGGGGGGGGGGGGGGGGGGTGGCTGTGACACCGAGACGTCAATAGCGAGTTTCCTCACGGCTGTCAGGCTAAGCGGAGCCGGAAGATTCATCGGAGGGAGGTTGTGACCAGCTCTGCAGCCAGATCAGCACGCTTCCCGAAACTGAGTCGGCGCACAGCCTCCCTCCGCCCGCCCGCCTCCCCGCACCCCTCCCGGGCACGCGGGGCGGCCAGGCCGGGGACGTCAGGGCTGCTCTGGGCCCGGTGCCCTTGGCCTGCCTTCCACGCTGTCCTAGGCTGCCCGGCCGAGGGATACCGGGGGCTGGGAGACCCGGAAAGCCCCAGCGAACGTGCCTTCTTTCCGTGCTCCCGTTAAGGAAACAAAAGCGGGGGCGGGGAGGGTCCTTACCCACAGGTTCGAGTCACGAGTCACGGAGGGCCCGGCCCCGCTCTAGACGGGACTGAGGAAGACAGAGGAGCCTTGTACTCCGCTTCCTCCCTCCTTTCCTTTCCGGTCGGTTAAAGCAACGGGCTCTGGACACAGCTCCCGACTTTTAATATTTGAAAACGCCCTCCCACGGCCGCTAGCTTTACATGTGAGTCATTGCCTCGTGCAGACGCCCGGTGCTGCGTTTAGCACCCCGTGTAGAACCCTCGGTGTGGTGGGGGGTGCGTGCGTTTCCAGTGTGGGTCCCTTTTCTCTTCACCCCGAGCTCTAAGGGCGGGGGGGGGGGGGGGGAGGAAAGCATCCGTGGCTCCTCGAGGCCGAAAAGGGGTGTGGACGGCAGCCGTGCGGGGAGGCCTGTTGAGAGCCGGAAGACAAAAAGATGTGGCATCTTTAACTACACCTCTAGAGAATCGAGTTTGACGTTGAGAAATTGAATAGTAAAAGCCACTTGGAAAGAAGGAGGGGCGGGCAGGAGGAGGGCATAAACGCTGATGATGGGAATGGGAATTGGGGAGAGGGCATTACAGAGAAGACTTCCTTCTAATTCATCTTCCAAGCTCTGTGCCAAAACAGCATTTGGCATGGTTCACAGGGAGCGATTGTGTGATAATGAACCCTAAGGTGTCCCTTAATTGAAGACTGAGCATTGCGGTTCGTGCCAAGAGTCGTAAATGGTGCAGGCTTGCGGGAGGATGCATTTTCTTAAATGTATCGGTAAGTACAGATTAGCGTTTGTCCCCAGTGAAATGCCCATACTATAAATTATGGAAATCTCTCTCTCTCTCTCTCTCTCTCTCTCTCTCTCTCTGTCTGTCTCTGATGCAACCTTTTATTGAAGCGGGGGAAGGCGGGGTATAGTACAGCAGGAGGCAGGGGGGAAAGTTTGCAAGCATATGAAATTTGGCCCTTCATTAACATGGCGCCCACAGAAGATGGTTTTCATCAGCTGTCTGGTGTCCTGGAAGGAAGGCCAAAGTGCTTGAAATGTACCAAGTTCAGCGATTGTGTTCCATTAAGAAAGCTGCATGGTCATCACTGAAAGGACGGTCTGGGTTTGGGGAGGCGGGGGTGGGGCGGGTGCCCAGTCTGACTCCAGAACCTTGCCCCCCCCCCTCCCGTCTCCCACCCACCACCACACGCCCCCGGACTTGGCCTCGGCCCGCCTCCCGAGGGCAGTGTTCAAGGACCGGGCTGGGCTGTTACCGAACGACCCAAGAGTTTGGGCTGGGGGTGGGGAGTGCTCCCGGCAGCGTGCTCCATCGACGTCCCTGCCCTCTCAGCGGGTGGGGGGGGGGGGTGCCGTCTTTTCAGTGTCCCTTTTCAGGGGTGACCGTCCGTGGTGCCCTGCGGCCCCCACAGTCGGGTTGGCTGGGGCCCAGATGGCATGAGACAGGACCCGGCCCACGAGGGCGTTTGGACGCCACGGAGCCTCAGCTCCCAGCCGGCTGCGGTGGCACAGTTTTCCGAGCCCCACTTCTGGTCCCCGGGGACCCAGCCGGGTTTGTTTGGTTTTTTTTTTTTTAGACAGGCTAATGCAAATGGTCCTAACAGACTCTTAGAGATTAATGGCCAGAAAGTGGCTTGACACTCAGTTCCGCAGGGGGTGCTGGCCCTGGGTCCGTGCCTGGCATAGGGTGGAAGGGGAAGTCGAGGAACCCCCGTAACAACGAAGCTCCTTGCTGGCCTTTGTCCCGAGGGACTTCTAGCAGCATCTAGCAAGGGAGTTCTGGTCCCTTCCCAGAGGAGACGGATGAAGGTCTCCACGTCTTGGAGGGTAGACAGGGGGGTTCTTCCCGTTTCACAGCCGAGGGCTCCACGTGACTTGAGCGGTCATCCAGATGACCTGCCCTCGTTCAGACAAGTGGAGGGGCCGGTTCTGTGCCAAGTTCTATGCTGTGCTCATCCAGGGCTGCATTCGAGAGCCCCCAGGAGTGTCAGGACCGCCAAGCAAGGCAGCCAAGACAGTGGGGGAGTGGCCGTGAAAGTTAGCGTTGAGCGCCGACCACGGGCCAGGCCCTGTGAGGCCCTTACAGCCGCCCGTTGTCTTCCGTTCCGCATTTACGAATGCCCCTGCTCACCAACGGTTGTGTATAATCTCCAGATGAACACCCACCGCGCTTCCGTGGATGTCCTCGGCCAAAAAAATACAATCGGAGTTGCGCGACGCACGGGTCTCTCGCCGAGGGAAACAGAGGCAACGCGCTGCCTGCCCGTCACGGCTCTGGGGCTGTAGGCAAGTGTCCGTCTGGCGGTCTATTCAGTGCCACGGTTTTGCAACGTTTGTGCTTCCTGTGCTGAAAATGGCCCTGAGCACGGTGCCGTCCAGTAGCCCTAAGTACAAGCAGGCAGTCGGTGTCAGTGAAGCGACAATACATATGAAATAAGGGGTCTTCATTTTTTTTATACCTATTTATTTCATTTAATCTCTACACTCCAACGTGGGGCTTGAACTCATGACCCCAAGCTCAAGCGTCACGCGCTCCTCCAGCCGAGCCAGCCGGGCGCCCCAAATAAGGGTCTTTACTGTTTTATGAAGTTTGCTTATTTTCGTTTTGAGAGAGCGCACAAGCCGGGGAGGAACAGAGAGAGAGAGGGAGACGAGAGAGAATCCCAAGCAGGTTCCGCACGGTCAGCACAGAGCCCGACTCGGGCCTCAGACGCACGGACCGTGAGATCGTGACCTGAGCCGAGATCCAGAGTCGGACGCTTAACCGACAGAGCCAGCCAGGCGCCCCCAGATAAGGTGTCTTTGAACGGAAACACGCATTAAACACGGTTACGTACCGGTGGGTGAAACGCTGTGGCCAGAATTATTCAGCACTCCGTGCCCCCAGCTCCCTCAACTGCAGCGTGGGGTTGAGAACTATCCACCTGGTCAGGGGCTGAGTTAGGATTCGATGACAAGTATGTACAGCACTTGACATCTGCTTCGTGATGAGCACTCAAAACATGGCAGCTCGTGGTAATGACTGAGTCCTGGACCTCTGCTCCGGTGGCTTTTCCCGTTCCGCGGCGAGTGCCAGGGGCTGACTGTGCGATCCGAAAAAGGCATCGGCCTCGCTACTGACCCCCTCTCTGGCTTCTTCTGGGCTCTCCCGGTCTCCCCCAGGATTCTAGGACCCCCAGATCAAGTTTGTTGGTCCCCCAAAGCCATGGCGGCCAGGCCGTTAGGAAAGAGCGGCCTTCGTGGGCAGGTGAGGCAACTCTGGGAGAAGCCGGGACCCCACCCACCCACCCAAACACACACACACACACACACACACACACACATCGCCGTGTGTCACAGACGTGTGGGCTGGCCAGCGCGCGGGGGTGTGGATCAAGGCGGCTCCATTCTGGCCTGAAAGCTGATGTTCAAGGCAATCCTATTTCAAGCACACCGAGAAGGAGTTTGATCCTTTGTGTCTGGCCCTCTTGCCTCAGATTCTCTAATCGGGACCCCCTGGGAAGCAGGGACCTGGGCCCCAAACTGTCCCAGCTGTACTCACTGTGGCCACTCTGTTGAGTTCCCACGACACTCCAGAAATCCGTGTACCTTCAGTTCACTGCAGGGGAGTCAGATGGGAGAAGGATGACAAGGGCGGGGAGGGGGGGGGGGGGCGCGCCTGGGCGGCTCGGTCGGTTGAGTGACTTCAGCTCAGGTCGTGATCTCACGGTTTACAGTTCCGCGCCCCACGTTGGGCTCTCTGCTGTCAGACCAGAGCCTGCTTGGGATCCTCTGTCCCCCTCTCTCTGTCCCTCCCCTGCTCACACTCTCTCTCAAAAATAAGCAAATAAATAAGTGGTACTTTTTTTTTTCTTTTTGCAGTGTTTTAATCCGTGTAGACAGGCAGCTATCATAATTGGAAAGGATACTGCTTAGTAATTAATTAGACCGTAAGAAAAAAAACTCTACCACAAAACCACCTCCCTAAGTGATCAGGGTCCTAGAAAATGGTACTTTTTAAATGTCACTTTTCATTTCTTTGTCGCTGGTTTTAGAAAAGTCGTTTTTAAATGTATTGACCTGGATTCCAATGACTTTGTTCGAATTCCTTATTAAGTCTAATAGCTTGTAGATTCGTTTGGATTTTCTTTGTTCTAAATCATGTCATTCACGAATAACGGTGTTAATTTTTCCTTTCCAATCTTTGTGCCATTTAAAAAAAATCGATTGGGGCGCCTGGGTGGCTCAGTCGGTTGAGCGTCCGACTTCGGCTCAGGTCACGATCTCGCGGTCCGCGGGTTCGAGCCCCGCGTCGGGCTCTGGGCTGACAGCTCAGAGCCTGGAGCCTGCTTCTGATTCTGTGTCTCCCTCTCTCTCTCTGCCCCTCCCCCGTTCATGCTGTGTCTCTCTCTGTCTCAAAAATAAATAAATGTTAAAAAAAAAATTAAAAAAAAAAATCGATTGTTTCACTGCCTGTCCAAAGCCTCCAGTACATAGTTCAGCAAAAGCAGTAGGGACAGGGCATCCTGGCTGGTCTCATCCGTAATCTCGGCGGGAACACTTTTAATAATTCGCCATTAATTATGTTTGCTGTCCATTTGTTATACACACTTTTTATCAGATAAGGGAGTTCCTTTCTGTTTCTGTTTTATCATGACTGGGGGCCAGATTTTTCAAATGCTTTTTCTGCATCTAAAGAAATCATCCTATGATTCATCTCCTTTTTAATATTAATATAGCAAATTACAGTGATTGTTCAACATTAAACCAGCCTTGCATTCCTAGAATAAACCTCACTTGGTCACAATCTGTTATCAGTGTTTCTTGTATATCATTGGATTGAATTGCTAACATTTTTCTTTGGAATTTTTGCGTGTATATTCATGAGAACAACCGATCTATGATCTAAATCGTAATTGAACCCATTGTAGGCCCACAACATGTTGACTTGTGCTACTTGTTAGCTCACGACCCATTTCCATCTGGCTATGCCGTCGCTGGTCACATTCCTGATGAGGGATGTTCTAACTCCGGACTGCGCTTTGAATACGGGGCTCCAGCAAAATCATACCACAAGGTTCATTACCGAGTTCCAGACTCAGATGCCAGGCAAGGCTCCAGCAGACAGACCACCTCGCCGTGGCCAGGATTATCACATCAGATATTCCTTCTGCCCCATCGCTCTTTCTTCTCCTTCCGGGACTGCAATTTCGCATCTGTTACGCCTTTTAATTGTCCCACGGTTCTTGGCTATCTTGTTGTGTCTTTCATTTTTCTTTGCTCTTTGCACTTCCGTTTGGTAGGTTTCTATCAACACATATTTAAGCTCCCTGATTCGTTCCCCCGCCACAGCCAGCTTACTGATGAGCCCGCCAAAGGCATTTTTCATTTCTGTTACAGTGGCTTTTTTTTTTTTTTAATGTTTACGTATTTTTGAGAGAGGGAGAGAGCATGCGTGTGCAAGAGAGAGCGGGGGGGGAGGAGGAACAGAGAGAGGGAGACAGAGGATCCCAAGCAGGCGCTGTGCGGACAGCAGAGAGCCCCATGCAGGGCTCGAACTCACAAACTGTGAGATCATGACCTGAACCGAAGTCAGACGCTTAACCGACTGAGCCACCCAGGCGCCCTTCTGGTGTTTTTAATTTCTAGCATTTCCTTTCGATTCTTTCTTAGAGTTCCCATCTCTCTCCTTACATGCGTATCTGTTCTCCCCTTTGCCCACTTTTTCTACTAGAGTGCTCAACATATTAATCATAGTTATTTTCAGTTCTTTGTCCGATCATTCTGGAACTGGGGTCATACCTGAGTCTGGTTCTGATCATTGTTTTGTTTCTCCAGATTGTGTCTGTTGTTTGTTTTGTCTTCTCGTTTTGTTTATGCCTTTTGGCATGCCTTGTGATTTTTTTGCTGTTGAGAGCCAAACCCGCTGTAGCAGAGAATAGGAACCGAGGTAAATAGGCTTGCAGAGTAAGGAGTACGTGAGTCTGCCTACGAGTGAGACTATGTCATATTTGCTGGAGTTGCCAGCGTCTGTGGTTTCAAATTCTCTTAGTGTCTCCTCTCACCTCCTGTCTTGACTTTGGGCTTCCCTGCACACTCCTCCTCAGATAGAACCTTGCAACTCGTTTAGCTGGGATCACCACCCCCACACAGATGGGATCACCACCCACATCCTGGAGCTCCTGCCGGTGTGGAGGAGGGGAGGTCCAGGAGACCGGGACACTCTACAGTTGCTCAGTGGTAGGTCCGTCTCTTAGTGAGCCTGGCTCTCAGGGCCGCTTCTCCAGTCCAAGAGCTTTTCCTTGCCTGCCTCCCACTCCCTTCTCCGGCTACTCTACTCCCCGCAAATTCTTGGAAGCTCTGTCTCCTGCCGATGATGTCTGATTGTCCATTTGTTTTCCCTTAGGTGAGACAGGAAGTCTGGGGGGAGCCGGAGGGAGAGGAGACTTCCCCTCCCCAGTTTGGGATAAGGCTCTGGGTGAATTTCACCAGGACGCCTCTCCCCTCCCCGTGCCGGGGGCACTAGCTGGTCTCTGCTCAGATCTCCTCCTGGAGAACCTGGTGGGGTTCCTGGAGGTAAAAAACCATGGCTCCCCCCGCGTCCACACTCAGCGTCCAGCGATCTGTCAAAATCGCCACGATGTGTTCCTGCACCTTTGTGGCCCCAGCAACTCTGCTGCGGGTGAACACATCCTGCCCGTGACTCGCCAGGTTCCCCGTCTCCCCAGATCGCTGGGTAACAGTTGCCTTTCAACCTCAGTTCTCCAAAGGGTCCTGGGAAAATTGCTGGTTTTCAGTGTGTCCAGCATTTCCCTTTCCTTTTTTTTTTTTTTTTTAAACACTTACTTATTTTTGAAAGACAGTGAGAGACAGGGTGTGAACGGGGGAGGGGCAGAGAGAGAGGGAGACCCAGAAGCCAAAGCAGGCTCCAAGTTCTGAGCCATCAGCACAGAGCCCAATGCGGGGCTCGAACCCACGAACCGAGAGATCATGACCTGAGCCGAAGTCGGACGCTTCACCAACTGAGCCACCCAGGCGCCCCCAGCTTTTTCTTTTTTTTTTTTTTTAATTTTTTTTTTCAACGTTTTTTATTTATTTTTGAGACAGAGAGAGACAGAGCATGAACGGGGGAGGGGCAGAGAGAGAGGGAGACACAGAATCGGAAACAGGCTCCAGGCTCCGAGCCGTCAGCCCAGAGCCTGACGCGGGGCTCGAACTCACGGACCGTGAGATCGTGACCTGGCTGAAGTCGGACGCTTAACCGACTGTGCCACCCAGGCGCCCCTCCCCCAGCTTTTTCTTATTTGTAAGGACTACAGTGGTGACGTCTGAGTTCTCGACGTGGTGGGCTGAAACTCGAAGTCCTATATCTGTTCTCTAAATCAGATTTCTTCTTACGAGTTCATCTGGAGACAGCATTTCCCTGCTCGACACACATTTAAAGCCGCCGATCTGGGTACGTGAGGGTACAGTTTCGCGCTTCCTGGTAGGACGTATGGAGCCGGCATGGGGCACGGTGGGCCGGTGGCTCTAAGCACCCCCTTCACGAGAGTCGTGAGGAGCAGGAGAACATTCCCACCAGCTGGAGGACGAGGATATGAGACTCGGGTTCCCTGGCTAACAGCTCACCGTGTGCCTGGGATCTGTGGACCCGCCAGCTTGCTCAGGAAAACCTCAGCATCCCGAGCATCCATCCAGGTGGGTGGGTCCTCCGCGGCCTCTCTGTGCTCAGACCGGGCTAGCGCAGGGCAAGTGCTCGGGAGATTGCTGGGTGAACTAATTTACCTTCAACTCAAGTCTCCAGGGACCAGCCTGCCACACGGTGGGGGTGCGTCAAAGATAGTCGCATAATTAAAATAAATACACGACGATCTGAGAGTCTGGAGTGTCCAGGAGCCTCCAGAATAAATACAATTTGGGACCTACTGGGCATTTGAAGCAGTAAATTTCTGCTTCGTTGTAGCTACAACTTATTTAACTGGTCTTCAGATGAGCCTATCGTCTCTAATTGCCCCAAGTCAGACTCTGGACAGACAGGAGGGG
>NC_064807.1:86337573-86357942 GCF_023721935.1 Panthera uncia
TTTGCTTTTCGGTGTCCCTTTGGCCGTAGTTGGTACCCACCCAGCGCTTTCATATTTCCCACATTTCCAAGCGTGGCCACGTGTTACTTTTAAGTGTAATGAGGTTGCTAATATTTTCTGTATATGGAGCACATTTTCGATCCTATGACCTTTCCATGCATTATGTCTTTTATTCGGCAGGACAGCCCTCCCGCCGGAGGTTCTATCATTATCCCCATTTCACAGATGAAGAAACTGAGGCTCAGAGAGGGGGAATTGGTGCCTGGGCTCCAGACCAGTACCTGCTGGAGCCAGGATTGGACTCACATCCTCGGGTCCTCAGGGCATATCCAGATGGTCCCAGAGGACCCACAGGTTGCGTGGTCTTTGGAAGCCGTCGTGAGGAATGACGGCCGCAGGCATCTCTTCCTCGTGAGCTCACTCACTGGGCCCATCAGGCCTTACGACACGGGCAGGGTTATTGTTCCCACTTTACAGATGAGATCCAAGCCACTTGGACAGAGGCATCGGGGCCACCAGACTGGCCTAAAAGAGGCCGCCACCGCGTCCAGCCCCACCACGGTGGCCCCCCACCCCACCCAGCCTTGGAAGCTGGTCTGAGAAAGCAAGGACTGCGGCTGCCCTGGTCACGTGGGTGCTCCAAGGCTTTGCATAGAGCCAGGCACACGGTGGCCACTCAATAAATGTTTCTTGGGCTAAAGAATGACCAGAGCCTTCGGGATCTCCGTGAGGCCAGATACAGTGTGGATGGCAGCCAAGGGGATAATTCTCTGCCCCAACCCCCTCTGCTCCGGGGGCATCCCAGGCGGACAGCAGCAGGTGTATGCAAGAGCTGGGAGGCAGGCAGCCGAGAAATGGAGGAAGGCCAGGCAGGCTGGGTGCCACGGGGGCAGGGTCTCTGGAAAGGAAGATGGTGTGGGGTCCGGGTAGTTCTTTCGGGCTGTCCCAGGACCCACAGGAGGGGGAAAGCCATCAGAGTTGAAGGGCCATGCCAGAGGGCCTGGAGACACCCACCTTCCCCAGCCAGCCTCCTTCTCTCTCCATCCTGCCAGCCTGCTTCCCACCGCCCCTCCCCCCCCATCCTCCCACACACACCCCGCCCCATGTCTCTGTCCCTAGCCTCCCCAGTCCTCCCTCTTCCTGCTTCTGGGCCATCTCTCTAGCTCTCAAAAGCCGCAGGCACTTTGGGAATCCCTGCTCGACCTCCTCTCATCTCTACCTGTCCCTGTGTCTCCACGTCGCAGACTTTAACCTTCATCTGGATCCTTCCATCTCGGCCTCTCTTGGCCTCAGTCTCCCTCCGTCTCCGTCCCGCGCCGCCTCCCTCCATAAGCCTGTGTCCAACACCCGCCCGCCGTGCCTCTCCTGGAGTTGTAGCTCCCCTGGGTCCAGCTGCGCCGATTGTCACGATTGTCACTCGGACTTGGGCGCTGGCATCCTCGGGGCTGGGAGCCCGGGCGCGGGCGTTGGGGGCGGAGGGTTCTGGAAGGCGCAAGGAAGGGGGGGGGGGTCCCTGCCCTCGGCGCCCAGCGAGACTCGCGTGCCGGTCACCTGGCGTCCGGGACGCCGCCGACTCCGCTCAGACGCGCTCGACTTGGGCGCCCCGGGGCGCGCCTTTGTCTCTCCCCGGCCCGGGAGGCTAATTAGATTGAGGGGGGCGGGGGCGCCGTCCCTATTCAAGGCGCTGCGGCCGCCGCTCCGCCCGGCAGCCCCGGGCAGGCCAGGCCCGAGTCACGTCCATCAAAACCGTTTCTACGGGCCCGCGCCGCCACCCCCACCTCGCAGCCCGTCGGGCCTTCGGAGGCGTCGGCGGGGGCGCTGGAGCCCTGGACCGTCCCGCGGGAACGGGGGCCGGGGGACCCGCGGGCCCCACGAGAGGAAGGAATTTCCCTGGGCCACGGCGGGACTGGGACCCGAAAGACTGAGACTCGGCACGGGAGAGAAATGGGAGGAGGAGGCCGAGAGGGTGTGAGAAGCCGGCGAGGGGGCCGGAGCTGGCGAAAGAGGAGAGCGCGCCGGAGAAGGAGGGCGGCGCGGGCGGGGGGAGCGCGGTGGAGGGGAGCGGCGGGAGGAGCCGGGACCCCGCGTGCGGGCGCGGAGGGGTGGGGGCGCCCGGCACGGGGAGGCAGGGGAGCCCGGGAGGGGGGGAGGGGGGCGAGCCGCGTCGCGAGGCAGCCGGCCGCGCGGGCCGCTCGGGGGGCCCCGCCGCCGCCGCCGCCGCGGGGCTGGGGCGCAGGGGGCCGGGGGACCCGGGTAGGGGGTCGGGACGCGGCGCGACCGCATTCTTCGCCTTTTCTTCCTCGGGCTCATTCCGGCCGATCGATACCTGCGCGGGACCTGCCCCCGCCGCTAATATCTTTTTAATGAGTTCGCGGGGCTTAGAGCGAGCGCGATCTGCCCTCCAGGGTGGATTTTCCCCCGGCAGATGTTTCGGGAGGAGGAGGCGCGCGGGGGCCCCCGGGAGGGGAGACAAATCTCTCCCTCCGAGGGGCGAGGGCAGAAGACTTTCTTCTAAAGTTCAAAAGAAAGACGGGCTTTCACTCGGCCCCCAAAAATGTATTTCCCGGCGGACAATGGACTCCTTTCTGCGCCTCGGAGGGCCCGCGGGGCGGGAGGGGCGGGGACCCGGGCGCTCGGCCCCGCCTGGCCGACTCGCGCCCCCCCTGCACCCGAGTCGGGGCGGGTGAGTGAGGGCGCGGGAGCCGGGCACCCGGCTCCCCTCGGAACGCCCCGCCGAAGCGCGCAGTCTGGACCGGGGCGCCCCCGGGCTGAGCAGGGGCGCAGAGGCGAGAACGAAAGCGCCCTGCGGGCCGGGCCGCGGGGCCGGGGGGAGGGGGGGAGCCCTAGGCCGCCCCCCACCCCGAGTCCCGGGTCTCGGGGGGTGCTGCCGCCGGGCCCCGAGGGGCGCGCGCCGGTGCCTCGAGAGGGACTTGGGCCGTGGGCCCCGTTCTCTCCACGCTCCGCTCTGTGCGGGGCAACAGGTAGATACGAGCCGGTCTCGGGCGGCCGCGGGACCCTGGGTCCCTCTTCACCGGCGCCGGGCCGGCCACCCCTCGCGGGGCTCCCCTGCCCTTGCTCCCTCCACCCCCCCCCCACCCAAGTGTCCCTCAGTCCGTGGGTCCGTCGGCCTGCCGCCGATCCCTCTGTCCACTCCCGTGGGCTCCGGGAGAAGGGGGAGCCCAGGCCACGCGGATGACCTCCGAAGAGCCGCGGCCGATTGATTCGTTCCGCCCGGAGCCCGGGAGTGTGAATGGGGGCCGGGGCGACGACGGCGGCGACGGCGGCGGCGGCGGCGGGGATAAAGATGTTCTCCCCGCGAGGGGGAGGAGGCGCGGGGCGGGAAGCGGGGCCATTCACTCCTGGCCCGGCCCCTCGGGAAGCTGCGCCGAAGAAAGAGGGCCGGGGCCTATTCAAGCCCTACGAGCCGCCCACAATGGACCGATATACTGGGGGCCTCTCTATTAACGCCCATGAATATTAAAGAGATCTCGGAACAGCGGCCCGCAGGCGGGAGGAGGGCGGCGCCTGCGAGCTCGGGCCGGGCCAGGGTAGGGTAGGGGGCTGCGGCGCCGACACACTCCTCGCCTGGGCCCCGCGAAAAACCACGCGGCTCATCCGCGGAGAAACTCCGGAACGTGCAATGTCTTTCTTCCCTCGCATTTCGGGGCGCGGCCTTGCGCCCCGACTCCAATGGGCCCTGCCCTTTCCCTGGGGCGCGCGGTTCAGGCGGGTCCGGGGCTGGACCAGAAGCACAAAATTTGAGAGCGCACGGCGGAGGCGCGCGCGGGGCCGGCGGGCGCACGAGCTGGAAGGCAGCCCCGGGCGCTGCTTCCGCGCCATCCCCGTCCCCAGCACCGCTCCCCGGGTTTTCGGGTCCTGGGGAAAGGAATGGGGCTCCCTAGGCGCGGTCCGAACCCTCAGTCCTTTCACCTTCGGACCCGGAGCTGGGGTCCAGGTCCCAAATGCTGCGCCCGTGGTTGGAGGTACGCACAGACCCGAGCGAGGGCTTTTCTCCGGGGGGGGGGGGGGGGGTGTGTGGCCCGGGAATTGGCAAAAATCCTCCGGGCTTTCAGAGGAAAGCGATCTGACCCAGAATGGGGCCAGGTGGGAAGGAACCTCGGTTCGCAAAGTCCAGCTTAAGCCGTTGTGCAGACAGGGACACTGAGGCCCAGACAGAAAGGCGGTCCCAAGGACGTACAGAAGCCCTCAGCCTCCTTTCATCTCCCGGTGGCGCTCTCCGACGTGGTCTCCTACGCCCGGGCGCGTTTCCCCCTCTACCACGTCCTCCCAGAAGCTAAGGTCCAGGCGTGAGTGAGGGCACCCAGGCTCGGACGCCGTCGGCCCCCTCCCACGGAACCCCCGGTTCAAGCCTGAGCCGGCGTGGCCCTCCGGCGGCATCTGCAAGGGACTCGAGGTTCCGGGACCTCACCCGCGAGCTGCGCTTGCTCCTCTGCAGCGCTGCCCTCTGCTGGCGCCAGGCCCGACGGTGGCGCCTTCTGCCCGGTGCAGCCTCCTCTGGGCATCAGCCTCCAGGCGCACCCGGGCCCTGGGTCTGAAGGCCTGCGGTTGCCACCTTCTTTAGCCCAAGCGCCGATGCGGACACCGGGATACGGGGGACCACTGGCCCGCACTGGGCAGGCGGAGGCCGGGGGTCCACGGCGGTCAGGTGCGAGGATGGCCTAGCAAAGGCCACGACCCCACGGTGGAAGGAGTTCTTTGCCAAGGGGTGGGGAGGGCAGTGACCTCCGAACGGGAAGGCCAGGCCTCCGACCTTCCGTGCAAGTCCCCCGTGTTGCGGAGGAAGCCTGGAGAGTCCCCTTCCTCCAGCTAATCCGTGAGCCCAAACCATGCCCCCAGAAAACTCGGCTCCCTTAACGGAACCTGAAATTGCAGGGAGGGAAGGAGGTGTCCCTATGATGCCCCTCCCGCGTCTAGGGCTGGGGTCGGGGCTTGAGGCTAACCCCAGAAGTCGGCGGAGCCTGCAGGAAGCCGTGGCCTCGTCCGAGGCTCAGCAGCTCCTCGTCTCCGGAAAGAGGCCGAGAGACACCGTGCTGGCGCTGCGGGTGCCTGGGAACCTCAGCGCCGAAAGCACCCTGGTGGAATGGGGGCGGGAGGAAGGGAGAGAAGAGGGAGGCCAGAAGGGAAAGAACGAGAACTAGGAGGCCGGAAGGAAGGAGTGCCGAAGGCTGCGAGCCTCCCTCGGTGGCAGCCGAGCGGGGAAGCTGGGAGGCCGGAGCCTCAAGCCCCGCGCGCACCGCAGTCTCTCCTGGGGCTGCCAGCGGTTTCGGAGAACGTTCGCTTTGGAGCCCGGCTGCTCCCACTCACTGTCCGGGGACCCCTCTCAGCACCCCCTCCCCCGGTGTTCATCAGAAAAGCCTATTCTGGACCACGCGCCGCTAGCGGGGATTTCCGTCCCTAGCCCCCCGAGAGGCGGGAACCGGTCGCCCACGACGCCGTTTCGGGCAGGGCGGCCCCAGCGTTGGCCGCAGCCCCGCCGCGCAGCCCGTTCCGCGCGGGGAAGAGTTTCACACTCGGCCGCGAGCGGCGAGCGGCGAGCGGGGCGGGAGGAGCGGCCCGTTTGAAGCGAAGCGCCGGGCTCCAGCAGCGCCGTCTGCAGCGGGGGATCAGCGCGGCCTGCGGCCTGGGGCCCGGAGCTCCGGAGAGCCCGGGCCGGGCCGGGCCGGGAGGGCCTGGGAGCGGAGGGGAGGGGAGGGGAGGGGAGGGGAGCGCCGGGCCGGCCGGGCCGGGAGGAGCAGCGCAGAGCCGGCCTGGGACAAGTGGGTGAGCGCGGGGCCGGCGGGGCCCGAGGCCAGGCGTCCCCTCCGGCCCAGTCCGGTCCCCGGAATCCGGGCGAGCCTCTCCGCGCCCCCTCCCCTGCTCCGTCCCCTCCTCTCCTCGCCGCGGGCTGAGCCTCCCTCCCAGCCCCGCGCTTCCCACGGGGAGAGGAGGAGGAAGAGGAGGGGAGGGGGGGGGGCGAGAGAGGAAGGGCCGGGGAGGGGCGGGAGGAGCGAAGAGGGACAATTCGGAGCGGCCTGCGCGCCCCCGCCCCTTGAGCTCTCGCGGCGAGGGCTCCTCGCGCCCGGCCGGGTACAACAAGTCTGTCCGACGTCAGGGGGTCATTAATAACCAATTAGGAGGGTCACTGCGGCTCCTATAAAGGCGCTGAGATTTTGCCAAGGGGAAGACCGTCCGGGCCGGGTGTGCGAGAGGCGAGCGCGCGTCCGAGAGCCCCTCGCCGCCGTTTCTCGGCAGCCACCCGCCTCCCACCCACCCCGCACCCCCCGCACCCACCTCCGCCTCCACCCCCGTCTCTCCGGCCCTCCGCGCAGCCTCTGCCACCTCTGCTGATTCCTCTCCCTCTCCGCCTCGCTCCCCCTCGTTCACTTTCCTCGCAGCCCGCCTCGCCTCCCGCTCCCTCCTGCGTCCTCCCCCTCCTCCTCCTCCTCCTCCTCCTCGTCCTCGTCCTCCCCCTGCTCCTCTTCCTTCTCCTCCTCCAGCACAGCCCTCCTCTCTCGCTCCTCCGCTCCCCTCTCACCCGCCGCATCCCCGCGTCGGCCCGGCCGTCCGTCCCCGGCGCCGGCGAGCCCCGGGCCGCCCATGATGGGCTCCGTGCTCCCGGCGGAGGCCCTGGTGCTCAAGACCGGGCTGAAGGCGCCGGGGCTGGCGCTGGCCGAGGTCATCACCTCCGACATCCTGCACAGCTTCCTGTACGGCCGCTGGCGCAACGTGCTGGGCGAGCAGCTCTTCGAGGACAAGAGCCACCACGCCAGCCCCAAGACGGCCTTCACCGCCGAGGTCCTGGCGCAGTCTTTCTCCGGCGGTGAGTCGCGCCGTCGAGGCCAGTCGCGTCCCCGCCTCCCGGCGGCCCCGGGTTCCCCTGCCTGGCGACGCCCGGGGCGCGGCCGGGACCTGGGGCGTCGCGGCCGCTCGCGCCAGCCTGGGCGCTGCAGGTGCTCCGTGGGCCTCAGTTTCCCGGAAGCCGCCGAATCGGGGCGCGAGCGGCGAGGCCCGGGCGGGGCGGGGCGGGAAGCAGCCGCGTCGAGGCTGCGGGGCCCGGCGCCCCCAGGCTCTCCCCCCCCCACCCCTGCCCGCCCCTCGCCCCTTTGAGCCGGCGGGTTCCCGGCATTTAAAGCCTTACTAGGCGTGTAATAGCAGTTGACTCAAAAAGAAGGGGTTTAAAATTCATTTAGTTAACTTGGGCTTGACCCGCGAAAGTTCCCACTTAAACCGAGAACTTTAAAAGGGAAGGGGGGGGGCTGGGGAGGGGGCGGGGGGCGGGCGGGTCGGGAGAGAAAGCCGCGGAGGGAGCGAGGGAGAGAGAGAGAGAGCGAGAAAAGTTTCTTTTCTTTAAGATGTCTCAAGGTCTTACTCCTCATTCATCAACCTGCAAACAATATCTTTCCCCGACGCTGGCATCTCTGCGCGTCGCCCTCTCTTCCCCCGTGACGATTTCTGTTCCTCTCTTAATTTACCGTGCAGACTAATTCCACTTCCATTCACGCTATGTCAACCACCTAATCCCCCCTCTTTGTAAGGGGAATTCCTCGGCCCCTTTTAAACAAGTCCCCTCCGCATTGAGCTACAATTTACTGCTACAGCATTCTTCCCGGGCTAATGAATTTAGAATTAGCAATTTCTTTCGAATGGAGCCGAATGAATGCTATCACTTTAACAGCGTGACAAATTGCCGGCCGCGCCGCAATGGACACCGTTTAACCCCCCCTTTCAGCCGGCCCGCTCGCCGGCTATTTTCCCAGGTAGCTTAGAGGGGAACCTTGTAAGACATGGAAAACGCCCCTGTGCGCCTGGCCGCCCCCACTCCGGCTGCCGGGCCCGGCCGGGGGGACCCCTCCGCGGGGGGCTGGGGGCCTCCCGGCTCTTTCCCGCCCAGAGGGGCGACTTCAGGGCTCGCCTGGATCCGGGCGCCGCCCTTTCTGGCGCCCCGGATCCCCGGCGCGGAGGGGGACGCAGGCGGACCCCGGGTCACACGCAGCGCGCCGGAGGCGGCCCGCCGCAGCCCGAGTTTCTTTGCACCTTCCGCCGCCTCCCGCAGCCTGCGGTCTCTTTCCAGCGCTGTCGCCAGTCCGCCCCGAGGTGCGGGGCCTTCCGCACCCCGAAAAGCGTGAGAGCCCCTGGCCGCCTCCGGGGTCCTTCCACGCTGCCCTAGATTCCGTGCGGGGAGGCGCAGGGAGCGCTGAGTGCCGGGGCCGAAGGGCGGTCTCGTCTTGGCCACCGCCTCCTCCTGGGAGCTGGCCTCAGTTTACCCATTTGTAAACCCGCGCGCTGCGACGGGCACGGTAGTTCTTGAACTCTTCCAGGGTGGAGAGCAGGGAGGTTGTGGATGCTTTGAGAATTAGTGGAGAGACAAGAAAGAAAGAAAGAAAGAAAGAAAGAAAGAAAGAGAAAGAAGGAAAGAAAAGCGTCCCTAGAAATGAGCCCCAAAGCATCTCTTGCTTTGGAAGGTACGGAGGGTCCCCCGGTTGCAAGGGAGGAGACTCCACCCTGCGCCCTCCACTCCTCCTGGCGCACACACACCCCAGTGACTTCTGCAGAGTCATTCCAGGGCGGGCCTGGGGTTGGTCGGGCCAGGCAGGACGGGCCTGGGTCCCTGGTGGGGAAGAGCCGGCCATCCCCTGCCTCAGGCTCTGACCGGGTCCCCCTGCCCCGGGCGGCGGTCACAGAGGTGCAGAAGCTGTCCAGCCTGGTGCTGCCGGCGGAGGTGATCATCGCGCAGAGTTCCATCCCCGGCGAGGGCCTCGGCATCTTCTCCAAGACGTGGATCAAGGCCGGCACCGAGATGGGCCCCTTCACCGGCCGCGTCATCGCCCCGGAGCATGTGGACATCTGCAAGAACAACAACCTCATGTGGGAGGTGGGTTCCAGCGGGGGGAGAGGGGCTCGGGCGGGATCCTGGAGTCAGGCAGACGCCGCTTGGTCCCTGGCGCCCCAGCGCTCCCTGAAGCCCGATCCTGCACCTGGATGCCTGAAGGAGCCTCCCCAAACTGCTCTCGGGAAGGCCATTGTTTGGAAAATCTGACCCTCCTCCCCCCGGCCCACCCTTGGGACTGTTGTTGGCCCCAACTCGCAGAGGAGGGCACTGAGAGAGAGCAGGAGAGGCCGATGCTTGCCCAGGGTTTTGCCGACTGCTGGGAAGGGAACCCGGAGGAAGCTGCAAGGAAAACCCCTCAGAGCCACCCGGCCTGGGTGTGAGGGTGGCCAGCATGGAGAACCACAGGAGCTGTGGGTTCTTCCTAGGAATGGGCTTCTCGGCCCAGGCAGAACGATGACAACTGGAAATGATCGGGGACAAACTGGTGTTGAGTCAGCTTTCCAGGTCAGGGGCCCACATTCCACCAGACTATCTCAGCAGCCCAATGAATTATTATTCCCATTTTACAGAAGGAAACTGAAGCCCAGAGAAGCTTCCATTCATCCCAGGCCCTCTGACCCTTCTCTCCTCCGCCAGGGAGGACAAAGCCTCCCCCAAACACTTCCGCTTCCTGGGGCTCCGGCCCGCAGCAGCTGCCGGGGTTCGGAGCACCCTCTCCCTGATCTCATTCCCCCTCCCTCCATGGATCCACCCCCCAGCCCCCACCTCACCGTCCCTGGAGGAGCCCAATATGACACATCTTGCTTGCGGTCACAGGAGCAGGAGGAAGGGAACAGGGCGATGGTCCAGACGCCTCTCCTGACCTCACCTCCTCCCTCCCTGGAGGCCTGGGCCAGTAGTTACCGGTCCCATTTGTTGCTAGGTTAGCAAGCTGGGGTCCAGCTTGGTCTCTGACTATTCTTGGTAGGTCCCACAAGGGGGGTTAGGCCAGGCCAGGGTGTCACCGTGAGCCAGTCTTCCCTCTCCAGGCTCCCGTGTCCCCCCCTCTGAGGTCCTGGCCAGTGCTCTGCGCTGCTTTGAGGAGCACCTCTGCATCCCCAGGGGGTTAGCTGGATACCACTTTGTCCAGTCAGTGATCCCTGGAGACCCTTCTCCTCTGGAGATGGGGAGCCCATGGCAGCAGGGGCCGTGGGGCCCGGGAGACCGACTCCCTGTTGGTCACTTCTAGCTGCCTGGCCTCCGGAAAGTCACTGCGCTGCTCCGAGCCTCCCTTTTCTCAGCTGGAAGACTGAGATGAGAGCTGCTTCCCCTTCCTGGGGCTGTTGCGAGCACGGGGAGAGAGAGTGTGTGTGTGTGTGGATCTGCCGGGCCTGGGCCCGGCCACAGGTGGCGCCTGCGACACAGCCTGCCTCACTCCGTCCCTCGTTTCCCTGCGGGCAGGTGTTCAACGAGGACGGCACAGTGCGCTATTTCATCGATGCCAGCCAGGAGGACCACCGGAGCTGGATGACCTATATCAAGTGTGCGCGTAACGAGCAGGAGCAGAACCTGGAGGTCGTCCAGATTGGCACCAGCATCTTCTACAAGGCCATTGAGGTGAGCGTGTGTCCTGTTGTGTAAGGAAGCGTGGGGCGGCCGGGAGAAGGTGTGCAGGCAGCCGCGTCCGTCCCGGGAACCGCAGGGGATGGAAGGGTGTTGCCTTCGGGCCCCGCTGGCCCTGCTCAGGCTGTACGACCGACCGGGGCCCACGCATCGCGGTCCCTGGGAGCACGAACTTCGTGGCAGGTTTCCTGCTGTGGATCAGAAAGGACAGAGCTTTTGACTCGATGCCCTTGTGGATGTCACGAGCACCTCAGCGGTGAGGTCCTTGGATAGCTGCTTAGGGTGTCCTGGGGTCCAGAAGCCAAGAGATACAGAGAGCAAGACGCGGGAAGGCAGCCTGGGGAAAACATCTGGATGGGAGGGAGGGCACTGTGTCTGCGGCATTTTAGCTCCTTGTCCTGCTCGCGTGGGATGCTCATGACATGTGGATCACGACTCTGGTCTCAGCTATCACGTATTGATCCCTTGCTGTGTAAGGCTTCTCCTAGGCTCTGTGTCTGCATCCTCGTTTATAATCCTTGTGCATTTATTTAATCCACGAGGGAGGATTCCACGAGGAGGAAGCTGGGTCTCACTTGGTGGCAGACGGACTCAGGAGCTCTTACCGAGCCTTGCGGGGGCAATGTTAGTGCGAATGCCCGTGTGGAGTGGAACTTCTTGGAGGCGAGAGAAAGGGAGAGAGAGCAGACACGTAAATATCACATCCCGTGGTTGGGGGTAGCTAAGCCGGGCCCAGGTCACGGGAAGGTTCGGGAGGATGGGAAAAGGAGGTGTTCCCAATAGGGAAACGCTTGGGCAGAGGCAGAAAAGCTGACGGTGTATGGGGAGGGGCTGACGGCGCAAAGCAAGCCAACTGGTGGCCGCCATGATGGCCATGCTGTCGGGACCCTCCTTGGACAGTGTCCCTTGGTGGGAAATTTGCTTACCATCTGGCCCCGGAGTGGAACAAGCTGTCTTCCTTCCCCATGGCAGATTGGTGGTAAGGGCTGTGTGTGTGTGTGGGGGGGGGGTACAGCAGGGGGATGTTCCCCCCACACTTGTTTGGACCTCATTCTTCCACTCCGCTAGTGGAAGGGGGCAGTGTCCCTTAGGGTGGGGCTGGGCTTGGTTGAGTTTTGGAGGAGTCTGAAGGAGAATGATTTCCCTGTAGTCCATTTTCTCCCCGGGATTCGGAGCCCCAAGTCTTTCTAAGGCCTGAGGGGCACTGGGGCCTAGCAGCTTCTGGAACCGGGGTCCAGTTGTCCCTCCGTCACCAGGCTCCAGGAAATCTCCCAGAGATGACAGCAGGATGGTCTTTGCCTGGGTACTGGTGTGGCCGGGGAGTGGGTCCCAGCTGAAGGGTGGGCCCTGGTGGGGAGGCCAGGAAGTGGAGGGGGACCAGGAGGGTGAAGCGAGGTGCAGTTTCTGGACTGGGGTTCAAGTGAGGGGGAGCAGCATGGGGCTGCGTGAAGGTAGGGCTGAAGGTGGCCTAAGGCCCAGGACAGAGGTGGCCGCTGTGACCATGTGGCTGGGCCACCACTCTGTGGGAACAAGGACCCCCTCCCCCCGCCACCGGCTGGCCTCAAATTGGCCTCGGGTGTGGCTGAGCCTCACCGCCAGCAGAGAGCACCCCTGCATCTTCACCCCTCCCACCCTCCCAGCCTCACTCGCACATCCTCCTCCTTGCGCACCCAGTCCCGGCCATCCCGCTACAGAAGAGACCGGGGACGCACACCCTTCGTGTTCCTCGCGTGCACACACATAACACGAGCACAGGTGCACACGCGCGTGCGCATGAGAGAAAATAGGAACGTTCACACGATTCGGGCCAAAGGACTCCCGGCTGGGACAGACTCGGGGGCCTCTCAGTCTCATCTCCCGGTGTGGGCGTCCCAGCCCAAGGCTCACCAGAGTCAGGAAACATCAATAGAAATTTCTACAGAAATTCCGAGTCAGAGGGCACAGTGGCTGAAGGGTATCTCCAGGGAGGAATCTGAATTTATAAGATTAAAAAAAATAAAACCCTGCATTTCATCAGGATTTAAGGTGAGAGAAAAGGATAAGGGGAAGGAAATCGTATCACATATGATACCGTGAGCTAAACACCAGCTGATTTGCCGTTAATGCTTGCCCAGGGTTGGCAAGCCTACAGAGGGGACTGTTTGGGTGAGGGACAAGGAAACACAAAATGTCACTTTACTTTCATTTAAACTTAAAAAAAATGTTTATTTTTGAGAGCGAGAGAGCACATGAGCGTAGAAGCAGGGGAGGGGCAAAGAAAAAGAGGGAGACACAGAATCTGAAGCAGGTGCCAGGCTCTGAACTGTCAGTACAGAGCCCGACGCGGGGCTTGAACCCACGAACCGTGAGATCATGACCTGAGCCGAAGTCGGACCCTCGACCCACTGAGCCACCCAGACGCCCCTCATTTTACTTTTAATAAATGAAGCTGGACACCTTCCTCGTGATGGCAGTCTTCTCAAACCATTGTGTGGCAACGTGAGATTCCCCTTATGGGACCTGCACACCGCAGGTCTGGACGGGGGTGACCACCCACCGTGCCTCAGGGTGGAGGCCAGCGCTCCCTGGCCCTTCTAGGCTCCACCAGAAGAAATTGCTGCTCCCCCGGGCCACTCCCCGAAGCTTCTGGAATACGTGGGCCATTTGTTCTGTGCGTGTGTGTGAGTCGGCCGAGGAGCTGGGCCTTGGCCATGATCCATTGTCTTAATCTTTCTGTCAACTCAGAGCTGCTGTTTATTTTCCGTAACGGGAACCCATTACTTGCCCCCCAAAACGGGAAGGAACATCTTTCTGCAATAAACAGCATACACGGCGGCTGCCCTCGAAATTCCCACAAATGCAAAATAATAGCCCTCCAAATGGAGCTGGGGTTTCAAGGCCAGCCAGTCGGTGGAGAACCCCCAGGCGGGTTTGGCATCTGGCTGCTATTCCTGGGCCATTCTCCTCGTCGATTTGGCCACAGAAGCATTTACTGGAACGTCAGGTGCCTAAAATGACATTTCTAGAAAGCGCCGAGCACATAGCAAGTGACCACTCAGTGATGAACAAGTAAGTCTTGCTGCAGGTGATGGGGGCCTGGATCTAAGGTCTGAGCAACTTTTTACGAATCGAGACGTTTCAGCTCTGTGAGATACTATCACTGTCCCCTGTCCCCGTCTTATTTTTTTTTTTTTTAAGGTTTATTTATGTATTCCGAGAGAGACAGTGACAGTACGAGCAGGGGCGGGGCAGACAGAGAGGGAGACAGAGAATCCCAAGCAGGCTCCGGACTGCCAGCGCAGAGTCTGACGCGGGGCTCGAACCCACGAAACTGTAAGATCGTGACCTGAACCGAAACCAAGAGTCGGATGGATGATCCACTGACTGAGCCACCCAGGCGCCGCTCACTGTCCCCATTTTAATGATCATAAAACTAAAGTTCAAGGAGATCGCAGGAGGTTGGTGAGCTGTGATTTGAATCTAGGCCTGTCTGACCCCCCCCCCCCCCCCCGCCCAGGGCAAAGCTGTTGGTCACCATGTCATGGGGCCTCCCTGGCCAATATGTATTTGTTGGAACTCTATTAATTGGTGCGTCAGGACATCTGTGGCACGATGGAAATTGATATTCGTCCAGATGACACGGAGATCCTTCTAGACGAGGGCTTTTGCGCCGCCCGGGGAAAGGGAGGGAGGGCCTCAGAGCCTCCTGGGAGCATGTTCAATAGTGCGACATAAATTTTTATTAGGAAAACAACCCCAAACCGGTCGGTTTCCACTTATAATAAAAATTCAGAAATGGGGCAGAACAAAACTTCTGGGCTGACAGGGAAGGTTACGAAGCACAAGTTGAGAGGGGCGCCTGGGTGGCTCAGTCGGTTGAGCGTCCCGCTCTTGATTTGGGCTCAGGTCACGGTCCCAGGGTCATGGAATTGAGCCCCGTGTCAGGCTCTGCACTAAGCGCGGAGTCTGCTTAAGATTCTTTTTCTCTCTGCCCCTCTCCTCTACTTGCGCACTCTCTCTCTAAAATAAAATAAAATAAAAATTAAGAGCATGAGTGGAGCGATTATGTAATTTGTCAAGGAAAGACTCAGGCCCCGATATTCCCCCCAAGTCTTGGCAACGTAGATTTTATGGTACGCGACTCGGTTTCTTTGGGAATTATTTGCTTTATTGTGTGTCCTGAGCCAGCGCCTAATGTCCAGAAAAGTGAATAAATAGCTGATTCTGGTTCTCCGGGCTCCAGTGGAGAGTCCTGCCAGGGCCACGCCAGAGTGTTGGCCATAAGACACCACGGAAGGATCTGGAAGGCCTGATGGGCACCGTGGCTGTTCTTTGCTCTCAGGCGGTCAGCTGCCGGGACCCTGGGAGTCTGTGGACAATGGTGCCAGGATCTCAGGGAGGAGGCTACAGGTCCGGTCTGAGGGTCTCCTTGTCTCCGTCTCTGGGGTTATTGCATGAGGGGTACCAGTGAGCAAGCGGGGACCAGATGTCCAGGTCAGGGGCTGCCGCTGGCTTCCCAGAGCTCGGGAAAGATCCTAGAGGCTCCACTTCTGACCTTCCCCAGTGCTGGTGGCTTCTCCAGATCTGGCGAGCAGTGTCGTTCCCAATTCCAGTAGATTCTTCTTCAGAGATTTTCTTTCTTTTATGTATGTATGTATATGTGTATATATGTGTGTGTGTGTGTGTGTGTGTGTGTGTGTGTATAGCTTGAAAGTAATATTTGTTCATTGCTTTTCTAAAAATCCGCTATCTCATCTAGAAAGCAGAATTCACTCTGCTCCTCACGAACCTTAAGTCAGCATGTTTTAATCGTCTCAAAATGACAAACCCTTCTGTGGAAAGAAGCGTAGAAAACTGGTGACGGTGGCTGGGCATCCAGGATGGGAGGGAGAGTTACTTGTCGTTATATACCCCCCCTTATGTGTTGACACGTTTTGGTCAATGTGTCTGCATCGTGGTTTCAATTTCTGAAATCAACTAGTAAAATTAATTTTCGGACGTTTAAAAAATGTGTCGGTAAATACACGCGTCACTCTATATCAAAAGTCGATATTGAAGCTCTTATTTAAAAAATAATATTCCTGGGGCACCTGGGTGGCTCCGTCGGTTAAGTGTCTGACTCCTGATCTCGGCTCAGGTTGTGATTTCACGGTTCGTGAGTTCAAGCCCCGCGTGGGGCTGTGCGCTGATGGCGTGGAGCCTGCTTGGGCTTCTGTCTCTCCTTCTCCCTGCTCCTCCCCTCCTTGTGCTCACTCTCAAAGTAAATAAATAAACTTCAAAAAAATTTTTTTAAATAATATTCCAAACAACCATTTTTAAAATAATTTTTAAATGTTTATTTATTTTTGAGAGACAGAATACAGGCCAGGGAGGGGCAGAGAGAGAGGCAGACACAGAATCCGAAGCAGGCTCCAGGCTCCGAGCTATCAGCTCAGAACCCGACACGGGGCTCGAACCCACAGACTGTGAGATCATGACCTGAGCCAAAGCCCGATGCTCAACCGACTGAGTCGCCCAGGTGCCCCTCCAAACAACCATTTTGAATAATAATACTCAGAATCTGTGCAGTCCCAGATGTTCTTGGCTTCTGGTTCCTCACCATTGTGGTTGTCGTGTTCGTTTTAGATTTAATAACAATTGCTATTGTCTATTACAAGGAGAAGGCTGGTGTTGACTTAGATACTTGATTCCTACACTGAGAGTCTGGAGGTAGAGGCAAAGATCAGGGCAACATCCGCCGGGGGCTTGCTGAACTTCCCATGCACATCACTGCCCTCCCTGGGGGTGCCCCTGCCCCAGCCAAGCCGGAAGCACTGGCCCGATCTCGGGCTCCCGTGCTTGGCGCACGCGGCCCCAGCCTGTGCTCTTGTCGGGTCACCGAAGGCAAAGCCACCAGTCATCCTGGGCTTTCACTGTGCCAGCGGCCGGAGCCACACTGCAGGCTCTGTGGGGACCACTGGGGGACCTGATGCTCCACGGAGCGCTGCCAGCTTCCTGAGAGGCTGGTGGGCTTGGGGAAAATTATAACAAGCGCTCCTGTGTCCGTCCACCTCGCCAAGGTTTATGTGCGGGGCTCCGCGGAGCCCTGACCCCGTGAGACCAGAGCAATGGTGCTGTCCCTGTTTTACAGTCGAGGAAACTGAGGCCCGGCGACGGAAGGCAAGCTGCCCGAGGTCACAGGCTCGGCAGCTAGGGAGCCCAGGTGGCCCCTGACAGCGTGACTTCAGGTCCTGAGTCAGAACCCTCTGCGGGAGTGTCTCCTGTTGGGACAGTCTGACGGGGAGCCTGTTGCTTTGGAACCATGATTCTGGAAACGGAAGCTAGGAGTCAGGACGGTGTCGGAGATGACTTGCGATCGGAGTGTTAGAGTTGGGGGACCTCAGGGCTCATGTTCCCCCACCCCCTCATTTGAGGAGACAAGCTTAGAGAGGCCAAGGGCTGGCCTAGGGTCACACAGGGACCAGATGGCGGAGGGCCTATCCACACCTTCCCTCAGAGAGCAGCCTTCTGACAATGAACTGATCTTCAATTGTTCTAGTTCCAACCTCCTCTTTTCTAGGGAGACTCACAAAACCTCTGTCTTCTCTGACCCCTTTCCAGCAGGGCCTCCACCGCTATCCCACTGACTTCTGGGACAGCGGCCATGACTGTGAATGACCTTGAGGACTGTCCCTGTGGTGCCAAGTTCTAGTCTGCCTGCTTTCTTTGAGGCACCACCTAATTTTCCTGGGGTTCGGGGGCTGCACTTTCCATATTCAAACCCTGGCATCCTCTGCTTGGTTTCTGGTCACTCACTGACCCTGAGGGCTCGACGTGATGCCCCATGGGTGGGGGCGGGGAGGGGGAGCTGTTGGGAAGGGACCCGGGGACCCCGGGCTGAGTCTTAGGAGGACGCAGTGACGAGGCCCCTCACACACTTGCCCTCTCCCACTCCTCTCCTTTCAGATCGAGCAGAGCTGGCTGGTCTGAGGGTTGTCCTAGCTCTGACCGGGGGAAGGAAGCAGTGGTGGCCAGAAGGGTTCCGCCTGTGGTGGGGGTCTGCAGGCCAGAGCCCCACAGAAGGGGCGGGGCCTTCTCTGCAACCAGGGAGCCCGAGGAGGGGGCTCCTATCCTTGCGTGATTCCAGATACCCCCAGATGGTTTCCGTGTGACCTTTGGTGCTGCAACTCCGTTCAGATGGTAGACGACCCGTGAGGCGAACAAACCACTTGCTGCCTGGGGGTGTCCAGCTTTCTCTGGGAAGGTCAGAGAGTGACCCACGGGCTGAATGCCAAAGTCAGCTCGGGGGGTGCAGGCTTGGGAGGGTGGGGCGCATCTCCTCTTTCCTTTGTCTCTCTCTCGCTCTCTCTAAGATTTTATTTTATTTTATTATTTTTTTTTATTTGGGAGAGCACGAGCAGGGGAGAGGGACAGAGGGAGAGAGAGAAAGGATCCCAAGCAGGCTCCACCCTAAGCACATAGCCCGATGCACAGCCTGATCCCACGACTAAAATCAAGAGTTGGACACTCACCCAACCGACTGAGTCACCCAGGCACCCCTTTTAAGATTTTATTGTTAAGTAATCTCTACACCCAACGTGGGACTCGAATTCACAACCCCGAGATCAAGAGTGGCGTGCTCCACTGACCGAGAAAGCCAGGCGCCCCATCTCTCTCATCTGTCTTAGTTGCCGGGGCCTGAAGATTCCCCGATTGGGAGGGGCTAACTGGCTGTCGCCAAAGGCCTGGCGGGCCCCTTGGGATGTCCCCCCTTTCCTCCGGAGTGTGGGGTTTATGGTTAGTGCCACGTCAGGCCTTCCACAGCCTCCCTGAACTGTCCAGGGCCTTCACCCCTTCCCTGGGGCAGGTCCCCGCCCCCCCACCCCCGCCCCGGGGAGTGGCCCTGTCATCATTTGTGAAGTTCTCTCCCATAGAAATGGATTTTAGGTCCGTGTGCCCCAGTATTTCCTGAGGTGAGGGTGTTTCTCAATCGGAATGCTTCTTTTCTAGCATTTGCAGTGTGCAAGGAGTCCCGCAGAGACAGTGACAGGGACAGAAGCACGTGTGATGTGGTGCTGCCTTGTGGGCGCTTTGGATGAGAGGTGTTGCCAGAACATTTTCAGACAAGATGTAACCAAGTCCCCTAGGGTGCCCCGCAGCCCACGCTCCTGGGGCACGCCTGCCTCAGCCCTGCAGACCTGAGGGCTGGCTGACTCTGGTTCCCCTCAGTAAGAAACGAAAAGTTTTCTGGCCTACCTTCTTCCGGAACTTCTGCTTGCTACAAGGCTTCGTTCTGTTGCTGCCAGTTCGGGAGCTCTTACGCGGCTGGGTGGCAGCTGTGTTCCCCGCGGCGGAGCCAGGACAGGGATGGCGAGAAGGCCTGGGCTGGGAGAGGGAAGCGGAGGGCCAGACGGAGCATCCCCCGGACGTCTATGTTTGTGCAGCTCGCTGGGGACGCCTACGGTGGCTTTCTCGGGGCTGACACTGGATCCACATCTCCATGGCAGGCAGAGGACAGCTGCCTCCTGGCTCCGGGGCAGGGGGAGCGGGGAGGGGGGATGTGCAGACACCCTGAGTCTCACACCTGGGACCGCTGTCTCCCTAACCCCATCCTGCTCTCTTCCCTGTAGATGATCCCTCCTGACCAGGAGCTGCTGGTGTGGTATGGAAACTCACACAACACGTTCCTGGGGATCCCTGGTGTGCCCGGACTAGAGGAGGAGCAGAAAAAGAACAAGCATGGTAAGTAGTCTCCATGAGGCCACGATGAACCCAGAATGAGAGAGTGAGCGTGTGTGTGTGTGTGTGTGTGTGTGTGTGTGCGTGCGCATGTCTTTGTGGCAGGGCGGCTCCTGGCCTCCAGGGATCCTGGTTCCACCTCCAGCAGTATTGAGCACAGGAGACTATTGGCCCAAGCAGGCCGATGCCCCTGGAGCTGCCCACCGCAGTCCCCGCATGAACGGCAGTGTGTTTCCTGGACAAAATAAATGATCTGGGGGCAGGTTCCGTGGGGAGACACCAGAGAGGCAGAGGGTGTAGCGGAAGGAGCAAGGGGCCCAGCAGCGGGAGCCTGGATTGAGATCCAGCTCTGCCTCACCATCTTGCCTTAGTTTCTCCATCTGTGAAGGCAAGATGTTGGGCGAGATGATCTTTAAACTGCCTTCCAGCTCTGGCGATGTACGTGCCCCTCTGTCCCCGGTGCAGGGCCTGGGGCAGGTGCTTGGTATAAACATGTTGATTGAAGGTGGGGCAGAGTGTGCCTTGCCTCCGTGGGTTGTGGGGGGACACTGGTCATCACGATAGAGACCACTTGCACAAGACCTATTTCATGCCAAGTTTATCGAGCTAAACCCTTTACAGGTTATCATCCCACTTGTGTCCTCATAAAGCCCTCGCGAAATTTGGTCGTCTTTAATTTGAGAGGACAAAGCTGAGACCCTGCGCTCCGGCTAATGTGTTACAAACACTAATTTCTCTGATCCTTACAGTAGCTTCTGGGGCTGATGCTGTTATTACTTCCATCTCAGCACTGAGAAAAATGAGGCGCAGTTCCCTGGTACATAACAGGCACCCAGGAAATATCTGTGGGATGAATAAATGGTATTTGGGGGGCCTTTTATGGAAGACAGTCATTTATAGAAGGCTACTTTGAGCCACGTACTTCCCATATACAGGCTAAGGGAGGTAAAGTGCAGCTTTTTGTGATCATCTGGCCAAGTTGTGCATAGCCCCATGAGGTCGTAGTAGGTCCCCGTTTTACAGATGGGAACGTTGAGGTTTCGGAGGCCAAGTCACTAAGGCCTCGAGGTCTCAGCACAGTCTGGATCCAACTCCTATCTGACCCCAAGCCAGGCTCCCTGACGCCCCTCTCATCCCGCCCACCGGTCTGCTCGGGGCCCGCCCGGCCCGGGTCCATCCGAGGCGGGGCCGGGAGGAGGGCGCGCGTGGCGGGGGGTGCGCGCGTGCCGGGCCGCGGCGG
>NC_064807.1:86358342-86399507 GCF_023721935.1 Panthera uncia
AACGGCCGCCGCGGCCGCGGCCGCGCACCACCTGCGGGGCATGGTGCTGTGAGCGCCGCGCGCGCGCGCCCCGCCTCCCGCCCGCGCGGCGCGGGCCGGGACTGCGCGCTCACTCCTGACTCGACCCCGCCCCCCCCTCCCGATCCGGCCAGAGGTGCCCCGCGCCGTAGGTGCGCCCCGGAAGTGACCCCCTAGGCAAACAGTCTTCGTTCAGTCTCGCAGGTGAGGACACTGACGGGCGGCTGATCGGCCTCCTCCTCCTCCTCCTCCTTCCCGGGGGTCCCCACGCCAGGCCTCGCCCCCGAGTCTCCCCGCTGCCGTCGAGCCGGCCGCCCGGGCTGGCATCCCTCGGGGGTGGCGGGGCCTCAGCGGGGACGGGGAGCTCGGGAGTGGGGGGAGGACGACCGCCCCGGGCCTGAGGGCGGGGGTGCGGGCCGGTGCGCGCACCGCACCTCCGGCTGCCTCTGGGGACTGGTGCCCCCGCAGGGTCGGGAGTCACGGACACGACCTTGCGACTTGGGGGCTGGCGGGGCTCGGGGGCAGCCGGAAGAGACCTGAAACCTGCTCCTCCCTCGTGGGCGGGCCCTTCTCTCCTTCTGGCCACCTTAGTCCCAAAGCCGGCTCCCGGGGAGGGACCGAAGCACCAATACTGTGCGTGTGCCGGGCAGGCTGAGCGCGAGGGCAAACGGAAATCCACCGGAGGACCCGGGCAAGGCCCTCCTCCTCTTTGGGCCCCGGTTTACCCCTTACCGATCTGTAAAATGGGAGAGTTGGAGCCATGCCTCCTCTCCTTCATGTCTGATTTATGTTTGGTAAGAGGAAGATTCCCTTCCCCTTCTGGCCACACGCCTGCGGGAGGAGGGCAAGACTGGCTTCTCCGCCGGCAAAGAACTTCCAAACAGTGCGGGATACCGGGGCGTGGGGGCGGCGGGGGTGCGGGGTGGGGGTTCGTCCCTTTCACTCGCACCCTCCTTGCCTCCTCCCGAGTCTCCCCAAACTCTGGCCGAGGGCGCCCTCTGGTGTCGCCTGTCCCACCTTGCAGTCCTTTACCAGAATTCCCTAGGGCGTTTTGTAAACTAAAGAAACTATAATAGTAATGAAAAGTATAAAATGTATAGAGTTTTCAAGAAACTGTGTTCTACTTCCAGAAAATGGTCACTTTAACTTTGTAAATATTTATCTAAAAGGATATTTACGAAACTGTGATATATATTATTTGATTGTATATGTACAACTGTAAATACATTTGTACCTCTCTTGTATTCTAAAATAAAAATTACTTGGAACATTTATCACTTAGCATCTGAAGGGGTCGACACATTTGTCCGGAGGAAAAGGAAATATGGAAGGGGCCTAGCAACTGGAGAGGGGGTGGGAAGAAGGGTTGTTTCACTGCTTTTGAAAGTCACCATTGTGCCCTCCCCAAGGAAAATTCTGTCACAACCGGGGTGTCAGCTTCTAAAGAGAAGGCCACAATTCAAAGCAACCGGGAACCTCCGACGGGGCCGAGCATATTCTTTGTGGTTCCCAGCGCTGACTCTCAGATATTGGTGTCCCACTTTGTTACTTGCCCAAAATCTTTACTCACTCCCCCCCCCCCCATTTTGTGAACAAGTTGAAAGAATTCAAACAGCCAGTGCGGGTGGACCCAGATGGCCACCAAGTGCCCTCCCAGTGCCTAGAATTTCCGAAAGCTTTGGGCACCCATTTCCAGACCCTCCCTGACCCTCCCTGAGGAAGACAAAAGGGCAGGAAGGCCATAGTGCAGGGCCAGGCCCTGGTTCTCCTCTCCAGCACCTCCCGGCTAGGAGGACGTGTGCACACTGGGGAGTGTGAGTTCACACCTGTAATGCAGCACGTGCAAGCCAAGGGTCATGCTTCCAAGCCACTGGCATCCCACAGGGATACTTCTGTGCATCCTCATAAAGCCATGCGTGTGTACATGGGCACACACACACATACCTGAAGGCACTTGAATTCACCCCTTTTTATTTATTTTTTATTTTTATTTTTATTTTAAAAAAAATTTTTTTTTTCAACGTTTTTTTATTTATTTTTGGGACAGAGAGAGACAGAGCATGAACGGGGGAGGGGCAGAGAGAGAGGGAGACACAGAATCGGAAACAGGCTCCAGGCTCCGAGCCATCAGCCCAGAGCCTGACGCGGGGCTCGAACTCACGGACCGTGAGATCGTGACCTGGCTGAAGTCGGACGCTTAACCGACTGCGCCACCCAGGTGCCCCAATTCACCCCTTTTTAAAATGTTTTTATTTACTTTTGAGAGAGAGAGAGAGAACAGCAGAAGGGCAGACAGAGCAGGAGAGAGAGAATTCCAAGCAGGTTCCACACTGTCAGCGTGGAGCCCCAATGCGGGGCCCCAACCCATGAACCATGAGATCATGACCTGAGCTGAAATCAAGTCGGACACTCAACCAACTGAGCCACCCAGGCGCCCCTGAATTCACACTTTAAAAAAAAAATTTTTTTTTTTTAGCGTTTACTTATTTTTGGGAGACAGAGTGTGAATGGGGGAGGTGCAGAGAGAGAGGGAGACGCAGAATCCGAAGCAGGCTCCAGGCTCTGAGCTGTCAGCACAGAGCCCGACGCGGGGCTCGAACCCCATGATCGTGAGATCATGACCTGAGCTGAAGTCAGACACTTAACTGACTGAGCCACCCAGGCGCCCCTTGAATTCACACTTTTATCTTCAGGCCATCCCCATTTGGAGTTTCGGGTACTCTGAAAGACTCCCATACTCTGGGGGACTGGTCTTGTATCCTGGTAGATGGGGGCATGGGTAGGGACGTACATCCCATCTGGGGTGTCCTCCCCTCGGCTAAATGGGGAAAGTCACCTTGGTACTCCTCTCCCCCTGTCACCAACCTCGCCTCTCCTTTGAAACCTCACCGCCAAACTTCTGATCCTTCCAGTGGCCCCCGGTATTACCCTCCTCCCGCTGTAGGCCCCAGAGACCTCGTTTCCACGAAAAAAAGCTGAATCCCCTTTCCTGTGGATGCTGACGGAGTTAAACACCCTCCTGACCCATATGCCATGCCTCCCAGAGAGTAATGTTGGCTTCCCAAAGAAGGAGCGTGGGAAGTCAGACCTCAGAGAAGTCAGTGGGGCCCTCGATCAAAAATCGATTATCACTCCCTATGGACAATTAATTCCCTTCTGTGAAGTCCCTGCTTCAGATAGATCCCAGGGTCCACAGCCCCGGCTCCAGAACCCACCTGGTGGCAGCAGGCTGTAATTGCGGACTAAAGCACATTTGCTACGCCTGCTGCTGACCTTGTACTGAATGAAATGTGCTGGCATTTCCAGGAGGCGCCTCAGGCCCCTTTCCACGGAGTGCACACCCCGTCCTCCCGGCAAAGCCTGCAAACACAGCCACAGAAATTTCTGGCCTTAGGGATCTAAATGCATTTATTCTGGGAATCCTCCCACGAAGCTGATGTTCTTTTTTTTCCCTCCGTGATGCTCTATTAATATTCATTTGATGCAGGAGAAAACTGAGCTATGAGAAGTCGTTTGCCCATATCACCCAGCCACGACTGACAGAGCACGTTTCACCAGGGCGGCTGACCCTAGAAACCATGCTCATGAGGACCAGTAGGCCAACTGCTTCCCAGGCAACCCACGGAGTCTGTCCAAAGGGCTTTCTACTTATCCCACAGGGATGCAGTATAGACCAGCACTGTATATGGACCTCGTGTCCTTCAACCTTGCAAAACCTGCTTACTCATTTTATGCTTTTTTGTAGATTCCTTAGGACTACTATTTACACGATCGTGTTGTCTACGAATAAAGACAGTTTTACTTCTTTCTTTGCAATCAAGATGCCCTTTCTGTCTTTTTCTCATCTTGTTGCATGGTTCAGGAACTCCAGGAGTAGAGGGCTCTAGATAGAGGCCACCCAGCCTGGGTTTGAAACCCTGCTCCTCCCTTCACTAGCTGTGTGACCTAGGGCAAGTCAATTAGTGTCTCTGTGTCTCAGTTTCCTCAAATGGAAAAGGATGTCGTGAGGATTCAGTGGGATGATGCAGGTAAATGAATGAGGCTTGGTACCCGGCACAGAGTAAGGGCTCAACAAACGGAAGTTGTTGGAGCGCCTGGTGGCTCAGTCGGTTAAGCATCCGACTTCGGCTCAGGTCATGATCTCACGGTTTGTGAGTTTGAGCCCCGCGTCGGGCTCTGTGCTGTCAGCCTGGAGCCCGCTCCAAGTCCTCTGTCCCTTTCTCTCTCTCTCAAAAAGAAATATTAAAAAATTAAAAAAATAAATAAACGGAAGCTGTTGTTAATACAGGGATGCCTTTGCTGGGTGAGAAGGGTTGTGGCTCCTTCGGGCATCCTGCAGAGGGCATCTGAGACAGCTGTCCACGCACTCTACTCCTACCCTTTGCTATGTCCATTGTCCTTGGATATCTTGAAACGGGAACAAGTCCTGTCCTGAAGTTGCAGCTGCCTTCCCGCCTCAGAGCTGGCTTGCTGGGATGCGTGTCTGTGGAAAGTGGCGAAAGTTATGGATGGCGGACAGTTAACACCCCTTCTGACTGCTTCCTGCAGCGTGGCTGCCTTGGGGAAGTCACACTTCTTGCACGTGGGCTCAGGGCTTCAAAGACAAGGGCTCCAAGAGAACCCTTGGCAGCTGCAGGGTCTATTCCGACCCATCCCCAGAGGGACACAGAGGCACTGACGACATACGCTGTCAGTCTGAGCAGTCTCAAGCCTGCCCAGATACAAGGGGGCAGAAGAAGCATCCAAAAATTCGTGGAGGAGCTTAGCGCCACGGAGGGGTGCCAGGGTGGCTCAGTCGGTTAGGCTTCCGACCCTTAGTTTCAGCTCAGGTCATGCTGTCTCTCGGTTTCGTGAGTTCGAGCCCCGCGACGGGTTCTGCGGAGGCTGCTTGGGATTCTCTCCCTCTCTCTCTGTCCCCCCGCCCCCACTCATGCTGTCTCTCTCTCCCTCCCTCTCAAAATAAATTAATAAATTAAAAAAAAAAAAAAAAGGAAACCGCTGCAGACATTGAGGCTGTTTCTGACGTTTTCAGGAGAAGTGATACTTCGATGAGCATCCTTGTGCAGAAATCTTTGTGCGCATCTCTGACCAGAAAGTTTCTGCGGTTGCTTTTCCCGTTGCAATAGAACACAGGGTGAAGCCCCGGGGGTGGCCAGTGGGCTCCAGGCCAGAGTCCCTGCTGCCTCTGCTGTCACATTCTTCAAGATGTCCTTGTTGGTGGCTTCACTTTCACTTCACCTGGGCCCTCGGCGCAACTGGCACAAGTGTCCAACGCTTCTTTTCTGGGCTCAAATCCCAGCCCCGCTCCCCCCTGAACTCCTGACTGAGCGCCTCGATGGCTGGGGCAGCCGCGCAGCTGGCTCCGTAGCCCCTGCCACGCACTGCGGTGCTGGTAACAGCCAGTGCTTGCTGGATACGTTTATTCGCTTCCACAGCAAATATTTATTGCATGCTATTCTAGGGGCGCACAGGATTGGTTTTAATCGGGCACAGCAAGACACGCAAACAAGGAAGCGACTGTCACAAAGGAAGAAGCTTGCTATTCTCACAATTCCCCGGAACCCGGAGGCAGGGCACAGTCCACAGGGGTGGATCAGGAGGCAGAGGAAGCAAGGAGAAGATGTGGGAAGGAGCCTTTACTCCAGCTTCCAGGGAAAGGGATGGGTGTGGCAGGACAGTCAGGCTGGGGGGGGGGGGTGGTTTGAATATTTTCAGCGGGCTCTGGGGACATAGAGCCTGTCCCTACTTGTCTGGTACCTGATCCTGGGGTATAGGGCAGGTGGGTAGTGGCCCAGAGTGAGCCCTGGAAAGGAGGTGATTGAGAGGTTGGGCTCTGGATTGGTCGGTTTACATTTAAAAGGCACACCCTTGGGGCACTATCTCTAGGCGACGGCTAACCTTGGGAGGGGCCTCAGTTCCAAGCACTGATACACAGTGAACAAAACCTCAAGTCCTTGGTTCTGTTCTGGGAGTACTCACATTCTAGGGGAGGAAGTCTGCAGTAAACAAACGAGGATATGCAGTGACCAGAAATGAGACAAGGATCGAATGATAAAAGGGCGACAGAGCATTATTCCAGATAAGGTGGTCAGAGAAGACTTCTCTGAGGAGGTGATATTTGAACTGAGGTCTGAATGAGGAGAAGCAGCCAGTCACACAAAGACTGAAGGGAAGAGAATTCCACGCAGAGAGCACCCAAAGCACACCGGGCTCGGCAGGGCCACCAGTGTGGTGGGTGTAGAACTCAGATGAGACCAGCACGTCTGGCCGCACTGGAGTGAGTAAGGGAGTGGGATGGGAGGAGGGCGGGGGGTGGGGGGGTGGGTCAGAGACAGTCAGGGCCCAGGGAAGATGAGTTTGGAGTTTATTCTTGGTGTAAAGGGAAGCTGCCAGAAGTATTCTGAGCAGGCAAGTGGGTTAACCTGATGTGTTTTTTCTTTTCTTTTAAAATTAAAAAAAATATTTATTTATTTTTGAGAGAGAGACAGGGTGTGAGGGGCAGAGAGAGAGAGAGAGAGGGAGACAGAGCATCCAAAGCAGGCTCCAGGCTCTGAGCTGTCAGCACAGAGCCCAACGCGGGGCTCAAACCCACGAACCGTGAGATCATGACCTGAGCTGAAGTCGGACGCTTAACCGACAGAACCACCTGGGCGCCCCTAACCCGGTGCGCTTTTGAAAGCTCGCTCTGGCTGAACGTGTGAGCACAATGTGACAACAGGAGGGACTGAGGTTACGCCTGTCCTTTCTGGCCTGAAAGTGGATGCTGTCGAGAGCACCCTGCTCTTGGCCTAGGGGCACTCCCAGGTCCAGCTCCCTAGCTGACTGAGCTACCCCGGTTCAAAGGACACCACTGCCCTCTTATGGCTGAGGCCAGGTTCAACAGATGGACCCTTCTCCCACTACTGTAGCTTTACTCCTCTGCCAGACAGAAGGGCGCATGTCTGGCCTGCCTGCTTAGCAGATGACTCACCGAACCCTGGAATGTATATCCTTGACCACCTTGCAGGATTGGCTTTCTTGACAGATGTAGTTGTGAGCTTTGCTCAGAAAGAAATGTCTTTTTGGAGATTTATCAAACAGCTGGTCTGAGGGTTCTTCAGGAGACAATGGATCTGATTTACGCAGTGTGCGAGGCTGGTGCGAGTTATTTCATTTAATCCCCTTTAGGGTCCCTGTGCATAAAGCATCATCAGCTCCAATTCCCTGAGGCTGTGGATGCTATAAACCATGCAGGGCAGGGGAGAGGGAGAGGGTGGTGGGAGGCAGGGAGAAGGGAGGAGGGAAACACTCCTAGGAAACCAGACGCCGAGATAAAGCCACATATACATCCCTCTGTCCACCACTGGATCCTTAGAACAGCTCCTGGCACACAGAGAGCGCTCAATTTGTTGTGTGAGAAAATATAAGCCAAGATCTTTATATTATGTACTTGCCCTCCCTGCAAAATATATCTGCCTTGCAAGGTTTGCATATTTTTCTTAGGCGGTTTTCCTTTTAAGTCAGAGTAACCCAGCTCACTCAAAAGAAGTTGTCAAGAAAGAACAGAACCAGCATCTGGAGCACCGTTTGTGTGTAGATGCGGATGGCTGGTGTTGAACCAGCACCCACGAGGAGGCGGTAACGTAGAATACCGGGCTACGAGGAACAGTATGAAAAGGGCCTCGTTTTTTCTGTCCAGCTAGTGTTTTCTGGAGGTCCCAGCTTCCCATCCTACTAAGCTCTCTCATACCAAAGAATCAAGAATCACATTTTAGCAACTTAGAGTTGGAAGGAAACTCACAGGCCCATTTCTCAATTATCTACCTGGTAAACAATAAACGGGATGATGATTATGAGAGATTTTTGGTAAATCAAACGCCATCCAACCTGAGCTTTTAGAATTCCACAGGGGAAGCTCTGCCAATAGTAAAAATGGAAACTCGGCTCCCTCATTCCCTTCATGTTAGCCTAATGGTTGCCAATAGTCAACATGGCCACCAGGCTGTGCGTTCCCATGGCGGCTCCTCCGAGGCCCGCCCCGCCCCGCCCCGCCCCTCCAAGCGACCACAGGGAATTGCGGAGCCGGACGTCGCGGTTCCCGGCCGGACTGCGCTTGCGCCATTCTTTGGCGCCAAGATGGCGATGGAGATGAGGCTTCCCGTCGCTCGCAAGCCCCTTAGCGAGGGCTTGGACCGCGATACTAAGAAACACCTGGTGGTTCCGGGGGACACGATCACCACGGACACGGGATTCATGCGGTACGTGGGGATTTGGGGACTCGGGGCCCCACAGGGCGGCTGCTGGGCTCTCTGCACGTGGCCTCTGTTCCCTTGCACCTCAGTACCCGCCTGACGCAGGGCACATCTGAGCATCGCAGTCCCCTTGTTTCTGAGTCCTTGGGCTCGGAAATAGTCCCCATCTGCGTTTGCCTCAGCCCTTGGAAGCTCTTCTGTCCTGAGCTCTGGTATCAAGGACTCTTGGGTGCTCTGCCTGAGACCCTGATCTCTGAGACTTCCTCTTCTTCTTCGTTGGAGACCTGCAACCCTGGGGGTGGGGGTTCGGAGCAGAGACCTCTTTCCAGTTTTCAGATTGAGGGGACTGTGGGCATTTCTGACTTGGTCTCCTCTTCTCTCAGCGACATCGCTTAGCCAGGTGCTCGGTTTTGGAATCAGCAGTTGTTTGGGCTCAGGGCATAGAAATATATTGTGCCGCACGCACCCAAATATACATTTCGAATCTGAGGGCAGTACAATATGTGTAGTTAAGAGAGCAGGCTCTTGACCCAGACAGTTGAGGTTCCAGCCTTGCGCCATCACGTGTTATTGGTTGTATTCTCTCTCCAACGTCAGATTTCTCTTCTGTAAAATGGTGATGATAACAGTAACTGTTTGATAGGGAAGCGAGGATTAGATGAGGCGATAATTAAGAAAAGAAGCAAAACTCACCATTCTGTCACCATCAGAGATAAACACCAGTGGTGTGTAGGACTTTTTGGAGAGGAGGGGAGTACAGCATTTATAGCCTTGCTCTTTAACCCGTTAGTTTGAGGCTATTGGAACCTAGGGAATCTTAAGTGTCAGTCCTTCCTTCCTGAATTCAACATATATTTACATTACGTGTGGTTGGGGTACAACTGTGATCAGAGTGGAAACTTCTGTCCTAGTGGAATTTATCTCTCAACAGAGACAGATAATAAGCAATGAGCCCAACAAATGAGTTGGTATGTTTGGCGATACCTGCAGTGGGGGAAGTGAAAAGTTGAGCAGCATCAGTGGAATGCGGTTGGAGATATGGTGGGGGTGGTGGCAGCCTGGTGGGGGGATTACTTTAAATGGGATAGTCAAGGTGGGCCCAATGGAGAAAGTGTCATTTGAGTAGACAGGGGTAAGCGAAAGGAGATGTCCGTGAAGCTCTCTAAAGAAGGAGTGTTGTGGGCAGAGAGAGAAGCCAGGCTTTACAGTGGGAGGATCCCGTTAGGAATACCCTTGTTCTTGGAAGGAGAGGTCATCTCAAGTGTATTCTTTGTATCCTACTCTTGTAACAGGGGCCATGGAACTTACATGGGGGAAGAGAAGCTCATTGCATCTGTGGCTGGCTCCGTGGAGAGGGTAAACAAGTTGATCTGTGTGAAAGCCTTGAAAACCAGGTGAGAACAAAAGGTGTGTATTCTCGGGGCGCCTGGGTGGCGCAGTCGGTTAAGCGTCCGACTTCAGCCAGGTCACGATCTCGCGGTCCGTGAGTTCGAGCCCCGCGTCAGGCTCTGGGCTGATGGCTCGGAGCCTGGAGCCTGTTTCCGATTCTGTGTCTCCCTCTCTCTCTGCCCCTCCCCCGTTCATGCTCGCTCTGTCTCTCTCTGTCCCAAAAATAAATAAAAAACGTTGAAAAAAAAAAAATTAAAAAAAAAAAAAAAAAGGTGTGTATTCTCTTGTGTCGTTCCCCTCCTTCCCACCTGCCTTAGGTCTGCGGTTCAGTAGGTCTGCGATCTTGAACGTGACGGTGGAAAGGGGTATAGATGACCATAGGTAAGTGGGGGCTTCAAAGGTTTCCCCACATTACTTGACCTCTCCAAACCTCGGTCGCCTCCTCTGCAAGTGAGGACAATAGCATGACCTACCTTGTGGGATTTTCATTGGAATTTATTCAAATAGGACATGTAAAGTACTTAGTGCAGGGTACACTACCTAGAAGGGCTCCATAAAGGTTAGCTCCCGAAAGGAAGCCGGTAGGGTTGGAACAGAGCGAGCAAGGGAGAGCGTAGGGGCAGATGAGGTGGGCAGACAGCCCGTTTTGTAGCCACGGTAAGCATTGTGTCTTCCACTCTATGTACAATCTGGGAAGCCGCTGGAAGGGGTGGAGCAGAAGAGGGGCCTGGTCTGACTTCTCTTGACTCGAGGAGTGTTGAGAGGGGGTCAGGGGCAGGCTTAGAGAGACACATTAATGGACTGTTTTCATCATCTGAAGCGATGTCGGCTTGGACTAAGATGGCGGTAGGAGTGAGGAGTCGTGGTTGATTCTGCATACATTTTGTGTCCTGAGTTTGTTTTTTTCATCCTGTAACAGTGTTGGGTTTTGTATTCTTTGGGATTTGCCATATGTAGGACCACGTCTGTGAATAGAGATAGTGTCACTTCTTTTCCAATTGGGATGCCTTTTATTTCCGTGTATATTTTGAAGGTAGAGCCAGTAGGATCAGCTGCTGGACTTGTCCCGGAGCATGAGAGGGAGAGGGAGAGAGAGAGAGAGAGAGAGAAAGAGAAATCAAGGGATCTGCCAAGGACTCCCAAGCTTTTTGACTTGAGCAACTGTAGGGACGGCGTTGCCATTTACTGAGACTGTGATCACTGGGAGGGGACCAGTTTGTGACGGGAGCTGGGGAGGGGGCCGTTGGAAAGCTTTGCTTTTAGGTTGGTGACATTTGGAATTGCCTCTAAGTCACGTAAATAGAGATGCTACGTAGCCAGCAGTTGAGTAGAGTCTGGAATTTGGGACGGAATAGTCATTGGTTGTATTTCAAGCCGTTCGGTTGGATGAGCTCCCCAAGAGGTGAATGTGGGCTAAGAGAGAAGAGGTTCACGGCCGGAGCCTTCAGCATGGAACACCTCATCATTAGAATTGCGATAGGGAACTAACACAGGGGCCGGAGGTGAGCACCTTGTGGGTGAAGGAGACAGTGTGTAGACTGGGTGGGGTGGGGTGGGGTGGGGTCCTGTCTCAGTCTCCTCCTCCTTTGCTGATGCAGAAGCCATCTGTGTTCCAGAGCCCAGCAGGAAATATTCCATGCTTATCAGTGGCATGTAATTAACAAAGTAGGGGTTACGGGCTTAATGAACTATTTGGAATAAATGGTTTGTCTCAGAATAATTAACGAAGACTTTATACATGTAGGAATGTTTGAAGTTATCGGTTCCGGGAAAATAAGTTTAAAAAGCATAGTTATGTGAATTTACCCTATTTAAATGTGGCATGTAATTAAGGCCCTCATCCTGTTTAACCGAAATCACGAATGATGCTTGGTCTTGTGATGAGGTCTTTTTACTGATGGACGACCTTTTGTTTTATCTTTCAGATACAATGGTGAAGTAGGAGACATTGTAGTGGGGAGAATCACAGAGGTAAAGTCGATACCAGATGGGTTTTTTACAAAGTAAAAGCAAGCTGGTGACTGAATGGCTGGGATAGTCATTCCCTATGTAGTGATGCCAGTGGGCATTAATTGCATTGGACTCTTTGTGCCCTTTGAGGTAAACAGTTGGCTTGTTGTAGTAGGGATTATTGGTTGCTTATGATATGAGCTCTTGCCCCTGAAGTCTGTCCAACTGGGAAATTTCTCTGCAGGTTCAACAGAAGAGGTGGAAGGTAGAGACCAACTCTAGGCTGGATTCAGTCTTGCTTCTCTCATCTATGAACCTTCCTGGAGGAGAGCTGGTAAGGGTCTCCCGGCTGGTACTGTAGTTTGCTAGCAAGAATGCTGGGGTCTGTTCCTCCACTAGAGAACTTTGCTTTTAGTGAGGTTGCCTCTTTTAGTCTTGTTTGCTGTCTAGATTACACGTACACTTTTTTTTTTACAGTTACAAGATTAAAGAAAAATTTTTTTTAATGTTTATTTATTTTTGAGAGAGAGAGAGCGAGAGCACGAGCCGGGAAGGGGCCGAGAGGCAGGGAGACACAGAATCCGAAGCAGGCTTCAGGCTCCAAGCTGTCAGCACAGAGCCCGATGGGGGGCTTGAACTCATGAGCCAGGAGGAGAGAATGACCTGAGCCGATGCCGGATGCTTAACTGACTGAACCACCCACGCGCCCCACACATAGGCTTTTTACTTGGCCCAGGCCTCCCCAAATAAGCAGCAATTGGTATGTGGTAGGATCTGGAACAGCCATGGGGAGCGATCCCAAAAGAGAAGCTCTCAGATGCTTGGCGCCCATTTTCCTTTCCTGGGTGTATCAGCTTTGCACAGTGAATGTGTGCCTTGGAAAGTTGTGCTTAGATTAGCTTTTCATGAATTGAATGGCATTTGGTTATTCCAGGCAACTGCAGTACCTGAGGGGCAGCCTTTTGTAAAATGCCACGGTTTGCCTTTCTCTTCAGTCCAGCATGTATTGCAAAGAGGCTCGCTGTGCTAGGTTCTCCAGAGAACGCAAGATAAAGGAGGCGTGACCGAGTTCCTGAAAGCGTGTACAGATGAGTAGGGGAAACGAAATAAGTGATCTAAATACCCGGCAGTCGGAAGGATAAACAGGCGTGCGCTCGTACAAAAGGAGTGCGCGCTCATCGGAAAGCGGGGCGCTGGGGTTGACCTTTGAAGGATGGATAGAGTTTCACAGGGAATCTGAGCTAATGGGAAACGTGTGAGTAAAGATAAGTCAGGCAGGAGGTGGGCTGGGCACGATTGGGAGCGTTTTCAGTAGCGCGGAAGGACTTGGGATATTATCCAGAGGAGGGCGGGAGAGGGGAAGAGGAGCCGTGGGAAGGTCCGTGAGACAGAAAGTAGTGGCGATCGCTCTGGTTTTCCTTGAGTGACACTGGTTACCTACTCTGGTGTTTGAATACTGTGGTTCCAGAGATCTCACGAGGAAGTGAAAGAGAAAGTAGGTGGAGAGAGATCTTTCCGCAGGGTCTGTCTGACTTAAGCAATGTCATCTCTTTGTGTATTTCAGAGGAGAAGATCTGCGGAAGATGAGCTGGCCATGAGAGGTTTCTTGCAGGAAGGGGACCTTATCAGTGTATCCTGCACCTTGCATTACAGCATCTTTGTGTTTCACATGGAACTGGGAAATGGGGCTTAAATTTTATGTCTCCACCAGGAGAAACATGTCCTGGCGGGGATCTGAATCCTAGATCAAGGCCAAGGGCTCCGCTGCTGTCTTTCTCCACCTCCTTAACCCAACCGGACTCTCCGGCTCTTATCCAGACCTGCTGCCTCAAGTCCTTTCTGTGGGTTTTGTAACTTGGGGTGGCCCGTGCCTTAAGCTGGACTCCACTTTTCATGGCCACGTTAGCTTTGATCCAGGGAGTAGAAAAGGTGTTGTTCGTGTCAAGATATTCACGAGAACCAAGGAGGAGAGAGATTAGGTCCCATTGATGTCCTCTGGGTCTGTCTAAGGCTGCGAGTGGGACTGTTGGGGATGGGAGGGAAGGAGGAGAGGAAGGATCAGGGACACGGGGAAGGCAGGTGACGTGAAAGTGTGTGTTCCTTTATCACCCTGGCCAGGCGGAAGTCCAGGCAGTGTTCTCTGATGGAGCGGTGTCTCTGCACACAAGGAGTCTGAAATACGGAAAAGTAAGTTGGACTCTTGCTGTTCCTGTATGCTAGCTGAGAATTCAAATCCTTTTCTGAATCCCCAAGGCTCTGGATTTCGGCCCTGAAGAACCCCAGAAGTTAAGCGTTACAGGCTGGCATCCCACACACCGGCTGGCTTGTGGGTCAGTAGTGTAACGGACGACAGCTTTTAATTCTCCTGCTACTGAGGCGATGTTGCGGCAGGAGAGCTCTTGTGACCGTGGGCCCGGAGGCCCTGCTGTGTCTGTTCCCTCCTGGGGGCACTGCCGCTTTACGCAGGGGCCGGGGGTAGAGGCTGTCCTGGGAGCGAGGGGAGGTGGTGCATTGAAACCCGATGGCCTTGGCTCCAGACAAATGTCCAGTCAATAAAATGGGTATCATTCATTATTAGGAAGGGCTGGTTTGCCACTTGAGCCTCTAAATGAAATGCCACTGCTTTTCTCGTAGGTGTTGTATGAGGTTACATTACTGAGGCTTTTTTTTTTTTTTTTTTTTTTTCAACGTTTTTTATTTATTTTTGGGACAGAGAGAGACAGAGCATGAACGGGGGAGGGGCAGAGAGAGAGGGAGACACAGAATCGGAAACAGGCTCCAGGCTCCGAGCCATCAGCCCAGAGCCCGACGCGGGGCTCGAACCCACGGACCGCGAGATCGTGACCTGGCTGAAGTCGGACGCTTAACCGACTGCGCCACCCAGGCGCCTCTGTTATTTTTTTTAACGGTAGCATAGTTTCTTTATTTTTTATTTTATTTTCTTAATATTTATTTTTGAGAGAGAAAGGTAACAGAGCATGAGCGAGGGAGGGGTAGAAATTGAAGGAGATACAGAATCCAAAGCAGGCTCCAGGCTCTGAGCTGCCAGCCCAGAGCCGGACACGGGGCTCAAACCCACCAACTGCGAGATCATGACCTGAGGCTGAGTTGGTCGCTCAACCGACTGAGCCACCCAGGCGCCCCGACAGCATACTTTCTAAAACAAATTACGACTCACTAGTTTCTTGGCTTCATCTGGGTGAACCTTTTCGTTTCCTGAGTGGAACAGAAGACTGTTCCCTGGTGGAGCGGCCACGGTCAGCCACGCTCACAGCCTTGAAGCGGGTAGAATTGCGCACCGCGTGTGCCGACCTTCACGGGACTGTCCTGCAGACCCTCCCTCAGCGGGATCGGGGCTTGGAGCGGTCCTGCCAGGACCCGGGGTGGATCTGCACCCCGCCCTTGGCCAGTCCTCTTGCCCGGCGGCATGCATCTCACGGGCAAGGTAGGTGGTTGGGATCGAGGTGGAACGGGACAGTGCGCCTTGGCCCGAAACAGGCTCGGGCTCGCGTCCTCATTAGCTCCGGCTGCTCTGACTGCTGGCGAGGTGACCCTGGGATGACGGGAAGGTTGGAGGAGAGTATGGAAAATCCCCTTCTCTCCGGCCTCGTGAACCACCTCTGCGTCCGGAAGCCTTCTCCGGGAATGTTTCCGGTGTGTGTGCGTCCAGTGACTGACTGAGGCTGCTGATAGGAGCGGCCCTGCTTCTGCCGTAGCGAGGACGCGCGTCCTGTGGTCCGCTCTTCCCGCACTGCACGGGTGACCCTGCGGTGACTTCGCGTGTGCTGTGTTCCTCCAGCTAGGTCAGGGGGTTCTGGTCCAGGTGTCCCCCTCCCTGGTGAAGCGGCAGAAGACTCACTTCCATGACCTGCCGTGTGGTGCGTCGGTGATTCTGGGCACCAACGGCTTCATCTGGATCTACCCGACGCCTGGCCACAAAGAAGAGGATGCAGGGGGCCTCACTGCAAACCTGGAGGTGAGGAAACGCTGCTGCTGCTGCCGCCCTCGTGGCGGAGCGGTGCTCAGTCTTCGCTGTGCTTCTGGGACAGGCGGGCTGGCTGTTTCTAAACCATATGGTTGCTGTCGTCCGCGTTAGTGTGGGTCTCCGTCGAGCTGTCTTCATGAACATTGTTGCCTTCTCTTTCTCTTTTTATTTATTTAAAAAGAAAAACTTTAAAAAACTACTTAACTTTCGAGAGAGAGAGAGCACAAGCAGGGGAGGGGCAGAGAGAGAGAGAGGGGCACAGAATCCGAAGCAGGCTCCAGGCTCCGAGCTGTCAGCGCAGAGCCCGAGGCAGGGCTCGAACCCACGAACCGTGAGATCATGACCTGAGCTGAAGTCAGACACTTAACCAACCGGAGCCACCCAGTCACCCCTTTTCTTTTTATTTTTTTAAGTTTGTTTATCTTGAGCCAGAGAGAGAGGGAGGGAGGAAGGGAGGGAGGGAGAGGGAGAGAACCAGTGGGGAAGGCCAGAGAGAAAAAGGGACAGAAAATCTGGAGCAGGCTCTGACAGCAGATACCGCATCGTGGGGCTTGAACTCACAAACCGCGAGATTATGACTTGAGTCGAAGTTGACGCTTAACGGACTGAGCCACCCAGGCGCCCCATGCGTTCTCTTTTTCTCAAGAGATGGAATGGAACTGGTTTGATCTTTGTCGCCAGAAGTAGCAAGTTACAGGGTAACAGCAACTGAAGGGTCATCTGTCTTCGTCTCCCTCCGAGCTAGCCGTTTGGTTGGTTGGGAGTCCCAGAGTTGATACTGTTTAAATTAGAAGTGATTTCTGTGACTTGCTGGGACTGTCCTCTTACTGTCGTTCTGATTCTATATTCCCTTTGCGTCCGCCGGTAGCCTGTCTCCCTCGCTGACCGAGAGGTGATCTCCCGGCTTCGGAACTGCATCGTCTCGCTGGTCACTCAGAGGATGATGTTGTACGATACCAGTATCCTGTATTGCTATGAGGCGTCCCTTCCGCATCAGGTACTCCGCCCGGGCCTTCCCTTTTCCCCATCGGTCTGTGAGTCGGCGTCGCGTGTCTGTCGTCTGCTCCCGTGTCTCCTCAGTGATAGCAAGCACGTCTCCCAGATACCTTTACCGTGTCCGTCGGTACGAACCCAATCTGGCAGACAGCCCTCCCGGGTGGCCGGTAGATGTTTCCCCAAGATGCTTGTAACGTCCTCAACGTCTAGTGTCAGTCTGAGGATCTGGGGGCGCGGGGTGGGGGTCCCTGGGGGGACTAGTGTATGACATCAGCTGTCAGGACGTCGTCTTGCCCATCCCAAATTGTAGCTTGTTAGTGAATGCCGGGAGAATATCTCTGCTCCTGTCACCGTATACCATGGATTCTTGATGACTTGTTAAGCTGGTTGTAGCAGATCCTGTCTCGCAGTACTTAGCCTCTGACAGATGAAAGGAGTACAGAGGGTTTATGGTAGCCATGCTTGGTTTCTGCGTTTGGATTGGCTTATGGTTGCTCATGGTTGATTTCTTTTCTGAGCAAATACCTTTTCTTCTTTAGATCAAAGACATCTTAAAGCCAGAAGTAATGGAGGAAATAGTGATGGAAACGCGCCAGAGGCTTTTAGAACAGGAGGGATGAAGAGAGGCCTCTGAAGGACAGGACTGCGTGTACCTGAGTGGAGCAGTTCTTGAAACTGAAGAAGCTGATTTGTGGTCCCCAAGTGTGGCTCAGCGGAGAACCGTGAAACTCATCCCTTAACCCACACTGGGCCGCCTCCGGCCCAGAGGGCTGCTGTCTCTTGTTCTCAGACAAAGCCTGGGGAATGTACTGCCAGTCCCTTAGGTTGCCTGCAGAGTCCGGCACTAGGGTAGTTTCGAGCCTTTAAAAGCACGTGGTGTTCCAGCCAAGTGGCCTCCCATCCTCGAATAATACGGAGAATCTTTTGTCTTCTACTCACCATCAGTTCACAAGGCACAAAGCCCCCATGAAACTGCCCCTGTAAACAACACAGCCTCCCTGACCCCCAGATTGTCCGTTTTGGCCTCTATTTCCACCTCTGCAGCACAAGTACGACATTGAAGAATATAGTTAGTGACGTCAACCCGGCAGTCGAATAGAAGAATAAAGTTAACCAAGCGGCCTTTTGCTTGGCTGGAATGTTCTTTCCCATTGCATGATCCTTCTGGTGATAGATGCGAGTACATCTCTAGCTGGCTGCCTTAATCTGTCCTGCCTTTAGGGTGATTTGTAAGAAGTCGAATTATCGATAATGGAATGAATGCTCTGGGTGCTGTGAGGAACATGGAAACAAATGCAGGTGGGAAAAGAAAAGCTGTCTTCATCCTGTAGCTGAAGTAGTAATGCATTAACTTTGGCATAATTCAGGGCGAAAAACAAGAGGCTGGAATTCTCACTGAGGAATGCTAGAATTCCCATGCATCGGTTTTCCTAATGACTATCTAAAGAGGGTACTTGGATTCAGGTTTGGGGAAACATTTTTTTTTAAAAGCCCTCTCTTTATAAAGTGCTATTTTATTTCACATATGTAGTGAACCATTTTTATATATTTATAAATGTGTTAACATCACTTTCTGGTCTTGTGTCCTGTGTAACGAGAGCTGAGTCCAGTTGAAGGAGGGTTCAGCAGATACAGATTCTGACAGAGGCCTTGAATACTCTGTTTGGGTCGCCTAGGAAAATGTAAACCCAGGACAGTTTCAACGGTAGTGACTGAACACTGCCTTTGACGGTTATGAACTATAGCTCAGCTCTTGAGTAACAGTATGTTTCTTGTCCTTGGAACGTTACTCAGGGGTATCATTTTACCTCTTTTTTTGCTTTCCAGAGTGTATCATCTGTTTGAGGAGTTTGCAGACAACTGAATGTTCCGTAGGCTGTGTTGTAACTTTAGTTTTGCTCACTTGGCATCTTGTTCAGAACACATGCCAGGCTGGATGCCTCTTCGTGGAAGGGAGGGGGTGGGGGAAGCCGAAGTCCCTGGTTTGGTTTTGAGTTTGGGCGGGGATCGTTTGTAAGCTCTTTGAAAGTTTGGTCTCCCTTGGTCTCTCCCAGGCTGCCAGCCTATTCTGTACTTTCAGTATATACAGAATGGCAATTATCTGCCAGATGGGAATAGGGTGAAGGTCTGAAAGCATCTTTTTGGGCTGATCTACCGTCCGTGGCCCACTAGAGGGCGCCCTTGTTGAGTGTTAATTCCATTGTGTGTTTTTAAGAAAATGGAATAAGCTGAAATTTTTACACTGGTACTTACTTCCTGTAGCAACTCATGGGTTGATTTTGCTTTATAAAAGTGAGGACAAAATTAGACTGAACTGAATTACTTTTAATGAATATTTGAACCTGAAGGGATTTATTCAATGTTTGGCAACTGGTTTCTGACTATCAGGCATTTGCTGGGCTCTGGATTTTAGTTTTAAGTCCTCAAAAGTATCATTCTACAGTGTTCTACAGGGAGAAAAGAGCATAGTGCGTCTCTAGAAAATATTGTAGTCTAGGCTTGGGGTTCCCCACCAGAAGGTGGGTCGGTGGAAAATGGAGATTGGATACGCATTTAGATCAGGTGCAGGTGGCCTCCACACTGACCCCTGCAGCATAATCTCACCCTGTGGAAGACCAAACAAGATCTCTTGACAGCCAGCAGATGTGATCCTCACTTAACCAGTGAAGAAAGTAGTTCAGAGAAAATGGCTTGATTAAGCTCAGGAGGAACTATGGATCAGGAATAGGCTGAAGCTTTAGAGGGAAAGCATCCTTTTAGAGAATGGGTTGGACTGGGGCACCTGGGTGGCTCAGGTCATGATCCCAGGGTTGTGGGAAGGAGCCCCGCATGGGGCCTGCTTACTCCCGCTCCCCCTGCCCTTCTCTCTGCTCGCAGGCATGCTCTCTCTCAAATGAAAAAGAATAATAATCTAGAGAGTGGCTTGGACTGTTGGTGAAAGAATGTAGGTCCAGAAACTTTATTTCCAGCCCTGAGACCAATCCCTTGAGCTACCATTTTGCTCACTGCCTGTCCCTCCCTCTAGGTATGCTCCTCTGGACACAGATGAGTGTCCCCCTGCCCCCCATTGTATGCCAGCTAGAGCAGTGCTTGGCACACAGGGAACTCAAATGCTTGTTGAATGAATTAGTTCAAGAAACGCGTATTAGAAAATTTTAGGGGTGCTTGGGTGGCTCATTTTGTTAGGCATCAGACTCTTATTTCAGCTCAGGTCATGATCTCATGGTTCATGAGTTCGAGCCCCGTGTGGGGCTCTGCGCTGACGGCTCAGAGCCTGGAGCCTGCTTGGGATTCTGTGGCTCCCTCTCTCTGTCTGCCCCTCCCCCACTCACACTCTGTGTGTCTCTCTCTCTCAAAACTAAATAAACCTTAAAAAAAAAGAATTTGATCCAGTTGCTCAATTTTAAGCTGAACTAGAGAATGATGATGCACAGGATGCGATTAAAGCATGAATAGGAAGAAAGCGAAATTGCTAAAAATAAAAAGGAGGGTGCTGATCAGGGTAAGATCGTAGGTAAACGTAGGTAAACGTAGGAGAACAAGGGCGCTGAATGTTTGAAGAATGATACTGTGAGTCAGGACTAAGTGTCAACCAGATTATTTTGTGAGAGCAAAGCTAAACCTACTAACATCAATTAATACATTTCAGTTCCAACTTCGGGTACAAGTTTTCATATGCTCACATTCGGTACCTGTACACGACTATTCTCGATGCCACTGTTAAGTCACTACCATTTCCCCATCCAGCAGAAATATTTCGAAAATCCGTAACTCAATATACTAACTGGACGTACGACATCCATAATGTAGCTTCTTCCCTAATGCCAGCAACTTCTGAAAAGTCAATGGTCTAACATTTGGTCAAGTTATTTGATACTGAATGGTACAGTGGAAAAATCGTGGGCTTTGCAGCAAGACTCATCCGGGCTCAAATGGTGACATGGTCACATACTAACTAGGCAAGTGACCTTGAGCAAGTCACGTCTCTGAATCTTTTTCCTCAAGTGCATAATGGGGAATAATACTACACGCTTCACCGGACTACAGTGAGGATTAAACTAGATAATGTAGTTTGTGAAAAGCATTACGATACAGAGTAGGCACTAAAATGAGTGGATCTCCTTATAAATGGGCATATATCCCATATATGGGGACACATAAAGGGTGAAGACTAAGGGACCTGGTGGGTGCTTTCCGGTTGCAGGAGATGGGTTATGACAAGTGTGGGTTTGGTGTGTTTGGGTCATTGTCTCTGGGCCTGCTAGCCCAACAATCCGTATTTTCTCAGCTAACAGGGTGTTCTCCTGCAAATCCATGTATGTACACAAAATGAGGTCGTTTCATCTTAAAGGCTCTTTCTAGCTCAAACAGCTGCGATTACGCCTGGTTTAGCCTCTGAGAGGTGCTTAACAAGCGGTTCCTTTGATGAGGGAGCCTCTGGATACCCAAAGAAAATTCGTTCGCAATAGGTCGGATGCTCTTCAGTCATTTATTTTTCGCCAGTTCTAATATTTATACTTCTTGCGGAAAAGGTGAGAATTTGGGGAGGGAGGGTAAGGCACCAAATACCTTGGTTTCCAGGAGCGGGCCAAATTTCCCTCTTCCCTAAAGAGGTTTAAGGAAGTAATCCAACTCCGGTTCTGAGATAATCCAATCCGCAGTTTTCCCCTTGCTTTGGCTCCTCGCCGGTCCTACTACCCGCGCAGGAGAGACATTGGCCAGCCCGACGCGAGGCAGGCGAGAGTCCACCGGCTCCCCGGAGGGCGGGACCGAAGCTCAGGAGCCGGGAGCAGAGGGCAAGAAGTCTCGGGTGCGCGCGGACAGGAGCGGGCGCCTCGGGACTACGACCCCCGGCATGCCCTGCGGCCTGCGCCGACTGGGGTTGGCCGGGAACTCTAGCCTACTGCCCTCACCGGCCAATGGGACGCAGGAGAGAGACCTGACCCGGATTTTCAGGGACCAATGGCGGTACAGAGGAGGCGGGGCTTCCTTGCCGCTCAACTTGCGCTCGGAAAAACCACATTTAAAAGGTCGTGTGGGGCCGAATTCTGGCGGGTCGGGAGACCGGAGGCGGAGGGCGCGGCGGCGTCCCCGAGAGCGGCGCCGGGAAGGCCCGGGTCCCCGCGAGGCGCGCGCCGGACGTCGGCGGGGGCGGGGTCAGGGGCGGGGCCTGGCCTCGTTGTGGAGCGGCTCCTAATCCATCATGGCGGCCGCGGGGGTCGGTGTCCGTCCCTGAGCAGCGCCGGAGCCGGAGCCGGTCCCCGGGTCCTGCGGCTGAGGAGCCCCTCGGTTGTCCACGGCCCCCACCTGCGGGGGGAGGCTGGGTCCCGCGGCGGAGTTCCGGGGATGTGACTGCCTGGCGGCGGCGGCGGCTGTAACAACGTCCGGAGCCGGGGGAGGGGGTGTCTCGGGCAGAGACCCCTGGGCTCGGGGCAGCTGAGGCGGCTGGGCCTCCTCCCCCCTCCGCCCGCCTCCCGCCTTCGGGGCCGCGAGCGTGCTCTGTCCCGTACAGCTCTGCCCTGGCTCTGGGGCACTGGGGGTGGTCTCTGTTTTCCCCAGACCTGGGACACCCCGTTTCCTGAGGCGTGGAGGAGCGACGCCCCGGAGTAAGCCGCCCGTGCCCCGCCCCGGCAGCCTCCCCTTTACCCCCGAGCCGCCCCTCGCGCCCACTCCCGGCCCCCGAGTTTGGCCTCGGAGCCCCCCCCCCCCCCCCCCCCCCCTTCCCCCCCCCCCCCCTGCGACGAGGGCCCCCCCCCCCCCCCCCCCCCCCCAGGTTGCTCCCGGGAGCCTCCAATGCCTTGACCTCTTCCAATGTCACCTACGGTCCCTTTAGTCTCAGCCCCAACAAAAACTTTAATGCAGAGGAAAAGCCTGGACTGGTTTCACAGGCCTTTTAAAAAGCGGACTTAAAAGTTGCTGGCAATGCATTCCTTGTCATCCGAGGCGAGGGCAAGCCCTCGCTGAAGTCTGGGTGACCCGTGTCGTTTTCCGGAGCGCAGGGTAGAGCGGCAGGAGCGGCAGCTAGTTCGGCAGGAAATCTGTCGGAAGATGAAGAAACCGAGATAGGAGGTAGGGTGGGCGACTTCCCCAGGAAAAGTTCTGGAGAAGCATCCAGAGGTGATCCACGTTTCCTTTATGTGCGGGAATCGAGATGACTTTAGTGTTACTGACCCTTTTCCAGCATCCCTGTGAATATTTGTTTTTCTTCTTGGAAAGGAAGAAACTTACCCAGCCCGTGAAAGACACTCCAACTCAAGGAACTGTGGGGTCGCCCCGCAGTTGCATGGCTTCGAATTGATCGACCGCGGACATGCTCGGAACTGCTGTTTACATGTGTTCACTTGTGTTTGACCTCACTGTACTGACTTGGGGCGATTCGGCGAATGTGAAATCCCCCGTATGTACTGTTTCCTTCTAAGCCCGCTGACCATTCTGGAGGATCTGGAACCCTCTTCTGGAAAGGGGTGCCTATCATTACTTTATGGGGCAGCAGCCTGGAAAAGTTCTTGGGGACCAGAGGAGGCCAAGCTTGCCTGCCCTGCACTTTATCAAAGGAGCAGGGAAGAAGGAATCATCGAGGCACGGGGGTCCGCACTGCAATGTCTTTGTGGAACACGGTGAGTGCTTTTCAAGCTTTCGGACCCTGTTTTTCCTGGTGTGTTCAGCTTAGGAGTGCACAAGGCACTCTTGAACCTCAGCCCTTGTGTCCTTTCCTTCCGGCTGTACTTGAAACTTGTGTTGCTGTCGTGTTCTCTTAGTTTGTGGAGGGACTGTGTTCGTATCAGAAGAAGTTACTTGGGGACTCTGTGTGGCTTTGTCCAGAATCTCTCCGAGTTGTTCATTTCTCGCCTGATTCCCCTTCTCACTCACTGTTGACCTTAGATAAGCCATTTTACTCTTCCAGTTTGCCGAGGAGAGTGCACTTAAGTCGTTTCTCGGATCAGAGTCCACGATCCTGCTCCGACCCAAGGCGTGGGCTCTCCCCGAAGATCCTTCACTGCTTTAGCCATGGAGGGGCTCTTATCGTATCCTCAGAGTGGCCCGTGCTCCCCAAAGGGTTAAGACCTACAGATCCTGGTGGACGCTAATATCCTTGACCTTTTCGGTCCTGAGTAGGACTTGAAAATGCCCACTTTGGAGCCTCGTGGGAAAAAAATGCAGTGGGGAAGCAGTATCCTTTGCGGATCGAGGAAACCCGGCTGTTTCTAGGTGCTTTGCCTTACCCAGGAGTGATCGTTTCCCCCGGCGATGGGGCTTCTAGCTTCCCCTGTCTCCCTGTTTCGCATGACATTTGGGGCCAGAAAGGGTGCCGTCGACATTTGCATGAACAGAGTTGGCATTTGACTGCAGACTGTCTGTATCCCACTGCACCTTTCCAGTAATTCCGCGTGAAGTTTTAAAGCGAAGGCTCGGCTTAGACTCCTGCCTGCTACAGGGGCCGGCCGTGGACCACTTAATTAGGGCCCTGGCCGTCGTGCTGTAGCCTGACGTTTTTCGAACCGTGTGCTTCATATAGGAATATCGACCCCACCCGCTCCATTAGCGAATGTTAGAAGAGCGCATGCGGCATCTGCTTTGAAATTCAGCCTCAGATGCCTTTTAACGATGGGTGACCACGGTCAACAGAGGTCTCTGTGCCTTGCACTTGCATGTGACCGTTGAGGTTTTACTTTCTGGCAGAAAAATATTTGCCTCATCTATATAACTTGGGTGCTCGAATTGTATTTTTCCTTGAAATATTAGTTACATTTTAGCACTGGTTTTAGACCGGGAGATATTGGAGTTTGTTACATTCTGGTGCTTCCCCAATTCAGGATTTGTAAAGTGAAATTATTTACATTAAAAAACTTTTTTTCTAATGTTACTTATTTTTGAGAGAGAGAGAGAGAGAGAGAGAGAGAGAGCGTGAGCAGGGGAGGGGCAGAGAGAGAGAGGGAGACACAGAATCGGAAGCAGGCTCCAGGCTCTGAGCCGTCAGCACGGAGCCCGACGCGGGGCTCGAACCCACAAACTGCGAGATCATGACCTGAGCCGAAGTCGGACACTCAACCGACTGAGCCACCCAGGCGCCCCTGAGTTAGTTATTTACATTTTTAACTAGTGACGATCATGCAGCCTTGGATAGTGAAAATTGGTACAGACTTTTTGGAGAGCTTTGGTCACACTTAGCAGAATTTAGTGTATATACCAATAACCCAGGAATCTCACTTCTAGGAAGCTATTCTAGCACAGAACAGTATGATCCCCTTGGGTGTCCCTGGTACCCTTTCCGAGAGGGTCGAGAGGTTAAAACAGTGTTCATATTACTACAATTCTCAGATGCTGTTTGCACTCTTTGCACTAATGGTGCAAAAGTCATGCAGGCTCCTTAGCGTGAATCAAGGCTGCAGCACCTGACTGTCCTAGGAGCCATCGTACCCTTCGTGCCGTGCACTCGCGATGAGTACAATACAATGAAATAAGAATTTGGTTTTCACCGGAATGTTCTCGATGCAGTCGTAGAACAGGTTAAATTTATTCACTGTTGCCGCTCATGGAGATGGTTTTTCCCGTAGTCTGTGGGGTGAAATGAGAAGGTGCACGTGAACGTCTCTGCTGTGCACTGAGGTATGATGGTTCTCTCTCCAGGAGAAGCAGATGGGCCGTTCTTTGAGCTGCGTGCTGAACTAGCTGCGTTTTTCACCGACTGCCATTTTTACTCTCATTTTACTGCCACCGACAAACAACGGTTATTCAGTCTAAAAAAAAAAAAAAAAAAGGATAAAGGAGTCTTTCAAGAAAACAACAGGCAGTGTATGTTGCCAGTGATAAAACTTCAGCTTTCCAATGAAAATTAGGATTTTGGAAAACTTGTATCTGCTACTGTGGTGTAGAGATCGGTGGTGATATTTACAGGTGCGGTGCTTTGATAGCTTATAATGAAATGTATTATTCAGAAAATCTGCATAATTCAGTGAACCCATTTTTTCTAAGTGATCACTATGTGGGATCCTAAAATCACACACAGGTAAAAAATCCATCCAGGGTGCAAGGTGGGCCAATGGATTTTAATGTTACAAAAGTTCCCTGATACAGTTTTAGGTTCTACATCACAACTAACCTTTAAGAAACGACCACTTAATGGCGTTTTGGTGTAGCTTCTAAGAAGAATAAATACAGTGATCTAAAAAGGCTACTTTTTTGGTGGCCAACAGTTATTTTCCAGTAATAAAAATGTTTTTAAATGAATAAATTTTAGAATTTCAGTTTAAATTTCTTAAAAAAAATTTTTTTTTAATGTGTATTTATTTTTGAGACAGAGAGAGACAGAGCATGAACGGGGGAGGGTCAGAGAGAGAGGGAGACACAGAATCGGAAGCAGGCTCCAGGCTCTGAGCCGTCAGTCCAGAGCCTGACGCGGGGCTCGAACTCACGGACCGCGAGATCGTGACCTGAGCCGAAGTCGGACGCTCAACCGACTGAGCCACCCAGGCGCCCCTCAGTTTAAATTTCTAATGTGGTAAACTCTGGTGAGATAACCTATATAAACAAAAGCTTGTTGGGGTCCTGAGTAATTTTCAAGAGTGTGAAAAGGTCCCGAGATAAGAAAGTTTGAGAACTGCGGCTCTAGGAGTTTTCTCACGAAGACACATAAGGCTGTGTATTGCAGGTGTACCATGAAATACTACCCTTGAAAGGCATCTGTGTAGTGCTAAGAGGTGAAAAGCAATCTGGAGATGAGTCAGCATGGTATGGGAATTGGGATTTAGGTGGAATCGGAGAAAAACTTGGACTTCTTACTTTGCCTTTGTGATTTCTTTCTGTGACAAATTTGCTAGAATGCAGAACATAAAAAGATGCAAAAACTGAATTGATGGCCGCCCAACCAAACTGTCCCTCTTTTGCAGCAGCTTTTTATGAAAGAATTTGCCTAATTCACATTTTACTGAAGACAAATCAATTTCTTTGGACCTTGGGTATCTTTTTCTAGGGCAACACAGTCTCATTTTGTGTTACAGATTGTTCTTGATCCTTCGTAGGGTGATCTTTCTAGAGTTGGTTAATATCCATATAGGTTGGATTAAAAAACTTGCAGTCGTGGGTCACCTGGGCGACTCAGTAGGTTAAGTGTCCAGCTTCGGCTCAGGTCGTGATCTCATGGTTCATGGGTTCAAGCCCCAGGTGGGGTTCTGTGCTGACAGCTCAGAGCCTGGAGCCTGCTTCGGATTCTCTCTCTCCTTCTCTGCCCCTTCCTCCACTCGCGTGCTGTCGCTCTGTCTCACAAATAAATAAACATTAAAAATTAAAAAAAAAAAACAACCCACCTTGCAGTCATAACATACATTGTTGGATCAGACACGGACCTGGAAGCCAAGAATGCTGCAGTGTGAGAGCGGCAGTGGTGAATCTGGAAGGAGAGGGCAGATGGCAGTTTTTTGCCAGGATCATTCAGGGTCACAATGGCTAGTCATATGTACAGGGAGAACAAAAAGGAAACCATGGTATTATTTCACGCACCATATGTCCCTTCCAGATTTCAGTGGCTTGACTACAGAAAATTCACTTTCGGGAGAGTTGGTAAAAGAGGAATAAAAGCATTCACTAGTAAACCTCTTTTCCTTAGTAGTTTCCTTCTTTCTCCAACAAATATTTATTGAGCACACTATGTATCAGGGAATGTTGTAGTCATTGGTGATACATTAGCAAACAAAAAACATCCCTGCCCTCCTGGAATTTACATTCTAGTGGGAGGAGACAGACCATAAGTAAGCTAGGTAAGTAAAGTATAGAGTATGTTAGACGGTAGTACGTTCTGGAGAGAAAAATAACATAGAAAAGGGGCTAAGGAATGTTGGGCCCTGCGATTTTAGTTAGGGAGGCCTCCCTGAGAAGGTGACAGTTGAATAAAGACCCGAAGGCAAAGGTGGGAAGTGAGGAACAAGCCTTGGAAATAATGGGGAAATCATCAGTGCAAAGGCCCTGAGGCAGAGCTTGTTTAGCATGTTTGAGGAGAAGCCCAGAGTAACTGGAACCATGGGAGCAAAAGGAGAGTGGTAGGAGATAAAATGGGGGTGAGGAGAGGATGGCTGGAGCAGAATGTGGCCTTGTTGACCATTGGAAGACTTTTGACTTTTCACTTGTGTGGTTTGGGAAGCCTTTGGAGGATTTTGAGAGAGGATTAACAGGACCCGATTTCTGTTCTATTAAAATGTCCCCGGCTGCTGTATTCCGAAGGAGGGGAAAGAGGAAACGGATTACACTTAGGGGTTGGTTGCCCCAATCTGGATGAGGACGGTCATGGCTTGGACCAGAGCGGCGGCAGTGGTGAAGGGGTCAGATGGCGGGACTATCCAGGCACAGCTGCCCGGATTTGCTGCTGAGTTAGACCTGAGATGGGGGGTGCAGGGTTGAGAGAAGTCGAGGGCGACTCCAAGGTGTTTGGACTGAATCACTGGAAAAATGGAGTCGCCTTTTACTGCAAGAGAGACAAGTGGGGCTTGGGGAGGTGTGTTGCGGGAAATGGAGACGAGGATCCGGGCATGTTACCTTTGAGATGTCTATTATTGGGCGTCCCGGTGCGTATGTCACATACGCGGTTGAGTCTACCGGCTTGAATTCAGGGAAGCAGTCCCGGCTGGAGAGGGAACGTGGGGGTCACCAGCTTACGGGTGCATGTCAAGCTGTGAGAACAGCGACAGGCCCAAGGGAGAACTCTCCCGAGTATGAACCTTCCAAAAGTGTGAGGCGACATTCGGTAGTTTATGAAATTAGGACTTCACGTTTTTATATAGGATTAGTTTGATTCGTTTTTGGGGGGTGGTGACATTTGAATTTTGAGTGGGAATGATTTTAACTCATAAGTTTTACTTTGTTGTTGTTGTTGGTTTATTTTTGAGAAAGAGAGTGTAGGCTGGGGAAAGGCAGAGAGAGAGGGAGACACAGAATCGGAAGCAGGCTCCAGGCTCCGAGCTGTCAGCACAGAGCCTCATGCAGGGCTCGAACTCACCAACTGTGAGATCATGACCTGAGCTGAAGTCGGATGCTTAACTGACTGAGCCACATAGGCTCCCCTCGTTTTTAAGTTTTAAATCCTGTTTCTCTGAGGACTGTTTTTTTTTCCTAAATCAAAAAGTTGCAGATTTTAAAAAATTTGCACATAATTTTTCCTATTCTTGGTAACAAGTGTTTAACTTTTTAAATTAAAAAACGCTTTGTTTAGTTTATTTATTTTAAGAGAGAGAGAGAGAGAGCGCGAGCAAGCTTGTGAGCAGGGGAGGAACAGGAGAAAGAGAATCCCAAGCAGGCTCTTGGCTGTCAACCTGGAGCCCAGTCTCACGAACTGTGAGGTCATGACCTGAGCCAAAATCAAGAATTGGAGGCTTAGCCGACTGAGCCACCCAAGCGGCCCCAGTGTTTTAAAGGTAAAAAGTCCATTTCAATTTTAAAAGTTTGGTTGGGGAGCCTGGCTGGCTCAGTCAGGTGGTACAGCACGCAACTCTTGATCTCACGGTTGTGAGTTTGAGCCCCATGCTTGGGGTAGAGTTTAGTTAAAAAAAACAGATAAATAAAATAAAAAATAAGTTTTGTAATACTTTACTAGGTAATGCTTTAAAAAATTTAAGTTTTTAAAAAAAAATAAATTATTTGTGGATTTTCTGATTGTAAGTTAGTACATCTATGTCCCGCGGGGTATTATTTAATTTGGTAATGCCACATGTTTTACTTATGAGTTTACCTGAAAACTGGTTTTAAGAAATTGTTTACTCTCACTTGAAAACTATTTTACAGGGGCGCCTGGGGGGCTCAGTCAGTTAAGCGTCTGACTTCAGCTCAGGTCATAATCTCACAGTTTGTGAGTTCGAGCCCCGTGTCGGGCTCTGTGCTGACAGCTCGGAACCTGGAGCCTGCTTCGGATTCTGTGTCTGTCTCCCTCTCTCCCTGCCCCTCCCCTGTTTGTGCTCTGTTTCTCTCTCTCAAAAATAAACAAACATTAAAAAAATTTATAGACAAAAAACTATTTTACAGTTCTTGGGGTGCCTGGGTGGCTCAGTTGGTTAAGTGTCTGACTCTTGATTTCAGCTCAGGTCATGATCTCATGGTTTGGGAGTTTGAGCGTTGGGCTCTGCGCTGACAGTGTGGGGCCTGCTGGGAATCCTCTCTCTCTCTCTCTCTCTCTCTCTCTCTCTCTCTCTCTCTCTGCTCCTCCCCTACTTGACCATGCATACATGCATGCACGCTCTCTCTCTTTCTCAAAATAAATGGACATTAAAGAAAACCATTTTACGGTTCTCGAGTAAAACTTTGTTGAAGGTAATAGGAGTATGATAAATCAACACTAATTCCCATCACTGGTAAATTGTACTGGTGTCCATATATGTCAGCAGGTGGGAAACCATGCGAGTGTGGAGTCTACAAGTATTGAAGTCGAATGAGTCAGATTCTTAAAAAGAAGTCATTTGGAAAGATGACATTTACCTACTTACGTTGGGGACTGAGTTGTGAGCTGTGAAAATGCAGACCAGTGTACACGTACCTTTTTTTAAGGCACCCCGTGATTTCCTGTTGGCGAATACATTCTGTATGGCCTTCTTACTGTTCATGAAACCTTATCGCCCATTTTAAGAACTATGCTTAGGGGCATCTGGGTGGCTCAGGCAGTTGAGCATCCGACTCTCGACTTTGGCTCAGGTCGCGATCGCACAGTTGCTGGGATCGAGCCTCGCGTCCGGCTCCGTGCTGACAGCAAAGAGCCTGCTTGGGATTCTCTCTCTCCCTCTTTCTCTGCCCCTTTCCCACTTGCGTGCTCTCTCTGTCTCAAAATAAGTGAAAATTATTTTTAAGAAATCTTAAAAAAAGAAATATGCTGGTAATACAGAGGAAAGCAGGAATTTCAGTTGTGGGATAAAGGAGGATGATCAAAAATGATTTAACCAGAAGAATTTTTACCTTATTTAAACAGATCTCCATGTGATATATGCTGTTGTGTTGTGATGCGTGTTGCAAATTGTGCATTTTTTGAACGGGGGCATAGAGATGAGTTAATATGCTCGAGCTGAGAATTCTACCCATAGGAGTATGTCAAGCATTTTCTCTGGATCTAGGGGGAAAAGGTTAAAATCGATATCTAGAAGGTGAGCTTCAGTAAAGGGAAGGGCTCCCTGAAGGCCTCTTTGGAGCACATTTAGCCATTCCCTACCTCTTTGCCTCTTCGGTGGTTGTGCCCTGACATTACGCTTTTGTGTGTTCACAACCTGCCTGCCTTTCAAAACTCTGCTTGGGTCCCACCTCCTTCTTGAACACAAATTCTGATGTGCTTTTTAAATTTTATTACTGTTGTTTTTTTAAAGCGAGCTCCAGTGCCCGATGTGGGTCTTGAACTCATGACCCTGAGATCGAGAGTCACATGTTCTACTGACTGAGCCAGTCAGGTGCCCCTGATGTATCATTTCAAGGTGTTTAATTCCCAAACATTTGGGGAGTCTAGGTATCTTATTGATTTCTAACTTAAGTGCATTGTGGTCAGAGAATATCTTCTGTAAATTTCAGTCTTTTGACATTTACTAGGACCAGTTTTCTGGCCCCACATATGACCTATCTTACTGAATGTTCCATTTGTACTTGAAAAGAATCTATATCTTGCAGTTGTGATTTTCTGTAAATGTGAATTAGATCAAGTTGGTTGATAGTGTTTAAAATCTTCCACATCCTTACTTACTTTTTGTCTATTTTATCTGTACCTTTGCTGAGTTTCTTTTTGGTCTCTTTTTTCACTGAGAGGCAGGTATTAAAAATCAGCAGCTATAGTGGTAGATTACCTCCCCCTTTCAATTCTATCAGGTTTTTTTGGCCTTAAGAGCAATTATCAGGAAACAAGAAAGACTGGGGTTGGGGGGGGTACCTAAGCATTTAAGTCAAGAAGCTAGAAAAACAAAGTAATCCACAGTACACAGAAGTAAGAGACTAGTACCAACGAAAACAGAAATTAAGAAATGGAAATGTCGGGGTGCCTAGGTGGCTCAGTTGGTTGAGCATCCACCCCCCCTTTTTTTTTAATGTTTATTTTTGAGAGAGAGAGAGTGCTAGTGGGAGAGGGGGCAGAGAGAGAAGTAAACGCAGAATCCATAGTAGGCTCCAGGCTCCAGGCTGTCAGCACAGAGCCCAATGTGGGCTTGAACCCACGAACCTTGAGATCTTGACCTGAGCTGAAGTTGGATGTTTAACCGACTGAGCCACCCAGGCGCCCCGAGTATCCAACTCTTGATTTTGGTTCTGGGGTCGTGGGGCTAAGCCCCAAGTTGGGCTCCATGGTCAGTATGGAGCCTGCTTAGGATTCTCTCTCTCCCTCAGCCCTTCTCCCCTGCTTGCGTGCTCTCTCTCTCCAAGACATACGTACATACATACATACATACATACAAGAAATGGAAATGCCAATAAAACCGAGAGCTAATGTGGAAAAAAAATCAGTAAATAGCCAAATCTTTCAGCAAGATTGATGAAGAAAAAGAAAAGAGGCACAAGAGTGTGGTATTCAGGATGGGAATGTAACTGTGAACGTGCAGTTTGTTTCGTGTATTTGGAACCTCTGTTGGGTCCCCAACACTCTGGTTTTTGGTTGTTTTTTGTCTTTGTCTCTCTCCGTTGTTACTTTGTTTTTCTAGCTTCTTGAGTTAAATGCTTAGGTTCCTCCCCACCCCTGCCTTTCTTGTTTTCCAGTAATTGCTGTTGATCTGTCTTCAAGTTGACTAACGCTTCTGCAGTTTTCCATGGTTAATCTCTTTAAGATTCTCATTTCAGCTCTGGTATTTTCAATTTTAAAATTTCCATCTGGTTCTTTTAGATAGTTTGCGTTTTCCACTGAGTTTCGCCATCATCTTAGTCATTAGGCCCATCTTTGCCTCCAAATTCTTAAAGGTATTTATAATAAAGAATTTGCCTGCTAATTTAAGTATCTGGGTAATCTCGGGGTCTGTTTTTATTGACTGCTTTTTCCTCTACGTTGTGAGTCAACATTTTCATGCTTCTTTGCATGTTTAATAATTTTTTGTTGTATGTCAGGTATGTGGATGTCACACTGCAGGGATTCTGGATCTAGTTGTCTTACTTTAGGGTTTTGGTTTTTTTCTAACCTGCAGTGACTAGCCTGTTCTTTTGACCATGTCGCCTGGTTTTATGCTTTGTTAGAGTGAGTCAGCTTTGGATGCATCCTTAGTCCAGAGGCATGGCCCTTGCTCTAGAGGGCGTCCTTTAGACTTAATGCTTGGCCTTTCTGGGATGTGAAGTAAAGGACCGAGGTGCTCAGCGCGGCCTCTCCATGCAGGATCGGCTGACACCATGAAAGCTTCATCTCTCAGTGCTCAGGTGCCACCCTCACAGCCACTGCTATCTGTTAGGCCTTCTAGAATCTCACCGCGCGTGTGTGCTGCCCAGCCCTCTGCCAGGGACCCACGGGGCACTTCCCTCCTCTTCGGCCCCCCATGCACCGCCTCCTGTTATATGTCCTGCCCTACACTTTCTAGGTGCCTCCACAGCCACGAATCCTGGTCTCGGCTTCCTGACTTCCAGGAGACCTTCCAGGAGACGGTGGCTCTCTGTTTGGGTTCCAGCTCCCTGCACTGCAGCTGGGAAAGTTGCCCCAGGGCAGGAAGTCAGAGGTGACTGGCTGTTCACCTTGTGTTTTTCTCTCCTCTCTGGGATCACAGTCCTGTCCGCCTGTTGTTTAACACCTGGAACCAGCCGTCTCAAATACTCGCTTAAGGCAAAGCATGTCTGATAGGAGAGTGCCGTTGCTGTACATTCTTTACAAACTGATACTGTCCCTGTTTAAAGTGCTAGCTTTTCTTGTGGTTGCACAGTGCTGTCTCATTGTGGTTTTGATTCAGTAGCTTCTTTGAGGACTCACTGAAATGAAGCACCTTTCCATATGCTTATTGGCCATTTGGATGTTATACATATGTATCATTGTGTATGTGCATGTGTAAATTGGTATAAATGTCTGCATGTGTGTGTGACCTGTCAGTTCACCTCTTTTGCCCATTTTTCTAGTTATGTTTCTTATTTGTAGGAGTTATTTATATATTCTCAATACAGGTCTTTTATTGGATATATTTACTGCTAATATTGAGTCATGCTCTGTGGCTTGCCTTTTCAGTCTCTGAATGGTATCTTTGATGAACTGACAGGTTTTAATTTTAATGTAGTTCAATTTAATAATTTTTTTTCTTGGTGCTTTTTTATGTCCTATGTAAGAGATCCGTCTACCCCCAAGGTCATGAAGAAGTTTTTCTTTTTGTTTTTTGTTTCTTTTAGTTAAGTTTTTATTTTAATTCCAGTGTAGTTAACATATAGTGCTATATTAGTGTCTGGTTTCATGAAGAAGTTTTATTCCATTACCTTTCGTACACAGATCTACAGTTTACCTGGAATTGATTTTTCTTTACCTTTTAAGATTTTATTTATTTATTTGTTTTGAGAGAGAGAGAGAGAGAGCAAGCAGGGAAGGGTTAGAGAGAGGGGTAGGGAGAATCTCAGGCAGGCTGCGTGCCCGACATGGGGCCAGAACCCAGGAACCGTGAGATCACGACCTGAGCCGAAATCAAGAGTTGGACGCTTAACCGACCGAGCCACCCAGGCACCCCAAGATTTTGTTTTTTAAGTAATCTCTACCCCTACCCCCACCGTGGGGCTCGAACTCACAACCCCAAGATCAAGAGTCACCCATGCAGTGTGGGGACCTGTACCTAAGCACAGAGAAGCAGCTAGCCTCCGGGTCCTTTCCAGCCCTGAGATCGGAGGGTATCCCAGGTGCAAGGTCATGGCTCTTAGACCATGTATTTGTGTGCATTCGTTATGTGAGTCAGTACCAAAAACACAGCCCACAAAAAGGTGAAAACCTAAAATTTCTATCGAAATAAACTCTAAACCCCCCTCATTTCAGTGTTGTGAACATTTTCAAAAGGATGAGTTCATCCTCAGAAAGTAATGTCTTGGGTAGAAAAAAATACTCAAGCTATCAAGATGTACTTGATTTCAACCCCGGCTCTGTAACAAATCAGCAATGTAATCCTAAAAAACACTTTGTTACCATCCTGGACCACAGCTTACTCTACCGAAAACCAGGAATACGGTCTATGCTACCTATACCATAGACTGAAAACGAGTGCTCTAAAAACAGTTAAACCTTTCACATCCACAAGAGACAGACACCCTTTGTAATTTGGGATGCTCCAGTCTCCGTTCTTGTTCTTTGAAATGCATGTGGAAAAACGTAGATCAGTGGGGAGATTTGTCATGTTTGGTCTCATGAAACCCCAGAATTGTCTGATTATCAAATTCCCGCTTGTTTGGTTGTAGCTAAAATTCTGTGTTTAAAAGAGCGAAATTTGTTACTACTCCCTGCAAATTGAAGATCAGGTAAAAATGCACAAAGCGGAACTGGCAAAGTAAGGCTTGACAGTGTGGCTTGTAAGTTAAACCAAACCTTCCCGGAGACGAAAATACAGGCTGTGGGACGTATAGGAGTTTTGTTGTACTTTGACGGTTTCCTGCTTCTGTGTCTGTCTCCTAGGCAAATAGGGAGGTGGGTGACATTGAAATCTTGGCTTTATCTGAAGTCAGGTCCCAGCGTACCACTTACTAAGCAGTGTGACTGTAGACACCAGCTTGTACTTAGTAGATATTAGTTGAGTGCGATCTCTGTACGTTGTGAGGTTCTGGGAATACAGCAAGTTCTTTCTTTCTTTCTTTTTTTTAATGTTTACTTATTTATTTTGAGGGAGAGCGAGCTAGCAAGCACGAGTGGGGGAGGGGCAGAGAGAGAGGGAGAGAATCCCAAGCAGGCTTCGCATTGTCCGTGCAGAGCCTGACGTGGGGCTCGATCTCACGAACTGTGAGATCATGACCTGAGCCGAAGCGTGTCACTTAACCGACTGAGCCACCCAGGCGCCCCTACAGCATGTCTTTTTAACTGGAGTCTTTGGTTCTTCATTCACAAAACGGGCATCGTAGTTTTTACTTGATTTACTATTAAAATTTTTTTTAACGTTTACTTATTTTTGAGAGGCAGAGAGAGACAGAACACGAGCAGGGGAAGGGCAGAAAGAGAGGGAGACGCAGAATCCGAAGCAGGCTCCAGACCTTGAGCTGTCTGCACAGAGCCTGACGCGGGGCTCGAACTCACAAACCTCGAGATCATGACCTGAGGGGAAGTCGGACGCTCAACAGACTGAGCCACCCAGGCGCCCCTTTGCTTGATTTACTATTAATGAGAGAATGAAATGGGATAATAAATTTAAAATGTCTAATAGTGCCTGGCACTTGGTTAGCTCCTAACAAATAGTAATTGTTGCTTATAATTCTGAAATCATGTATCTGTTCGTAACAAGGAGCAGGCCCAAGGGGACTAAACCAGAGGAAGATTAAGAAGTAAATCCTAGCAGTAATAATGTGATAAGCAGCTTGCCCGTGACAAGCTTGTACATTGTTGGTAATTGAGGATTATCTATAAGACCTGTGGGTTATATCCGACCATATGACGATACTGGAATGCTAGCGCTTCAAGAAAATTCTAGAGGAAACCCCTGTGGAACTGTAAGCATTTTTGAGAAAGAACTCCTTAGAGCGGCTGGAGGATGTGAGCCGTGGAGCCCTTTCCCTCCCTCTGCAGGAAATCAGCGCTTGGGGTTTTCTCTGAGGGTTTCCTTGTTGTTGGGGCCGAGAGGGCGCTTCCACTCCCTCAGGGAATTTCTTGTTTCTGCAGGACAGGGTTACCTAATCCTTAAATCTGCTGCTCCTTGTTCAGCCCACTTCATTCTTTTGGCTCTTTTCTCAGAGTCCCCGTAGGTTTTATCGATGAATCTGGATGGAAGATAGGTTGGTAAAACCCATTTGGTCTGGAATACATGGCGGCTAGGCTGCTAGGGGTGAGCGCTGGGGTTTTCAGGCTTGTGTGGCTGTCAACCCAGCCAAGAATTGCACAGTAAAACGGACTCACTGGTCAGAAGGATTTATCGTACAGACAAAAGCCTAAGAAATTGACGGGTCCGTAGTGTTTGTATTTTGTCTTTATGTTGTGATGGATAATTCACGATGGGTAATTTTCTTCTTGACTTGCTGGGAATCTGTCAACTTAAAGGAACTCATAGGAATTTAAAGTAAATCTTTATGCTCTGTGTGCCCCCACCCCTCACCGTTCCCTCGTCCCTGCCCACCCCCGGGCAAACACTGACCTGTTCTTGTCAGTGTCTTGTCTTTTTGAGACTGTCCTATAAATGGGACCATCCAGTATATAACTTTTTCAGACTGGCATTTTCACTGAGTCTGACACCTTTGAGGTCCGTCCAAGCATCGTATATAACGATAGTTCATTCCTTTTCATTGCTCAGTAGTATTCTGTTGTATGGATATACTGTAATTTGTGCATTCATTCATTTGTTGAGGGACATTTGGGTTGTTTCCTGTTATGGATGATTATGAATAGAACTGTTATAAACTTTGTGTACAGTTTTTGTAGGAACATAAATTTTCAGTTTACTTAGCATATTAGTTTCCTGTGACTGCTGTAACAAATTGCCACAAATTGGGTGGCTTAAAACAACAGAAATTTCTTGTCGACTGTTCTGGAAGCCAGAAGTCTGAAATTGGTATCACCTGGCCCAAGTCATGGTGTCAACAGGGCCTCACTCGCTCTAGAGGCCCCGGGGAAGAACCCCTTTTTTGCCTTTTCCGGCTTCTGGAGGCCACCGGCATTCCTTGGCCTGTGACCCCCTCCTCATGTCCCTCTAAACCCTCACTTCCATTGTTACTCTCCTCCTCCCTTTATGCCGTCAGATCTCCCTTAGCCTCCCTTTTATAAGGACCCTTGTGATTACATTTAGGGCCCATCGGGATGATTCAGGAGAATCCCCCCAGCTCAAGATCCTTAGTTTAGTCACATCTTCAAACACCATTTTTTTGCCACGTAAAATAATCCAGGTTCCCGTGAGTATGTTGTATGTATCTTTTAGAGGACCTTTTTCTCAGCCTACCACATGCAGGTAAGGACTAGGCCTGGGTATTATAGGGTCACATGGTAAGTGTATATTTCATTTTACTAGAAACTGCAAAACAGTTTTGCAGAGTGGCCCTTGTTTTACATCCCTACCAGGATCCTCATGTGCTAGAATTCCTGGCATCCTCACTAGAACTTGGTATTATCAGTATTTTTTTTTATTGTAGCCATTCTAGTGGGTATCTCATTATGGTTTTATTTATTTATTTTTTAATGTTTATTTTTGAGGCAGAGAGAGACAGACCGCGAGCGGGGGAGGGTCAGAGAGACAGGGAGACACAGAGTCCGAAACAGGCTCCAGGCTCTGAGCCGTCAGCACAGAGCCCGACGTGGGGCTCGAACTCACAGACTGTGAGATCATGTCCTGAGCCGAAGTCGGAAGCTCAACTGACTGAGCCACCCAGGTGCCCCTCTCATTATGGTTTTAATTTGCCTGTCCCTGATGGCTACTGATGTTGACCATCTTTTCATGTGAAGACTTCATACTTTTTAATTTTCCTTTTTCACTGCCTTTGTAAGTTTGAAGAAGAAGAGAGTGGGCCGAAGCAGCTGAAGGAAGGCAGAGCATTACTGTCTCGGAGCAGAAGCTTGCCAAGCAGCTTCTGGACACCTCCCCAACAGAGCCCCCCGGGTGCTCCTTTTGAACTAGATTTTATGCAGTAACCATTGGCTTTCTCTCGAAGCAGTGGTTTATAGTAATTAATTGTGCTACATTCTTCCTTGGTCCTCGACTCAGTCCAGCACAGGAACTCCTGCTGCTCGAGCTCTTACCAAGTTGTGAAGGAGGTTTAGTAGATCTGAGGATCAAACCCTCAGGTCAGAAAGGCGGGGCAGAGTAGAATAAATGAGCGGAGGCAAAATACAGGACGTATCTTTAGAGTATTTGTTATTTTTTTAAAAATGTTTTTAAATGTTTTATTTATTCTTGAGAGACAGAGAGACGGAGGGTGAGCGGGGGAGGGGCAGAGAGAGGGGGAGACACAGAATCCGAAGCAGACTCCAGGCTCCGAGCTGTCAGCACAGAGCCCGACGCGGGGCTTGAACCCACAGACTGTGAGATCATGACCTGAGCTGAAGTTGGACGCTTAACCGACTGAGCCACCCAGGTGCCCCTAGAGTATTTGTTATTCTGATTGTGCTGCTTTTAATAGACACTTGGGCACTGGGTGCTGTAGGGACGTGTCGAATCACTATATTGTACACCTGGAACCAATATAATACTGTATGTTAGCTATACTGGGATTAAAAACAATTAAAAATAAAATGACCCTTTCCCATAAAAAAAAAAAAACAACGAACATTTGGGGTTGAATATTTGAGTATAAATAAATAGTACCCAGTTTCAGTCTCTGGACATTGAAAAGCCCAATATTTAAAATAGTCACGGCTCAAAAACAGGATTACATGGCATTTCCTCGCTCACCTAGGAGGATCCGCCTCCTCCACAAAGACTGTGGGGCTTTACCTTTCTGATGTGCTACGTGGCTGTTAGTGGTGTGAGTTTAGAGTGTGTTGACTTGATCCAACATTTACCGTTCATAAGTCGTTGCTTCTAGCTCTGGTGCTGATACTTCAAGCCATGTGATCTTGGAGAAGGCACTTAGCTGAAGGGATGCCACCGAGTCTGGTGTCTCCAGCTCTCAGATGGCGCTGGGGGAGCCCTCTGCTCCTTCCCGGGGCGGCGGGAGGCCGAGATGAGCTGGTGTCTGTGCAGGAGCTTAGGAAACTGTAAGATGCTTCATGAATGTATATGATGATTATTATGATTTCAGGAAATCGTCCCCTGGTCTTTGTAATGTGAGATACCAGATCTCTGTTTGAATGCTAGTGCTTGTGGAGGATTTTCTCAGTTACTTAAAAAAAATATATTGCCACGTAAATTTGAATACTTAGAGGCTGGCTGGCAAAGGCTGTTTCATTACTGACTTTTCAACTGATTTCTTCCAGATCTTGACACTTGAAGAGTAGGCATAACTTAAAGAGGGGGACTACTCCTACCCATAACATGTGCCTTTTTCTTTTAAGCTACTCTTTTGGTGGCACTGGGGTGATTGGGGAGGCAGGGAGTGTTGATAGAATAGGGAAGAGGCTTCAACCTTTGTTGGAACAGGTTCATAAAGAGGCAAGAGACGCCTGGGTGGGGCTCAGTGGGCTAAGCGTCCGACTCTTGGTTTTGGTCTGGGTTATGATCTCAGCAGTTGTGAGATCGAGCCCCGTGTCGGGTTCTGTGCTAGGCATGGAGCCTGCTTGAGATTCTCTCTCTCCTGCTGTCCCTCTGCCTTTCCCCTGCTTGCGTGCGAGGGAGTGCATGTGCACGCTCTCATTCAAAAAGAAAAAAAAAACAAACCAAACCAAACAAACCCCCCAATAAGAAATTGAAAAAAATATGAAACCTGCAAAACACGATCATATAATATTTAAGGATGTGTACGTGGTACCCTGTACACATCCTTTTGAAACTTGCTTTTTTAATCGAGCGTTGTATTTAAGATTTATCTGTGTTAATGCATATAGATCTGGGACCTCATTTAACTGCTGTAGGGTGTTCTGTAATATGGGTAAGGCATAGTTTATCCCCTCTCCCACTTGTGGCCAGTCAGGTGACTTCCACCTTTTCCATAACGACAAACGGTGATGCAGTGAACGTCCATCTACACATGCGCTTGTGCACGTGTGTGAGAGTTTCTCAGGGTGGTGGACGAGCCCGGCGAGGCTAGGCTTTGCAGTGGTAATAAACAGCCATCAGATCCCAGTTGCTTAACCCGGAGGGTTATGTCTCGCAGGTATGGCTGAGGGGTGCTCTGCCCCACGTAGTTTCGCGGGGACCCAGACTGATGGTGGCCCCGCCATCTTGTGCCGGCGTGACTGGAAAGTGCTGCCTCCCTGGTACTGAGATAATGCAAGTGAGTAGCGAGAACTGTGAGTTCTCCAGCCAGGAAGGGACTCATGGTCGCTTCCGGTTACACCCGCGTCCAGAACTAGGCACAAGGTCTCACCTCACTGTAAGAGGCCTGGGAATGTCCTCTTCTGTGTGTTCAGGAAGGGGAACGGTTACCAGTCACTTGTGAGCACTGGTAATGCGGACCCAGGATAGATCCGTGTGAAGAGGAGCCCTATGCTATTAACACTGTGTGCCTAACACACGATGTACAACTGTTCCTCAGGCCCCCAGAGGGGCAACCAGTTCTTCCCCAAATTGGGGGGCCCCTTAGTCTTAAAAATTACAGCTTGATTGTGGGTTATAGGCTTTTTTTTTTTTGAAACATTAATAAAGCAGAAGATGGAGACCGAACCTATGTCTTGGGATCTGTACAACAGTTACTTATTTTTAAAAATGTAGAACAGAGATTTTCTGCTGGCCTGGGTTCAGTTACAGAGACAAGAACCCACGGGAGCTCATTTTAACCGGGAGGGCTTTATTATAGGGTATTTTATAGCTAACCGACTTCTTGGGAGAGCTGAAAAAGCGCGTTGTAGGTTGAGCTTTGTGAATGATTCCCAAAGTCACCACCCAGACCTGGGCCACCAAGGAAGCTGCAGCCTCTTCTGTCCTCGGAGAGTTGCCAGCTCT
>NC_064807.1:86399517-86457325 GCF_023721935.1 Panthera uncia
TCCGTGCTCCCCGGGGAGGCAGAGCGCTCGGTGTCACCAGGAGTGACCTCCCCCGCGGGGGGGGGGGGCTGGCGTCGCGCCCACACCGCCCCGCGGGTACAGCCGGCGCGTGGCTTTTGTTTCCGAGCGGCGTGTTTTCTGCGCCCGCCCCCCCTTCCCTTTATTTCATTCTCCACTTAGCTTGCCGTCCTCCGGTCCGGGGACGCGTCCACGATTGTCAGGACGGCGTCAGTGCGGTCCTGAATTAAGCGCCTTTGCCGTTCTAAAGCCTGGAGGGCTTTGACCTTCAAGCGGGCCGCAATTATCTTGCTGTTCGCATTCTTTGCTGGTGGAAATGGCTTCCTGGCAAAGGAGGGTTCTGTCCGAGCAGGACAGAACCCGATGGGCTTTGCCGGTGACTTTTATACAAGACGTTCTCCACGCCACCGCCCTGAACTTTCCTCCCCAATTAACTCAAGCATGAGACCCGTACATGAGATTTCACAGCGAGGGACGAGAGTAGAATGTGTGAGACGTTGGCGCTTCCTTGTAAGACAGATTTCCTGTGCTGCACGAGAGCCTGATTCCGATGCGCCTGTCACTCAAAGGGTGAACCCTCTGAGGCTGCAAATTGAGATTTCTTGACTTGTGGTTCACTTTGCATGGCTACGTCTGTCCCCCCTTCATTTCACAGACTTAAAACGCTTTACCAAAATCCTATTAGGCACAAGTCTTCTGTATTTAATTGCTCTCTGATTGCTGACGATCAGGAGATCTTACCTTCAGCCATCGCCTAAAGGTGCTGCCTCGTCGCATCCCCCTGTTGCGTTTTGCCTTGTGATTTCATGGTTAACATCCGTGAACCAGAGATTAGACTCCCACCTCCTTGGGAGAATCCGGAGGCGAGAGGAAGCCGATTATACGGGAGAGAATTTTTAGGATACGTTCAGATACGCATCAGGAGGAAATAGGAAAGTAGGAAACACAGTTTGGAGAGGAGGAGGGGGCGGAGTGCTATGGGCTTTATTTTATTTTGTCCTCTGTCAAGTCTGGATAGGCCACATGGAGACTCCCTCCGATGGAAGTTTCTCCCAGTTGAGGACTGGCTGGTGCCTTCGTCCCCCGTGCCTGCCGTAGAGCCGTCCTAACCCAGCAGACCCTTAGGTGATTGCAGATAGGCAGGTGTGAGTTAAAGCGCTTCACGTATTAAGTCACGACCACTCACGACAAGCCTACGAAGTAGGCACTGCCATCATCTTCGTGTTACGGGTGCGGTAACTGAGGCCCAGGGTAATGAGCTTGCTCCCGCCCACCCTCTGCTACCTCTCCCCGCGGTGGGAGCCCGGGCGGATGCTGAGGCACGGGCACAGGTTCCTGGGGGACTGGACGCGGTCGCCGGGAGGGCGCCTTCCCTCAGTGGCGGTGGATTTGCGGAGCCGGGAACGCGATAGCCACAACTCTCACGGCTGAACTCTCTCTCTTTCCCCAGAGATCTTGCTGCCCGAAACTGCCTGGTAGGGGAGAACCACTTGGTGAAGGTGGCTGATTTCGGCCTGAGCAGGTTAATGACAGGGGATACGTACACAGCCCACGCCGGGGCCAAGTTCCCCATCAAGTGGACAGCGCCAGAAAGCCTGGCCTACAACAAGTTCTCCATCAAGTCCGACGTCTGGGGTAAGGGCTGCCGCTGCGGCTCCCGGTCGGCCCTCACCCGCAAGCGTGGGCTCCTTGTCCCGGTTTTCTTTGTCTCCTTGCCTTTCGCTGCCTCCCTCTCACTCCTTCATTTGTTTTCCTTCATCCCTTAATTCTCTTTCTTACCGTTTTTTTCCTTTCTCACCTTACAGTCTTCGCTCCCCTGTTTTCTCCAAAATGAAGTAAAAGCGGAGTTTTCTTCCAAAATAATTCAGGTTGCCTTCCCCCCGCCCCCTAACTTCCCATCTCCAGCCCGAGCTTACTGCTTGGGTTTGTGGGGGCACTTAGCCCAGCCTGCAGGCACCCACGATTTTCTGTAGTTTGGTTTGGGCTTTACATAGGATATTGCCCCCTGAAGCTTCATGTGCCAGTATTTGATTTGTGTCTTTTGTTAAAGAACTTGTTACAGCAGGTAGTAAGCATACGCTGAAGAAGCATATGCTCATTGCACAATGAGCCCGAGGTACGCGTCACCCAGCTTTACCGGCCGTCGCCTCATGGCGCTCCTGAACCCTGTACCCCGCCCCCTGCCCCGACCCTTACTATCTTGAAGCAGACCCCCGATAGCATTTGATTTTGTCCATAAATACTTCAGTATGAGTCTCTTAAAGGTGTCTCTTTTTTATTCTTGTAACCACATCGCCCTTCCTCCCCGAATTGATCGTCATTTTGAATATTACGATGCAGTCAGTGTTCACATTTCCAGTTGAGTGTTCGTAGTCCCGCTGTTGTGGTCCGTTTGAGTTGAGATCCGGATACTGTCCACACAAGGTGGACGGTTGATGCCCCGTCAGTGCCCTCTGGTCTGCAGGCTCCCTCTCCGTATTTGCCTTTCGCTCGCTCGCTGTTTGTGGAAGAAACCTCACGTGTCCTTGCAAGTCTCCCACGCTGTACCCCGTGCTGTGATTTAATGCGTTCCTCTGTCTTCGGTACCCCTACTAAATGGGCAGTGGGATCTGGACAGTTTGGTCACGTTCGGGTTTGACTTTTTTCTTTTAGCAGGAGCACTGGGCGCGCTGTGCCGCGCTTCGTAGCTGCACAGTGCTCGATTTGCTCTCTTTTTTGTGATTTCAGCAGTTTCTAATCCCCAGTGCCGAGATCCACTGATTTATTAGGGGTTGCCAGACGGTAATTCTCGAATGCTGTCACTCCTCGTTCCCGGCTTAGCTCAGTACGGCTGTCAGACGAAACCCTCATCTGCTGTGGGGTTACTTCAGGGTATAGTTCACACAGGAAAGGCCGCATAGTTGTTTGTCTCCTTGCCCGGGCTTACCAGGGGTCACGCAAACGAGCTAGTTTTTTAATACCCTCGGATGGTGACCAAGTACATTTTTGGGGTTTTTTGGGTTTTTTCCTTTTGTGATGATATATATGTATATATATGTATGACACGTTTAGATGTATTTGATGTGTTTTAATCCACGGTAGTTCTTCTCCTTATTGATAAGCAGAGTGTCTCCTGTTTGGCCAGTTTGCTCCCTTTTGACAAGACCCCTTGTAGTCTTTGATGGCGTCTGTGCTGTCTAGAGTGATTAAGATATTCCAGGTTCGTTCCTGCCCTGAACCTGAATCATGCATTCTCCAAGGGGTCCTTGGATCCCTTCAGTGGGATCTGGGATTTCAAGCCTACAATCTGGGCTTTCAAAGATTTTGTAAGATTTTTATGAAATGTTTAGAGTTGGAAGGGGCCCTGGAGATAATCTCATATGCCCCGAAAGGAGACGTGGCCCGTCTGAGACCCTTAGCCAGGTGATCTCAAAACTAGGAGTAGAAATGGCGTCCTGATCTCCAGCCCTAGGTTCCCTGCATCACAAATCCCAGTAAAGATGGTCACCTTACCTCAGAGACCCTGGAGAGTCCGATCAGTACAGTCTCTTCTCCCCTGCGGTGCGTTTTAGTCTGGTTCTGTCCTGGGCTGTTGGTCGTTAAAGGCCTGGTAAAATGTTGGTGTCTGGCCTGCTTCTGAGGGTGTGGTGGCTGCTGCTTTTTTTTTTTTTTTTTTTTAAATGTTTATTTTTGAGAGAGAGCCCAAGTGGGGGAGGGGCAGAGAGAAGAGGGGAGACACAGAATCCGAAGCTGGCTCCAGGCTCTGAGCTGTCATCACAGAGCCCGACACAGGGCTCGAACCCACGAACCGTGAGATCATGGCCTGAGCCGAAGTCGGATCCTTAACCGACTGAGCCACCCAGGCGCCCCCTGAGGGCATAGGTGCTTATAATGTCCACTACACGGGTAACCAATTTCAAATGCAGGAGAGTTAAATTTGCCACATCTTGAACAACCTTCCTCTCTCTTTTTCCTTGCAGCATTTGGAGTACTGCTTTGGGAAATTGCTACCTACGGTATGTCACCTTACCCAGGAATTGACCTGTCCCAGGTATACGAGCTGCTAGAGAAAGACTATCGCATGGAACGCCCGGAAGGCTGCCCAGAGAAGGTCTACGAACTCATGCGAGCATGTGAGTCTTCCCCAGCCGGTGGTAAAACTTCTGTGTGGGCTTTGTAAGAAATTCCCGTGCAGGAGTGTTTTCCTAAAGTAAAAAAGTATTTCCCTTCTTGTCTTTATTCACATTCTTCAGAAGCAACTAATATAACAGCTGCATGCTTACTCAGATTCCGTGTCTCTATACACGTTATTTATACATAGTATTTATGTGTGAGGCTCTTTCTGTTTTTCATGCAAAAATGGGATGGATGGATACCAAACTTAGATTTCTTATTTAAAAATGCAAATTCCTGGGCCCTGCCTCCAAACATTCTGCTGTAATAGGTAAATACTCCCGGTGACATTTACCTGGGTTGGTTTTATTTCGTGTGTGTGTGTGTGTGTGTGTGTGTGTAAAACAACTCCCTCAACTTTTTTTGCACACAGCCGTAAGGCTCACGTCAGTTTCATGTCCATATTTCAAAGATCCCGTCCTCTCTCCATCCCCTTATTTTTATACAGCTGTTTAGCTTGCCGTTAAATGATGTATTCATCCATCTCTTCCCCTTTTGATGGACATTTCCTTGTTTTACACCTGTGTTTGGCTTTTGCCATCGTGAGCAAAGCCAGGATGAACGCCCTCCTACGTAGACATCCGTACATTGTGCCGGTAGTTGTGGCAGTTGACCTGTTGGTCCAAAGAGTTATTTGCGTGTTAAATTCTGAAAGATTTTACCGAATTGTTTTCCAGGAAAGGTGTACCAATTTATATTCCCACCAGAAGTGTAGGAGAGTTAATTCTGCATCCTTACCAACACGAGCCTCCGTCAGTCCATCATCCTCATGTTAACCTTGTTTTAATTAGCCTTTCTGTACTGGTGAGGACTTTAGACTTTGATAACCCAGAAGTGAGGGTCAAATGGAAGCCACGTGACTCCGTGATTCTCTGCACTTGATTGAGTGGGGCCGGGGAAAAGATTTATAAATGCACTTCTTGCTGTCACAACTCTCTGGGGCTCTACAGTCCATATTCCTGCCAGTATCTAAGGTCTTTTCGCATTCTTAATGTCTGTGGCAGGACACGGTGACATTTGTCACTTGTCCCAGCACAAGATGGTTAGCAAGATGTGGGGTGCTTCTTTCATCACCAGATCTTCCTGGAGAATTACTAGCCCCACACTTGTTAGCAGGGCCTCATGCGTGGTCTGCCTGGGTCTCGTCTGTCCAGGTTGGCAGTGGAATCCCTCCGACCGGCCCTCCTTTGCTGAAATCCACCAAGCCTTTGAGACCATGTTCCAAGAGTCCAGCATATCAGATGGTAAAGTGCCCATTCCTGGGGGTGCCTGCAGTGGGGCGAGAGGTTGGGATGGAAGGGACGGCCGGGCGGGGCTCCAGCCCGGTGGAGCTCTTCACTTCCGGCTAGAAGAGCCCCAGGCCAGCAAGTTATCTGAGACCAGAAGGCCGGGCAGAGGCGTGGAGCGTGGAGATCTCTGTCTTGTGGCCACGCACCTTTCTGGAAAGTACCGAGTGCGGTTTTCTCAGCATCTGCGTCTCTTTTTCTGTACCTGCGCGTGGATGACCACTCTTGCCTGAGAAACAGAGAGAACGCCAGACTGACGCCATTACTAACGGCCGCTGATTTTTGTTTTTGTTTTCGGTGGTTCTTAGAAGTGGAAAAGGAACTGGGGAAAAAAGGTGTGCGAGGGGTTGCGAGTACTTTGCTGCAGGCCCCAGAGCTGCCCACCAAGACGAGAACGTCTAGGAGAGCCGCGGAGCACAAAGACCCCGCTGACGTGCCCGAGACGCCCCACTCCAAGGGCCCAGGAGAGACCGGTACGTCCCCCCACCCCCACCAGGCCCAGAGGGGTCCACGCCGTCAGGGCCAGCGTAGGCGGATGGGAAGCAGTGAGTGCGCCTGCATGGCGGGCGGGCTAACTCTAATTCCTTGTCAGTGGTCCAGCTTGAAAAGAAGAAGGTTCCCCACGGCGGCCCACCCTCCTCCTGGGAATCATCAGGAACCATTGGCTTCGGTAGTTAGCTCAGTCAGGTAGGCACAGGTGCTGATGAAACCGATGGGGAAGACAAACCCGCCTTCTCGTGGATTATTCACGGCATTTGTGGTTGCTCTTGCAGGGCAGATACAGCAACAGTAAACATTGAACCAGGTAGAGAGCAGCTTGTGGCAAAAACGCTGGTACGAACAGCTCCCTGGGACGGACGGAGCCAAGAGACGCCCGTGGCACAGAGCCGGCGTCCGCGCCTGGTCTCTGACGCAAAATCCTGTCGGCCACCGTTCCCTAGACGAGCCAGCGAGGTGGGGGTGGTGCGGGGGTCTCAGGATGCTCGCAGGAATGCTGCTCGCAGATGGGGACCTGGTGGCCCCCGTGCGCCGTGCTCTCCTTTGAGTTAGGACATGCTTGTGGAGCGCTTGCCCCCCCGTCCCCCCCCCAAACCCCAGAAATCTGGGTTCGTAGAGGCTCCTAGGGGATGCTCTGATGGACCACAGACCGAGCGAGTGGGAAGGGGCACGGCAAAGCCCGAATTATGGGATGTTTAGCCATAGCAGGATCTGTAGTCCCAGGATTCCCCCTTTTTTTTTTTTATGTTGTGTGCCCATGTCAGTTAAAAAAACAAACAAAAAAAGATGGGAAGCCTGGGTGTAGATGTGTATGACTGTGCAAATATGTGTAACTTAAAATATACCAAAAACGTACACTTAGAAGGTTTATATAAGAAAAGAAATCCAAATTATGATGTTTTCCCTCCACACCCCCCGGGTCGCCCTGCTCACCCACCCTGGAGGCCATGGCATAGAGACCATCCAGAACCTTGGACCTTTGTCCTTCTGTCGGGTGTCATGATTTTGGCAATTCAGTGGTGGGAATGGGGAGAGGCCACCGTGGAAACTTCAGGCTTATGAGAAGCCCGGTGATACACAGCCCTGTTCATTTTCGGCCGTCGGGATTCGCGTGTCGTCTCCTGGTGAGCCGAGAGTGCCGGCTTTTGGGTCCTGCGATGGGGCTGCGCACGGGTCGTTAGAATCTCACTTTCTCTGCCTTCTTCTGCTGGATTGAGGTTTGGGGAGGTCCTCAGCTTTCCCCGAGCCGGGTGTCCTGCGTGCCACCCGGTGTCCTGAGGGGCGCCCCCTTGTACCTCTGCTGCGGTTAAGGACGCCCCCTGTGCTGCTCGGGTGCTGACAGAAAACCGCTCTCCTCACAGCCACCCCCTGAGGGCGACTTCTGTCATTCACTGGCCCCGAGCTTGGCAACACCAGAAAGATTTCTTAGGAGCTATTATTCGTGTGTAAAGAATGCCCATTTAAACATCTGTAAAGGTCAGTCCTTGTTTGCCAAGCATAATAGCCCATTGTCGCTGCGGTGAGCGTCCCCTTCCCTTCAGGCCCCACCTCCGAGGAACCATGATTGGCAGGTCCGTGGGGCGCGGGGCCTGACCCTTTGCTCGGCCTTGTCGTGGGTTTCACGCCCCAGACAGTGGCACGGAGGGGACTCTGTGCTGTAAAGGAAGCCCCGGTGCAGGGGTGACAAGTGCTGTGGCTTTCTGTGCTGCCGTCCTCAAGGAGAGAGACCCGTGCTCTTCCTAATAACACCAGTAGTGACAGGGGAAACAGTGAGCCACTACGTGCCAGAAGCTGGGACAGATCCTCCTTATGTTGCATTGTATTCACACAGCCACGCTGCGGGTGGGTCTTTCTTCTTGCTTTTAGTGTTCACTTATTTATTTTGAGAGAGTGTGAGCATGGGGAGCAGTCAGAGAGGGAGGAGGGGGGGGGAGAGAGAGAGAGAAAGAAAGAGAGAGAGAATATCCCGAGCAGGCTTCGTGCCGTCCGCACAAAGCCCGACACGGGGCTCGATCTCACAAACCATGAGACCGTGACCTGAGCCCAGGTCAAGAGGCGGACTCTTAACCGACTCACCCAGGCGCCCCGTCTACGGGTGGGTTTTGTTTCTCCATTTCGTAGATGAGAACGCTGAGGATGTGTGGAGAGGCGTCCCTTGCCTAGGCCTCGCGGCTGGGGGGCGGGGGGCAGGGGGGAGGGTGGCAGAGCTGGTGCTCACGCGCAGGCCTGTCCGGGCCCAGAACCCGTGGCTGGTCCTCTGGGGAGCCGGTGGCCAGCCCCAGATTCCCCCTCACAAAGGAGCCTCTAGTCTGAAGCTGTTAAACTCTTCCCACTGTGTTTCAGATCCTCTGGACCACGAGCCCCCTGTGTCTCCACTGCTCCCTCGAAAAGAACGAGGTCCCCAGGATGGCGGCCTGAATGAGGATGAGCGCCTGCTTCCCAAAGACAAAAAGACCAACTTGTTCAGTGCCTTGATCAAGAAGAAGAAGAAAACGGCCCCAACGCCCCCGAAACGCAGCAGCTCCTTCCGGGAGATGGACGGCCAGCCCGAGCGCAAGGGGGCTGGCGAGGAAGAGGGCCGAGAAACCAGCAACGGGGCACCGGCTCTCCCACCCTCGGATGCAGCCGAGCCAGCCAAGTCCCCAAAGCCCAGCAGCGGGGCTGGCGTCCCCAACGGAGCCTTCCGTGAGTCCGGGGGTGCAGGTTTCCGGTCTCCCCACCTGTGGAAAAAGTCCAGTACGCTGACCAGCAGCCGCCTAGCAGCCAGCGAGGAGGAGAGTGGCGGCAGCTCCAGCAAGCGCTTCCTGCGGTCCTGCTCGGCCTCCTGCGTGCCCCACGGAGCCAGGGACACCGAGTGGAGGTCCGTCACACTGCCTCGGGACCTGCAGTCCACGGGCAGGCAGTTCGACTCGTCCACGTTTGGAGGGCACAAAAGCGAGAAGCCGGCTCTGCCTCGGAAGCGGGCGAGTGAGAACAGGTCCGACCAGGCGGCCAGAGGCACGGTGACTCCCCCACCCAGGCTGGTGAAAAAGACCGAGGAAGCAGCCGATGAGGTCTTTCGAGACGCGGGGGAGTCCAGCCCCGGCTCCAGCCCCCCAAGTCTGACTCCAAAACTCCTCCGCAGGCAGGTCACGGGGGCTCCTTCCTCTGGCCTTCCCCACAAGGACGAGACCGCCAAGTCCGGTGCCTTGGGGACACCTGTCACAGCTGAGCCGGTGCCCCCCGCCAGCAGAGCAGGGCCAGGTGCGTCCGGAGGGACCGGCAAGGCCCCCGCCGAGGAGCCCAGAGCGAGGAGGCACAAGCCTTCCTCCGAGTCCCCAGGGAGAGACAAGGGGAAACTGTCCAAGCTCAAACCTGCCCCACCGCCCCCGCCGCCGGCCTCCGTGGGGAAAGCCGGGAAGCCCGCTCAGAACCCAACCCAGGAAGCAGCCGGGGAGGCCAGCACTGGCGGGAAAACGAAAGCCGCGGCTGTGGTCGTGGATGCTGTGAACAGTGACGCCATCAAGGCCAGTCCGCTGGGAGAGGGCGTCAAAAAGCCCGCGCTCCCATCCGTGCCAAAGCCGCAGTCGTCCAGCAAGCCAGCGGGGGCCCCAGCCGGCGCGGCGCCCGCCCCCTCCACGTTGCCATCAGCAGCCTCCGCCCTGGCCGGGGACCAGCCCGCGTCTACTGCCTTCATCCCTCTCATATCGACCCGCGTGTCTCTTCGGAAAACCCGCCAGCCTCCGGAGCGGATCGCCAGCGGCACCATCACCAAGAGCGTGGTCCTGGACGGCACCGAGGCCCTGTGCCTGGCCATCTCCAAGAACTCCGAGCAGATGGCCAGCCATAGCGCCGTGCTGGAAGCCGGCAAAAACCTGTACACGTTCTGCGTGAGCTATGTGGATTCCATCCAGCAGATGAGGAACAAATTCGCCTTCCGCGAGGCCATCAACAAACTGGAGAATAATCTCCGGGAGCTTCAGATCTGCCCGGCGACAGCAGGGAGTGGCCCGGCGGCCACTCAGGACTTCAGCAAACTCCTCAGCTCCGTGAAGGAGATCAGTGACATCGTACAGAGGTAGCAGAAGCCGGGCGTGAGGCCGGCCGGAGCCGCCTGCAGTGCGTGAAGGCTTCCCCATGCCTGCGACAGTGGCCGACACCAGACCAGTGAGTTGGGACCTTGGCCCGGGAGCGCTGCGCCACACGGAGCCAAGGGCCACTGTGGAACACAGCCCGACTACCTGTGTTTTGTGCCAACTGTCCCGCACTTCCCCCTCCCCCAGCCCGGGCTCCCTGAGTCGCCTCTGTCCCGAGTTCTATCTGTGGAGTTCCTGCTCTGTGGACTCCGGTCGGCCCGCCGGCCGCCTCCCCACATAGTGCTCCAGAACTGAGCTCTTCCGGCCAGGGGTGAAAGCAGATGAGCATATTTCCTTTCCGCTGGTCTTTCTGGAGGCCCTCCTCTGGGTATGCCTTCTCCTCCGCTTCCCGCAGGAAACGAGCGCCCCGAACAGGAGCCTTGTCACCGAGGCCCGAGGAACTGTCCTCCCCACCTACCCCATGGAGGGAGCCGGCGCAGAAGACCCGTCTCCAGAACTACATCCTGGGAAGCGCTTGCCAGCTGGTCACTCTGCCCTCCGTAGCTGCTGGGGGCTGGTGCCCTCACATCGCTCCGTGTGAAGGACAGCTCTTGATTTGGGGGGTGAAACGGGGTGCTAAAACCAGCCGGCCCTTGGGTCCTTGCTGTCTTGTGGCACTGCTCGGCCTGGATGGAAAGCTGGAGTCTGAAGGGTAGGAGGGTCACAGTCCGGCGTGCAGGGTCAGGGGAGGCAGGCAGGGTGGCTGGCTGGGGGAACAGCTGGTACCCAGATGGCCCGGGGCTGGGCCCAGCCTACCTTTTCAGGCTTCCAGGTGCCCAGAAAAGGCACTTGGTCTTGATTTCTGACCGATCTTCTCCTCCCTTGTACTCCTCTGAGACCAAGTAGATTCATGCAGAGCTCTTTCCTGTGTGACAAGCCAACCTTTAGTTTTCCGGAGCATTTCACGGCTCTGAGCTCAGCCCAGTCGCCTCCGGCACAGAAGGACCGGCCGCCAGCGCACGGGAGGAGGAGGACTGTGGCACCAAAGCCCCAACCGTTGCTGGCTGTGCGCTAAGAGGCCAATGTCCTGTTGAATCGCCACGAGCAACCAACACGCAACCCACTGTTTCTGCTGGGGTTTTCAGGGATGGAGAAAACCACAAACAGATGAAGCCCAGAAAGTGTCTCCAAGAGCAGGCCTCGGTCTCCTCTCCCCAGGCTGCCCAGGACCAGGCTCTCCAGCCAGGGGCCCAGGCCGCCTTGACCTTGACCTAGAGCAGCTGCTGAAGGAGGGGGGCAGGCACCTGCCTGGGCCCCCTGCCGGGCCCAGGCGCGACCACCTTCCACCCCCGTACCCCCGTGACCTCACACCGGCCTCATCACCCGAACTTGTTCTTTATTTCTCTGGCAGAGATGGTTCCCTCTGCATCGATTTGTGCTGTCCTCACAGCTCATCACCTCTTTGCCCCCTCCCCCCCCCAGACTTCTGTGTCACACAGACTGAGGGAGGTGCTAGAACACCACCAGCGGCCTTGCAGACAAAGCAAAACCGACCCCACCCAGGTCCCCTCGACCGCCTCTTTCTATAAGGTACTGATTTTTTTTTTGTTCACATGACGTGCCACTATATTTTGCATTTATATCTCGGTATTACACTCTTTTATAGACTTGCTCTTTTATAAATGACATGTAAATAGTTTTCCACTATTTTTCCTTCTCAAATGCTTATGGTGTCTTTTTTTTTTTTTTTTTTTTTTTTTTTTGGTCCAGTACATTTTGTTTCTGTATATGACTCTGTTTTTTGAATCCACATCTCTCCGTAGTATTTTTTAAATAAATGTTTACAACGTTAGAACTCGGGCAGATGGGTCTGGTCTGTCATTTTCCCTGTCCCCCCGGGCTGTGGTGTGCAGACGGGAGGGAGGGGGGTTCCTCGTTGCCCTCAAGGGGCTGGAGGCTCCGGGGTGGGTTTTACAGGAGTGCAGTGGGAATCCTGCATCCGGGCATCTTCCTCGGCCTGCCAAATGCGGTTTCCCTCCCTGCCCTGGCCTCCGGCCCTTCTTGCACCCTTGACACGGATCTGCCCGCAGCACTGGGCGTGGGCCCTGCTTCCAAATCGGGAGGAAGAGGAGTCCAAGGGCTGTTCCAGCTGTCAGGCCGTCACAGCGTCATTGAATCGGGAGGAAGTACGTCCTGGGCTCCACTGGCCTGGAAGCGTTAGTCCCTCCACAGGTGCGCCTTTTTCCTCTGCCTGTGACCCCGCCTCGGCTCCCCACCGGCCCCCGAAGCGCCCCTCGCGCGCTGTGACCCACCCACTCCGTGTCTCCTTTCTCTGTGTGCACGAGGAGGGGCAGGGGGCCTGGAAATGCCACCTGCAGCGCCGTGGCCTCTCCCAGCCCCCCACCGAGGGGACCGAGGGGACCGAGGGGGCACGTGCGGCCGTTTCCTCGTCTTGGCCTGCATTTAACGCCAGCTGACAGCTTGGAAAGTGGCAGTCGGGGAAGTGAGTGGTGCTGTCTGATAATGATACTTATTAAGCCAGCAGCCTTGTCAGGGGACACGGGTCCTGCTCACCAGAGCGTGTGCAGGACCACGGTTGAGTGGACCCTCTGAGGCCGCCGTGCTGCCTGTCTCGGGCCAGAGGTGAGGCCGCCGGCCTGCGGTGAGGGCTGGTGGGACCGCGGGGTGTGCCCGCACCCGGGGGCTGCAGGAGCCCCTCCCTCATTTCACGGAGGCCCGGGCCACGCCGTGTCCAGGCCCCAGCTCTCCCAAGTCAGGGGGCTTTCCTCGAGGGACAGCTCTGGCGTCGGAAAGAAGACGCACAGTGACTTGGAGTGACGGCCACAACCGACGGCTGCTTCCTCCGTGCCAGACGTGGGCCCGGCCCAGAGTCTTCACGGAGCCCTCTTAGAGCACATTGTCCCGTTTTCTTGACGCCCAGCAGTGAGGCTGCAGCCGGGCACGGCTCTCGCCTGGTGTCCCGTGCCTGTCACCGCAGTGGCTGTGCCAGGGGGAAGTACAGGTCTTCTCTCAAGAACATTCCGTGTGTCGCCCGAGCTTCAGAAACTTACTTGGGTCTAGCCGTTCCAGGCTGTTCTAGTGGTTCCTGCCCTTTGTCAGGTCACAGAGCCCTTTGAGGACTTCGCGCACCTGGATCGAGCCCCCGAAAACCCACGTACGTGCACACACGGTTTTCGGGTAATTTCGAGGCCTGCCCTCCAGGTCCGGAACCAAGGAGCGCCCGAGGGTCAAGCCTGCCAGAAGGGCCAGCAGCTGCCGTTGATGCTGTTTTCACAAAATCCAAGCCCAAACGTCGGAGTGAGGATCGCAGGAAAAAAACCCTCAGACTGAAAACCGCCCAGATGCCGTCAGCACAGAGGAGCAGAACGTTGCGATGTGTTCACATAGTGGGATGTTACGGAGCAGCGGAGACGAACACTCTTGGCCGCAACCCCGCGTGGACACGAGTCATGCGAACGTAACGTTGAACAGAAGCAGCCAGACAACGCAATAGCGATGCCAGAAACTTCCGTTTATTTACGGCAACACGGCTAGCCTGTGGTGTCGTGTTAGAAGTCAGGATGGAGGGCCGCGCCTGGTTGGGGTGCAGGGGAGCTCTTGGGGGGCAGGTGACACCGTGTTTCTCAGTCTGGGTCGTGCCGGCCAGTGGGTCTGTCACTTGGTGAAAATGGAACTGTGCGCAGAGTGGGAGCCCGTTCTCCATGTGTGTCATACCCCAGTGGGAGTTTTCTTAAAATCACAGCCCACACGTGGGCGTTCTCAGCCACTACAGATGTGCCGCGCGTTACCACGTGACAGCCTCTCACTTTTTTTTTCTAACGAGGGAGGTTCTGTCGCCGTTCGGCATTTGATGTGTGAGGAAGTTGAGACTCAGAGACGTGGGGCAGCTTGCCCCGGGTCACACAGCATGTGCTGCCATATTGTGCTGGACTAACTCGTCGATGGTGGTAGGTGGCCCCAGCGTGGCCAGCAGAAGAGGTCTGGGCTCCAGTCGGGCTCCTCCCTCCGTCGTGGAAGAAAAGAAAGTCCAGGATTGCAGCCAACCCAGCTTCTCAGGTGTCGGGATGTTTTGCGGGAGGCATTGCCAAATGGAGTGTCCTGGGGAATCAATTTGTAAATGTTGCCTTGGCACGGAAGGCGTCAGGTGGGACAAGACTGACCGGCCACGGTGTCCCTGTCATGCCTACCCACCTCCCTGATGGCGACCCAACATCGTGGGCAGGGCCCCAGCTCCCCGCTCGGAGGGTAAAAGCACCTTTCCTGACTTGGGGTCTTCAAGGGACTCTGTCCTGCAGCGTCTCTGGTCCTGGGGCAAAGTTAGGACAAGGTGGCTCCTTATTTACTTCAGCAGCTGCTGGATGGCCCGCTGCCTGCCCCATGAGCCTCCTTTTTTCTTAAAACGTTTTTATTAGTGTTTGAAACATAGGGGAAAATACAAAAATACTCCCCATCCAGTGTTTAGCTAGACGCCCAAGATGAAGGCTCTCGTGTGTGCGTCTTGCATCAACACCCGGAAAGGCTGCAGACAGGTGCCTGGGCTGGAGGAGACCATCCCATCACACCAGCTAGAGCAAACCCAGACAGGGAGCTTAATCTCTGCCTGCAAAGTCCATGTTTTCCAAAGAACCTCACCGTGACTAATCTGGAGAGCGTCCCCGCCAAGGAGGGCGCGGGGGGTGGCGTGAAAGGACCCCAAACCTCGACCAAGCCTCGGGGTAGAGCGAGGGGCGGGGAACTGAAGAGGTGGTGTCGCCAGATACAGCACGGGAGTGGACTGAACAGAGCAATGCCCTTAACGGTTTGATCGTTTAGATGTTCGGGGTTATTGCGCTCGAATGTACAAGCAACTGAAAGAATACCTTTGTTGCTGATGGTTGTTGAAGGGTGAAAGTGATGACAGGATATCCACCCCTCTGAAGGCCCTCCCCTTCCCCCTCTTTATCTCCGATTTCTCTGAGGTTAATCTCATCCTACTCAATTAGAAACCAGCCAGTATATTCCCAAACTGCGTGGTAAACACATGCCAGAGTAGCTCAGCCTCGGTGACCTCCAGGTTCCTGCAGTTAGTGACCATGGAGGTGGCTCCTTTCATTCTAAGAGTAGAAATTGGCCAAGTGAGGGTCACCAGGGCACCTGGCTGCAGGGTGGTCCTCTGCCCTCGGCCTTCGATCTGTCCTATCTCACCTGGTCTTTTCACAAGCATGTCCTCTGGCTTCCCTGCATGTGTCAGTGAGTGAAGGGAGGAGGGATCCAGCTTACTGCTCGCCCCCGCCCCAACGAAGTGGAAATGAGCCAAGACTGGGGCGAGAGCCTGGGCTGGGATTTCACTTCCTTCACGTGGCCACCCTGCGATGTCTATTCTCAGCTCCGGAACTGTCCTTGTTGGACACGCTGGGACTCATTTTCTCGAGGTTTACCCTCTGTGGCTTGAGGGCTGAGTGTTTGCCTCTCTTTACCAACAGACGAAGACCCCGGGATGTGTTCCATCCCCACCAGTCTGTCACATTAGCAGGACGCATCCCGGATCGTCCCTTCCCTGGACAGCGGTAGAAGCCAAAGGGAGTACGATGTGCCTCCCAGACTCCGTGTCGCTATCTGGCGCCTGTCCCGGCGGGGCGCGCGGAGGGGAGAAGCCGCGAGGAGCTCCAGGGGAAGGCAGCTCACTTTAACCCAAGGTGATGTTTGGATCCCTGTGTTCCTGTCCCACCCTGCCACCCAATTTCCGCGCCCCAGTCAGCTTGGCTCTTTTGTGGCTCAGATCTGTCACCCCCTAATGAAGTGGCTTTCTGGCTGCCGAGGATTGAGAGCTGCTGCTGGGGAATCTAAGTCACTAATAGAATGGAAAACACTGTGAAATGCTCCGAGGTGCCAAGCTGGGCCCAACCCAGTGTGGTTCTAAAAGGCTAATAAAAATCCACCAATTAATTGTGACAGCTCAATGGAAAATTATTCAATTGTGAACAGGGCCAAGCTGCAGCTCGAAAGGAGGAGGGGAGATGTTGCCATAGTAACATCAATCCAGGCTCTCATCTCAGCGGTCGAAGCCAGCCTGGGAGGGAGCAGGATCACGCGGCCGTATCTGACAGGGGATGGGATTGCAGGACACAGCAGAGCAGCGTTTGAAAGAGCTGCTCTGCCTTGCCCCAGGCCTGCAGCCACTCCAGGCTGAGCTCTGGCTTCCCCTGGGGTAGAGAAGTTGTTCTCAGAATGCTCTTTGCTTTGAGAAAGCCTCGGAAGGAGCAGTCGAGTGCAGCAGGAAAATACACCTCGTGCCGCGTTTCCCTCCGCCTTTGACCACTGGTATTACCAGCTGCCAATTAAGGGGATGCTGGGACAGGTGCGGGTGCCGGCAACACGATTTCCATCTCCCCAGAGTTAAGGCACTTGCAGCTCAGGAAAAACCCAGATTCCTGGGGGCACAGAGGACCTGTAGGCAAGAATCGGGTGAGCTAGCTTCCCATTACGGTTTTGCAGTTACAAGTTTTATTTCAAAAGACACACACGGCACATTCATATCCCGAACCCTCGAGGGGCAGCCTTGCCAGAGCAAAAATGTATTCTTGCCCTGTTCATCACCCACCAGACAGGTATACCGCCGAGCACGGGTATCAGAAGGGAAGGGGCAGCCGGGTCCGAACGACATCTCGACACCACAAGCAGGGTTTTCTTGCCAGAGGGGATCGTGTGTTAATGGGACGGAGAGCAAGACTGTTTCTGTTTCTGTTTTTTAACTTCCAGAACCGCACGCTACACCCGATGGAACACGCTGTCAGGGCTCCACTATGGATGGATGTCAGCTCCGGACGTCCCTGTGGAGACTGTCAAAACTTTGACTACCCCGCTGTCAGCATCAGCATCAGCCCACCTGCCTTCGGCTTAGCCAGCTTTGCTTATTCATATTCATGGCCCAGCCGCGTCCACCTCGCAGCTGACACCGCCCAGCCTCCGGGCCGCCAGCTCGGCCAGGGGACTGCTGAGACCCGACCACCCGGGAAGGGGGCTGGAACAGACGGCGGTCTGTGAGCTACATCAGGGCGGTGCTTGCTGGGATGCGGCTTGCTTCCTTTTTTGGACCCCGTCCAGGTTTTGGCCTCAGCAAAGTTGGAAATCAAAAGGAAGCACCCACCTAAGCCATCCTACTGCTAAGAACTCATTAGAATATTCCTCACGCCTTCTTAGTATTCTGGTCTTCCGGGCTCGAGGAGAAGACAGGGCAGGGGGGTTGGAAGCAGCAGCGGGGAGGGTCCACGGAGAAGCCCCTTCCAGGATGCCCTGGCCCCTTCACCGCCGGCCAAAGCGGAAGCTGAAGCCGCCTTTCTTCCTGCTGTAACCGCTGAGCTCCTCGGCCAGGGTCCCCAACGGGCCGCTAGCCTTGTCGCCATCCGCCAGGAGGAAGCCGGTCGCCTCGCTGCCGTCATCCTGCCTCCCAAACCGGACCCTGAAGCCAGCACGCTGCCTGCCGGACGTCTGCAGCTCCTTGGCCGTGACAAGCGGGCCCAGTGGGTGCGGAGCTCTCGGCCGCCGGGGGGAGCCCCGTGGGAGGGAGACTCGGTGTCCCCCGGGCAGGTGGGCCCAGCCCATTTCGCCTCTGACGCCACCCGCGGCGGCCTCTTCTGTGCCCAGCAGAGGAAAGCAGGCGCCCAGCGGCAGGAGGAGCAGGCAGTAAGGGCTTATCATCTGGCCCGGAGGAAAGAGAGGAACAAGTTACAGGCTGCACGCGTGGGCCTTGCATGACAACCTGTCAAGTGCTTCCCAGGGCCCGGGCAGCCATCAAAGGCTGGGGGATCAGCTGAGCCCAACTTGCAGGCAGCTTGAGGAAGTGTCACTATGCTGGGGGAGCAGGCCTTTATTTTCTTAGCAGGCTCAGGAGCTGATTGTACCAATTAGGCTGAGTCTCCTCTCCCGTGGTCCCCTGGATCTGACGGCCTTGGCAGCTTAGCATTCGGATAACCCCCCACTGCTGGGATGGCACACAGCCGGGCGGAGGTGGGGGGGGTGCCCATAGCCCCCGAGTGCTGCACAAACTTGGGCTCGGTCTCCTTTTATTATAATTAAAAAAAAAAAATTTTTTTAACGTTTGTTCATTTTTGAGAGACAGAGTATGAGCGGGGAAGGGGCAGAGAGAGAAAGAGGGACACAGAATCCGAAGCAGGCTCCAGGCTCTGAGCTGTCAGCGCTTAGCCCGACACGGGGCTCAAACTCACAGACTGTGAGATCATGACCTGAGCTGAAGTCGGAAGCTCAACCGACTGAGCCATCCAGGAGCCCCAAATAATTATTGACTCTTGGGCCACATCATCTCAGAGCCACAAGGTAGGGAATGAATAGCATCGATCTGTCTTAGTCTTCAACTCGATGCTAAACGGGTGTGGCTAAGCCGCGTAGCTGGGACACCTAATGTCTCTTTACCACGGAAACGAATTGCTCCCGGAAGCTGGAATGGATTTGATGTTCCTGGCCTAACATGCCCACCTGGGGAGAAGCATGTGGACGTGGCCAGGCTGTCAGTGATCCCTACAGAGCACCACCCACGTGCCAGGCCCTGAGCTAAAACCTGTGAGCCCCGTCCGTGTGACCTCGGCAGACTGTCCTCACAGTAAGCATGTTTTCAGCCGAGAAGACTGTCAAGAAGGCTAAGAGACTGGACCACAGCTAGAAAGTGAAGGCCCTGAGATTCATGATTCTAATGGCTGGACAGCTTGGCGCACCGGGTGTGTGGGCAGTGCTTTGTGGCCCTGTCCATCCGGTGCCGCCCTCACGTCCCTCCCGCAGGAGGGTCTCACTCCCTGTGACAGAGGGGGCCGTGCTCAAGCAGGTGACGTGCCCGAGACGTCACGGCTTTATAAGTGACAGAGCCGGGATTCAAGCCCAGGTCTAAGTGACTCAGAGCCACTACTCTACCCCGTGGATGGCAGTCCACGGGGGGATTTGAAACAGAAATAGAGCTTCCCAAAATGCCCCTGCTTCGGCAGCAATTGCTCATTCCCTCCTAAAGGAAGCCTTTCTGGTAATGACCATGGCGAGTCGGAGCTGGCTGGTGCTCTGAGGAGAGCTGAGGCTGGAAAAAAGAGCTGGTTCTGGAGAAGAGGCACGGGCTCCCCAGAGCTCTTTCCAGAAATGGCTCCCTTGAAGACATTTCAAAGGGAACTCAGCCAGAAAGCTTTGAAAAAGTCATAAAAGCAGCCTCCTCTCTACCCAAATCCAGCCCTCTAACTTCTATCACCTCCTCCCCCGGAGCTGAAGTCAAGTCTCGCCTGCTTCGGGAAAGCCTCTCCATCAGGGCCTGGGCGGAGTGGGGGGCTTTCCACAAGGCAGCCGGCAGCCCTGTGGGCCGGGCAGGATCCCATCTGGGGGACGACTCTGCCGGGAGATGGCCTCTGGGTCTCGAGAAAGGGTGCATCGATGCCTAGAAGGAAGTGGCTTCTCTCCCCTCGTCGGGGGCGGGTCGTGGACCCCTTCGAGAACAGGGGTGGTGGAAGTTGGGACATCCGCCACCGAAAATGGGCCCCAGCACGAGTCGGGACTTCAGTCCCCGACGTTGAGGACGAGGCAGGAAAAGCACCCGGGGGAGACGGAGGCTGAGCCCCGGAGGGCAGCCGTGGCCAATCTCAGGGCCGAGAGAGGAGGTGTTTGGTCACCACCTCCCTGACCTGGAGGAGGGGTCCAGCGAGCAGGGTTCCCTCTAGGGATGGCGTGGCTGTACTCACCGTGCTGCGGGCCTGCTCCCCAGGAGGGCTGCTGGGCAGGGCGCCTCCGGGCTCCTGTCTGGGAGGTGCGGCTCCGGGCTTCTCCCGCTTTATATAGGCCCCCGGGTAGATTTGCCGCCCTGTGGTCTGATTGCCGCACATTCCTGACCCTGGGATTCCATTGGGGACGCTGGTGGCCAAGGAGGGGGCACTGCTGCCGGCCTCGATAAAAGGCCCAACACAAACAGGATGTGGTCTGATGACGGGAGCCGAGGGGGCTGCCCTTTGCCCAGGCCTTGTCTCCAGCGGGGCAGCCAGCATCGTTAGCCAGCCATCGCGGGCACAGACCCTCGAGTCCCTCGGGAGAGGTGTGAGTGGCACACCCACCCTTACCCTTCACGGTCCTGAGTTCATCGCGTCTGCCTCACTCTTCGGAGAAGCAGGGTCGGGGGGAGGCGGTGTCCACCCCTCGCCCACCCACGCCCGACCCGCACAGCCGCTCCCGTGGGCAGTCAGGCGGGCAGCTGTATTGGGTGGCGTGGCCGTGGGCCTCACGAGGGAGGGCTGCTTCCTACGAGGGGGAATGCGGAAGGGGTTCGGAGCCCCCTGGCCCGTGTCCCCTGTACCACAGTCCATTTGTTCCTGAGAAGGGAAGCTGAGTGGGGCCGCCCGGTTCAGCGTCTGACTCTCGATCTCTGTCCCGTGGGGTCCCATGCTGGGTGTGGAGCCCGCTTAAGGGAAAAAAAAAAGGAAGCTCGGTGTTTCCCACAACCCCGGCACCCAGCTCAGTGCCCGACTCCCATTCGGGGAAGGACGGACCCACCGGCAAAGGTTTTCAAAATGCGCTGGCTGTCCGCTGGGTGGCTGGCAGGGCCTCGCTTTCTGAGCCTCAGCGGAGAGTGGCCATGGTGACGGGGCTCGGAGGTGAGGCCCTTAGCCCAGTGTGGGGCTCGGCAAGGGCTGGGGAGGGTCGGCAAGGTCATGGCAGTGGCTCTCTGCACCGCCGGCACCCACAGTGGGGGACACGGCGTCCGTCACTCCCCGGGCGCTGGTTCCCGGGCGGTTCCTCCCCAGGTGGGCTCACAGATCGGTGCGGGGAGCATCCCACGTTGTCACCCGCACGTCCCCGCGGTGGAGCGTGGGGTCGGGGGGGTTGCGTTGCGGGCCACGTGTTTCTGCAGGATCCCTCTGGTCCGGGCATGGCCACTGACTGGACACCTCGCTCACGACTTGGGGTGCTCACCCCATGGCTGTTCACTCTGCCTGCGCTGCGTCTGATCACAGAGCGACCCCGGGGTCTCCTTCAGGAGCGAGGGTTGGCTCGGCTAAGCAGAGACGCGGTTCCCGGTCGGGCAGAGAGCGCTACAGAGTGTTCTCCGGGCACTGGCCAAGGTGGGAGGCCGGCGCCCACTCCTGCAGCCCCAGGAGCCCACGTCCCCACACCTGGTGACCCAGCACCGTGTCTTCGGAGCACCTGTGGGGAGACCAGCAGGGGGTGTGAAGGGCCCAGCCAGGCCCCCAGCCTCTACTCCTCTCTTGGCCTAGATTTCCCCTCCACCGAGAGTGAGCAGGGCGATGAGGGGAGCAGGTGCCGGGTGAGGCTAGGCCGCCCTGCCGTTGTCCCGAGCCGGCTGCTCCGGCGAGGCTGGGGACCAAGCACAGAGGCGTTCCCCCAGTCTCCGGGGCCCTCACCCCCGCTGACCTCCGTCACCTTTGCCTGTGGGTGCTGGGGGGTGTGGAGAACCACCCCGCCATTCACACGGGGAATAGAGACGGCCTCGTGGACACTTCCTGTCCCCCATCAACCTGAGGAAGGGGCTGGAATACTGCCCCTCTGCAGGGGGAGAGGGGAGTCTGAGGCTCAGAGGGTCAGAGCACTTGGCCTTGCGGGAGCAGGCCCAACCCCCATCCTCCGCTGTCTGCAGCCCCATCTGCAGCGGGAAGTCTTGGTTCCCCCCGGTCTTGTCTGGAGAGAACAGGGTCAAGAAAGAGCCGTGTGGATTGACTTTGGGCTTCTCCATGGGCAGGTGCAGGGGGCGGGTGCATTCATGTGCCGACGGGAGCAGGTGCAGAGCTGGCTTCCGTCCCCTGAGGGGCTGGTGTGTGCGTGGGAGACCAGAGGAGCAGTGTCATTTGATCTCCCTACTTAGTGCTGGTTGGTTGTGACATTGGGTGCTGCTTAGTGATGGGGTGCGGCCCGCGGTGGGTCCCTACCATGCTGTGAGGCCTGGGCCAGATGCTTGCCTCCTCTGTGCCTCAGTTCTTGTGGGTGTAAAAAGAGAGGTTTGGGTTCCCAAGCTGCGCTCTGTGAAATTTCTCAGCCGGGGGGGTGTAGGGAGGGCAGGGGTGGGGTCAAACCCCAGGGCCACCCCATTCCCGCCCGGAGAAAATCTCCACTTGGCTCTCTGACAGGCCGAACTCCAAGAAGAGGTTCTGCTGTGAGGCCCGCCATGACCCAGGTCCCTTCAGGGCCGGCGCCCGCAGCTCTGAAAAGAGGCCACAGGAAGTCCCGAGTGTTGGGGCTTGGAGTGGGGGTGAGGTTGGGGGTGAGTAGGAGGAGGTCCCCAGGTGTCCCCCCCCACAAGAACAGCCGGCCCGAAAGATTGCTTTCAAGTACTCTTCCTGGACTCCCTCCAGGGGATGGGCAATGGGAGAGGTGACGACCTCTGGGCCTCCAGAGCAGCAGATCGACAGGCTCTGGGCTGTGGGAAGGTCAAGGACGGCTCAGGCTGTCAGCCAGAGAGCAGTAGGCTCCGTTCGGCTTCCTGAAACAGAGGCTTTTCACGGGGTCAGGGTAAAATGGGAGAGAGGTTTCAGGGGGTCCTGCTTTCTTCCACCAGGACTGAGGTTCCCCGGGAAACCTCCCTAGAACATCAGGGCCAAGTCCCAGGATGGCCAAGCTCACAGCAGCCTCAGTTCCTTAAGACACCCCGGCCCTTGCTTCTCTGCATAGGGCTGTGACCTTGCAAGAGTGGGATGTATTGGGGTGACAGCCTGGCAGTTGGCCCCGTGAGCCTGTGGGGAGGCAGGTGGCCGTGACCAACTCGGTGACTTCCTGCGGCCTGGCCCAGGAGCCACATAGCCAGGGGGTCCCTGTGGGTCTGATACTGAGAAGGCGAGACCGCACGCCGTTGGCCGGGGACACGTTATGAAGGGGGATAGCATTCTGTGAACGTTCTAGAAGCCTCCAGCTACCGGGACAGAGACCTCTGTCCCCCGTGTGGCCCGGTGGGCAGACACCCTCCAGCTGCCCCCACAGGGGGCCTCAGGCAGGGCTCCAGCACATCCCGGCTCTGGCCCCGCACCAGGTCTCTGATACGGGCACTCGATAGATGTTGGACTTCATTAAATCAGCTCAGGGGGTGATTTTGTCCTCAAGCTTCACACTGGTTTTACGAATAGCCACTAGGGACTGTTGTTTTTAATAAAGTCTCAGCTCCTCAGGACTCCAGTCTCGGCCACAAGAGAGACCCTGGGGACCCCCGTGGGAGGCACGGGCCCGTCCCCGGACGCCTGGCCCCAGGAGGATCTCCCCCGCCGGGAGGTGGCCAAGCTGCTGGCCGGTGTGCGGCTGGTTCTGCTCAAGGATCTGGGGCGGCCTCTGGGGACACAGGGCTACCTGGGAAACACCGCTTCTTCAATAGAAATAAAGACGGTGAGGAAGTCTGGGGAAATCGGGCAGGAGGCGGCCTTGACGTGGGGCGCCGAGCAAGGTTAGAGGCAGCCGGGTCAGCACAAGACTTTATTAGAGACAGGGACACACGACGCCAAGTGTCCGCAGCCCAGACCAGCTTCGGTCCCGCACCACGCTCTGTCCATCGGCAGCCGTGCTGGCCCTCCAGCATCTCCACACACACCCTGCCAGCCGCGTGTGGACAGTCGGGCAGTCCCCCCCGTGTCCAGCCCCAAACCTCTGGGTCTGCTGAGTCCTGCCAGCCGCTTGGCCCCCTTGGGGTCTGGGGATAGCTCTCTCCCTGCAGGCAGGTGAAGACAGGCCCTGGGGAGGCCCCCGGCCGCATGGACCAGAGCCTAGCGCCCTTTGTTTTAGCACGTGTCCCGCAGGCATGTTGCTCCTCAGACTGCACGGGACAGAGGTGTGACCACGGGCCTAGCCGAAGCCCCCCCTGTCGCCATGACGTGGGGCAGATCCTGTTGACCGACCTTCCGAATCCCGGGTGAGGGGGCTTGGGCCCCAGACCGGCCAGCCAGAGGCCCGTGTGACCGAGGGTGGCTGGTGGGGCGAGCAGGGGGGCAGGAAGAGGCAGGCCTGTGATACCGTTTCTGCCCCCAAGACGAACATTCTCAAGCCGAATTGCACACAGCCACAGGGGGACGATGCAATCTGGGCGCTACTCCCGGCGCTGTCCTGATCCCCTGGTGGGTGGTGCTGAGGCCACCAAGGGCGGAAGTGCAGGCGCCATCCACCCTCTGGACGCAGCGAGCTCAGGTGGCCCATCAGGCGGCCTCTGGTCGAACTCTGGAGAGACGCGTCCAAAGTTTGGGGCAGGGGGGTTGCAGAATGAGTGAGGCCACTGGCTGATTGCACAGAACCTACCCGTGCTGGGGGAAGGGAACCTTCGGCAGCTTCTGGAGCCACGTGCACTGCCCCCGAGATCCCCGTGTCGAGACCCCTCCTCTGCTTGACTCGTCGTTCCCCTCATCAGTGGGAGAAGGAAAGGGAGGGAGGGTTGGTTAGGTCACAGACCCCCACTGTCAAACCATCAGCTTAGGCCCCTCGAGACGGAGTTCAGATGCAATGAGCCTGGGTCCCGGGTGACCTTTTGGACGCATCTGTCGTCCCTCCGTCCTCCGTGGAGCTGCGTCTTGCGACTTGCTCTCCTGACACCCTCTTCTTCCTGGGATCGCTCACTCGATGGCCATCCACGCTGACCTCACACCGCGGGCTCCTGGAGGCCGGGGGCCAGAGCCTGCTTTGCTCAGCACAGCCTCCTGGCCCAGAGCGGGTGTTCAGGGACCCTCTGTGCTCCGCACCAGCCTTCAAAGGGTGCCCTTTAGGAAGGGGGGTGTGCTGGCCCACCGTGACGGCTTTAGTGCCCATTCAGCCAGTGTTTGAGCCGGCCATAGCCCTCTGTGCCAGTCCTGGGCCGGGAGCGGGGCTGGCGCGCTCGGGTCGGCAGGAACGGGTGTCTTCAGGTCGGCCGGATGCTCCTGAAGGCCACCCGCACCTGTCCCCACACCAGGCCGGAGCCGCGGCACACGTCTGTTCTGCAGCCAAGCCCTGGCAGGAGCACCCCTGAGCTTCCCGACGCGCACGCACATCTGTGAATCCGTTAACATCACACTCACCAGGAGTTTGTGTGATGACAGATCAGAAAGCGCGCGACACTTTCCAAACAGCGGCTGGCACTGCAAGGCTGGCGGCAGAAGCCGGCTCTCGCCTGGGGCTGGTGGGGGAGAAGGGGGCTCCCTGGGATGAGGACTTGGGGTCCCACGCAGCCAGAGTCTGCACTGTGCCCGCGGGTCCTGGCAGCTCGGGGTGGGGTGGGGGGCTGGCTCTCTTCTAGAGGACGGGAAAGGGGACTGGCAGGGGAGAGCCCTCCTCCCCCCATCTCCCCCACCCCACACGGCTCCCCGGCCCCTCCAGCAGCCGGGCTGCTCCCCAGCACCTGCTCACCCTGGGCTGCAGCCGTCTGTTTCACGGCCACGTTCGCTTCAAGCCGCGGGGCCGACAGGGCAGGGATGCGGTGTTGCCCAGCGCCCAGGCAGGCCCCGGCCCACAGCAGATGTCCTGCGAAACTCTGCTGAAGGCTGCGACCAGGTGGAGCTCCAGGGGACCGGCCAGGTTGCACACGGGTCCGTGCCACGTAATTACTGAACCGCAAACTTGGGTGGGTGGGGAAGGGAGAGCTAAAGCCCACGCTCCCCTATGTGCCTGTCTTCATCTGCCTTCCAGTGAAGGAAGGAAACACCCCCTCCCTCCCTCCCGCCCACCCTCCGGGCAGCCCCCCAGGGTGACCTTCCAGCCCTCTCGAAGCGCCCCCGCCCCCATCAAATCCCCACAGGTAGGAACGTAGAAAAACAGCCTGGTGCTTGGTTCTGAGGGCAAAGGCATTGGGGTCCCAGCGGGTTGATATCAGGTTGAGGGCCGCTCATCTTGGCCAGTTCTTATGGGGAGGGGGAGGGGTAGAGTGATAGTATGTTGGGCATTGGGAGGATTCAATGAAAGATGGTTTCGAGCGTCTGGTGGTGCCTCAGTCTCCCCCATTTGCCCAGCGAGTCTTGGCAGTGCCCAGAGTCACCAGCAGGGGGCAGCCGCCCCCACTTGAGACAGCAGTCTCGGGGCTGAAGGGCTAACGGCCACCCAACCCCTCCTGGTCCACCCTCCCCCCTGCAGGCCTGATGCCAGGGGGCCCTAGGATCCCGGAGTCCCTGGGAATGGTGGGACACGCCCCACGGCAGCCCAGAAAAGAGAGATCCTCACCGGCCAGGCCCAGAGGATTCAGGACCTGCCCCAGCCTCCCACGGGAAAGAGGATAGGGTGGGGTGGGGCTCCGCCGCCCCAGGAAGGCAGGAGGCTGGGCGCAGCAGCCAAAGGGACTGAGGACCTCCCAGGCCTTCAGGAACACAGGGGTGGGGGTGGGGGAGCTCCCAGAAACTGGCCCCGGGGTAGGAGTCCCCACGGAGAGCTGCACCCCGGACTGGGGGAAGGGTTGGCATGTGGCTGTCCAGCCTTTGTCTGGTCTCTGGGGGAGAGGCCGGATCCTCAGGCACCAGGGAAGTGAAATTTCGAGGCCAGAGGCGGCTGGCCTCGGACCTGACTCAGAAAGACCAGACACTCCCTCCGTCTCCTGAAAAGGCTGCTGGGGGTGCCGCCGGCCCCTGCCCTGTGCCCCCATAACGCTGGGTGTCTGGACGGGCGAAGCGGAGGGTCTGCCGGGGTGCCTGGCCGACTGCTGAGCACGGGAAGTCAAGACACTTGGCCCAGGAGCCAAAGTCCGGGCGGGCAGAATTTGGGGGTGTCGAGTCGCCCCGCCCCCATCAGCAGAGGTGAACTGAGGGGTGAGGACAGCGTGAAGGGGACGTACAACCCCCCCCAACACGTGAGCAGGCCGGCCACGTGCGGGCAGGTGGGCGTCGGGGGGGCGGGCGGGAGATGCAGGGTGGGGCTGGGCTTGGGGACCACGGGGGGCGCGGGGATGGGTGGGGGCGGGGGGCCGGGGTGGGGAGCGCCCAGCTAGCGGTCCTCGCGGACCGGCCGGATCTTCATCTCGGAGAACTTGAGCGAGTACTGCCAGCCGGTCCAGGAGGACCACTCGATGCCGTCGGCGTAGGAGGCGTGCGCGCCCCGCAGGTACTGCCCGTTCAGGTTGGACGTGTGGCAGTTGCGGTACCACCAGGCGCCGCGGTAGAAGGCCGCGCAGTTGTTCTCTGAGTGGTCACCGTCGCGGTCCTTGGTGGTGAACCTCATGCCGCTGTGCTTCAGGAGGGAGTCCCCTGCGCAGGCGCAGACACAGACGCACGCCGCTGCGTCCTCAGGGCGCCTCCCCTGGACGTGCGCGGTGGCCCACGTGTGCCCCCGCTGTGCGGCTCGCGTGCGCCCACGGTGCCGCCCTGGGGGTCCCCGGGCTGTCCCTGGCTCCTGGCCGTCTCTGTCCCTTCTCCCAGCTTCTTCACGCGCTCCCTCTCCTTGCCCTCCTGCCTCCGCCTCAGAAGAGAAACCCAGCCCAGAGAGGTGCAGCCACCACACTTTAGAGGCCCAGCGGAACACAAGCCCCGGGTGTCCTGCTGCCTGGCTCGAGGCTCCCTTTGCCCGTCTGCCAAATGGGTGAGCAGTTCGGGCCCCGGTGCTCTGCGTTGCCGGGATGGGGGCCAGGTGGGACTTGAACGTGGAGGCCAGAAGCACTGGGCCTGGGGCTTCCTTGACCTCCTGAGTGGGGAGACTGGTGGGCGTCCCCCCACACCTGCCCTCCCTTTTCCCCGCCGCCGCCCCGGGGTCCCACCTGCAGTGCCCGAGTAGTCGGCCACGGTGAGCGGGTAGCCGTCTTCCTCCGGGTCCACGGAGAACAAGCCCACGCCAAAGCTCCCGTAGCGGGCGTAGGCCGTGCCGTTCTCGAAGTCCTCGAGGTCCACGTGGAGCTCGTAGGCGGCCTGCGTGGTCAGAGCGTGGATCCTCCTGAGCCCTGGAGTCGGGGAGGGAAGGGCAGACGTGGGGGGAGGGGCTCACAAGGTGACCCCCGCGGGAGGGAACTGGGGCGACTGGAGAGCCGAGGGCACGTGGCTCGGGCCAGCCTGTGTTTGGCAACAAACCGAGGACCGACCATTTCTCGTGTTTGGTTTTCTCTGTTGGGCTTTAAGTCGGGCTCTGCTTTCCAAACGTTTGAGTGGAAGGTCAGTAGAAAGACTTTAGGTTTCAAAAGGAACCCGGAAAATCTGGGTTGGGGGTGGTGACCCCCCTCGTCCTCTCTCCCACTCAGGGCTCCGGCCGGAAAGGATCTGGGACTCGTATATATCTCCCTGAACCTGGCCTCTGAGACTTTGCAGATGCTGTTCCCTCTGCCTGGGACACTTGTCCCTACTCCCCCACGTTATGCTCTGCTCGTTTTCAGGCCGCACCTGGGGAAGGCTGCCTGGCCTCCTGTCTGGGTCGAGGACCTCTGCCAACCCAGCTGCTCCCCCCGTTGGTGTGTATCATTCTGTGCCCCCGCGGCCTGCCCCCCACCGTGGAAGCTCCATGAGAGCAACGGACTGTCCCGTTGACGCTGAATCCCGGCATGTGAGCGGCGTTCCGTCCACCATAGGTGCTCAATAAATGCTGCCTTAGCGGCTGAGCGGGAGAAGTGGGAGGGCTGAGTCTCCTGCTGTCTCCAGGGCCTGGCCCTGTACCTGCCCCCACACCCGCATCGTCCCGCACCCTCCCTCCCTCCCACACACTCACATTCAAGGTGCTTCCCTGCCAGTTTGATTACCTCTTGATTACGAGGGCGTTTAATTAAAATTACAACTTATCAGCATCGAGTGACACTTCATCAGCCTCTCCCTCCTGAGCTCCAAACCCATCGGTGGGGCCGGGGTGTGCAAGCTAACGGGGCGAGAAGGCTGTGCGGACCCTCCCCCAGCGAGGCTGGAGGGAAGCCTGGGTCCCACGGTCTAGGTGGGGGCACAGGAGAAGCCGCCGTGAAGTCGCAGGGGCCACGGCAGACCCCGCCCGCCCTACTCTCCCGGGACCTGGCCAGGACCGGGCTCTGAGAGCAGAAGGGTCTCGTCTCCCTGCCTCTCTCTGCTCTGCTCTGCTCCCCACCCCCGGGCTGGAGTTTCAGAGCAAGCCGCTGTCCCTCTCTCGGGGCCCCGGCTGGTACACCTGCGGAGTGGGCCTCACGGGGCTGAGATGAAGGGCCAGGCAGGTTCCACAAGCTGTAAGGGCAGGGGCGACAACAGCCACCAGCTGGACGGCACTTACGAATGCCGGGCACCGTTCCGAGCACTTCTCGGGGGTTAATGAATCCAGCAGAATTAGAATGAGTCCAATTTAATTAAAGAATCCCTGTACAGCTCTTAGAACAGCGCCTGGCCCGCTGCACACGTTACCCGGGTGTCTGCTGCTCCTGCTGTCATGATCAACGAGGCAGGGGCTTCATTATCCCTATTTTACAGGTGAGAAAAATGAGGCACAGAGAGGTTAAGGTGCGGGCCCAGGTCACCCAGCTGGTAAGTGGCAGAGCTAGGAGTTGAACCCAGGCAGACTGGCCCAGACACCTTGCCCTTACTCAGTTCTTGTCCGAGACCGATCATCGGCTCCAGGGACAGGGCAAGAGGGAGACCAGCCTGGCAGGGACACTGGGGAATCCCTTTTCCCCATCACTGAGTGGTGGCTGGTGCCCAAAGGCCCACATTTGGCACATCATTCCTCTGGGCTAAGCTGGACGGGCCATCCCAGCGCCCGCGAGGGGCCCCTGGGCAGGGTGCCCTGGAGGAGGGGCCGGGTGGGGGCTGCGGGGTTCCTCTGCCGTCTCCACCCCCTTGCTCTCCCTCTCTCTTCACATTCTGTGTTTCTGCAGCCCCTGCAGAAATTCTGACCTGCCAGGACACTCCCGCCCCCCTGCCCCGCCCCCCGCCACCTCGCTGGGCCCCTGGATGGTGAGCTGAGATCGGGGCCCCCATCGCCATCAAAGCTGGAGGAAGAGGCGGCTGGGGGGTTAAAAGAGAGAGGAAGGGGCGCCTGGGGGGCCCAGCCGGTTGAGCGTCCGACTTCGGCTCAGGTCACGATCTCACGGTTTGTGAGTTCGAGCCTCGCGTCGGGCTCTGTGCTGACGGCTCAGAGCCTGGAGCCTGTTTCGGATTCTGTGTCTCCCTCTCTCTCTGACCCTCCCCTGTTCGTGCTCTGTCTCTCTCTGTCTCAAAAATAAATAAACGTTAAAAAAAAATTAAAGACAAAAAAAAGAGGAAAAATACTCAGACCTCCAACCCTCCTATCGTCACCCCGAACAAACTCCCAGATGGGTTACGGATCCGCACCTAATACAAACACTAAAGAAAAAAAATTTTTTTTGTTAAGATAGGAGACATTTTTAGAAAACCGGGAGGGGAAAGCAGGGCCTCAAGCCCAGAGGATAGGAAGGAAAAAACTGGCAAGAATTGGCTACATAAAAATTTAAAACATCTAGGAAATCAGCAATAATTTAACAACAGCAACAAAAAAGCAGCCAAAAGACAAATGACTGGAAGTAAATATGTATCATGTATATCTGACAAAGAATCAATAACCTTAATATATAAAGAGCTCCCATAACTCAATAGAAGACAAAACCCTGGATGAAAGGGGACAGGGGAGTGTGGAAAAGCAGAGGGAGGGAACAGCCAGGGTGGTAGAGGGCTACGTTGACATTCTCCTCAGGGCTCCCTGTCTGCCAGGAGCTAATCAAGGCCCTGCTTAAATGCTTCCTCCCGAAGAAGCTTCGGTGGCTGCTGATAGATTTCAATTAAGATGCCGTGAGTGGCAGGGTCACCAACGCTGCTCTAAGGGGGTGGGTGGTGATATGGAAACAGCCCCGCCCCCCCAGCTTCTCCCTGTCTTTACGCAACCACCTGGGGGCGGGGTGGGGCCGAGGGACCAGGGAAGGGTCTCCCACCTAGAAGCTTCTCTCCCCCGGCCCCTATCCCGCCCCTGCTCTCATTCACTCAGTTCAGGGTACACTTTAAAGCTCGTGAATCCTGCCCAGGCGTCCTCCGCCCCAACACACACACCCACACACACACACACACACACACACACCACTCTTTTCTGGACCTCGGTTTCCTCACCCATAAAAGGGGAGGACAGCAGTGCAGCTGTGAGGGTGGGTGTGAGGGGTCAAGGCTGAAGTGTATAAGGTGGGCTGGGCACTAAGTAGAGACCGTGGTGATGAAGTCCACACTGGCCTCTCCTGCAGCCGGCCCCTTCCTGGTAACAGGGACACAGGGCAGGGCAGGACAGAGAGGGTCCTGTCCTCATGCATCACAGGGTCATGGAGGCGGGAGACGGACATAAGGCAAATGACAGCGTAGATCACCAGCCGGGTGCCTCTGCGCACACAGCGAGCGGGCATGTGCCCGGTCCCACCTCTGGGACTGACCCTCTCCTTCCCCCAGAAGGTCCCCTGAAAGCAAGCCCTACAGGCCTGGGACCTTCCTGACGCCCACCTGGAGCCCGGCCACATGCCCCGTGCCTTTGTTCTCGCCTCCTCTCCCTCCTGCCCAGCTGCCCCAGGCCTGCTGGGGGGACGTTCCCAGATGTCCATGCCTGGGGAGGCCAGAGTGGGGCCGGTGTGCCCTGGGGTGTGGGAGGCCATTCAAACATGGCGTGTCTTTCCGGTGCCGTGTGTTTATTTTGTTTTTTAAAGTTAATGTCTTTAAGCCGCCTCTACACCCAACGTGGGGCTCAAACTCATGACCCCGCGATCAAGAGTCACACGCTCCTCCGACTAAGCCAGCCAGGCACCTCGGTTTTAATATATATTGAAAATATAAATGGGGGTGACTGCTAACGGGGGCACAGGGCTCTGAGCTTTCTGGGGTGGAGAAGACGTTCTGGAATTAGGAGAGTTGCACAACTCTGAATATATTAACCCCCCCTGGGGGTGCCTGGGTGGCTCAGTCGGTTGAGCATCTGACTTTGTCTCAGGTCATGATCTCGCGGTTCGCGAGTTCGAGCCCCACGTCAGGATCTGTGCTGACAGCTCGGAGCCTGGAGCCCGCTTCCGATTCTGTGTCTCCCTCTCTCTCTGCCCTTATTTGCATTCTCTCTCTCTCTCTCTCTCTCTCAAAACAACAACAACAACAACAACAAACCCTGAACTGTGCACTTTAAAACAGTGAATTACATATACATAAAGCAGGGGCACCTGGGTGGCTCAGTCACTTGAGCGTCCAACTCGATTTCAGCTCAGGTCATGATCCCAGGGGCTGTGGGATCGAGCCCCGCATCGGGCTCCCCACTGAGCATGGAACCTGCTTGGGATTCTCTCTCTCCCCACTCAACTTCTCTCTCTCTCTCTCTTTCTCAAATAATAATAAAGAAAACCTCACCTCGAGTCCCAACTCCCTCCCAAATATATATAAGACCTCAGACCTGTGATTTTTTATGGCTGTTATGCTTCCGAATGACATTATGTAAGATACCCCAATTTTTAAATGCTGCGTGAATTTAAAGATAAATAGTAAGTATCTAAACATAATATGGATACGAGCTTTTTGAGCCCTCACTCTGCTCCACACAGACCGTGTGCCAAAGATGGGAAACGAGCGCCGTGCCCTGGGGCCTCAGGAACTGTGGCCTCTCTTTTGGGAGTCGTGGCCTTGGGGCCCCAAGCACACCTCGGGCGTTTGCAGACCCCCGAGGGCAGGGCAGTTTGGGGGTTGGTCTGGCCCTCCCCGTACCCGAAACCGAGCCCTGCCCCTGCCCCCAGCTCTCTGGATCCAGGATGGCCACCAGCCGTCCCGCCTGGAAACGCACACACCCCTCCAAGGGACCCCCCCCCCCCGTCTCGCCGCGCCCCTTCTTCCTTTGGCCTCCTGCTCACTGACCGCAGACACGCTGAACGCACAGAACGCCTTTCCGGGCAACGCCTGGGAGCTGGCTCGGGTGTGTGGAGGCCCCTGGAGACCGTGACCTCCCGCCACCCGGGGAGGGCGCGTCCCCTCGGCAGGGAGGTGTCCCGGCCCTCACCTAGCCAGTGCTCCCCCGTGAGCTTGCCGAAGCCATCCCGGTACGCTTCCCAGCCTCGGAAGAAGTTCACGGAGCCGTCCTCCCGGCGCTGAAACACCTGCAAAGGATGGAGAGCTGGGGCCAACAGCCCCCGGGCCCCCCCACGCCCACCCCGACGTGTCCCCGGCCCCAGGCACTCCCTCCACCTGCCTGCTTGTGGAGGGCAGGGGCCCGGCTCCCCGGTCCCTCCCCGCCCCCGGCACGGGACCCAGAGCAGAGCAGGGACTCGGGGGCCTTCGTGGTGGCACAAGGTGGGACAGACTAAATGCCCCCAGACCCCCAAAACGGCCCCTCAGGCAAGAATCCTGCTAGACCCGGGTGCCGAAACCCTGGCTTCCGGGCCCACCTCTGCTGCCTTGCTGGACGACCCTGGACTGGCCCCACCCCGGCCTGGGCCTCAGTTTCCCCACTGGTCAAATAAGAGGCGTGGGCAAGGGCCCTAGTATCTTTCCCCGGGGTCAAAAGGAAACTGAGCAAAAAATCCATTCTCGAGTTGGTAAAAACTGAGAACACCCACACACATGCCCGGAAGCCTCCAGAGCTCCGTGTCGCAAAATGATTCTGCCAGAGCCACGCATGCCCTCCCCCCGGGATAAGAAGCCCGGGGCCCGGGGATCAGTGGGGGCTTGGGGAACCAGAGCCCCAGCCGCTCCTGGGGGGTGGGGGGTGAGGCCAGCAGTCCGCAGCCCACGGGGGTGTGACTAGGGACGGGGGGACAGCAGTCCACGGCCCACGGGGGTGTGACTTGGGTACCGATGAGCAGCCGAGCTGCCTCTGTTCTCCATTTTAATAACCTTCTTGATTTGGGAGTCAGGAATCCCATCGGTTAAATTGCTTTCAAATAAGTACCACGCTGGTCCAGGCCAGAGAGCTGCCTTGAGTATTTCCAGGATCCGCTGACGATCCCGTTCCTGGCTGCCCCCTCCCCCCCCCCCCCCCCCCTTCCAACTCGTTCTGTGTAACAAGCCTTTTTCTTGCTTGTTTGCCGAGGCAGCACCCGCTCCCCCTCTGCCCCCCCCCCCCCCGCCTCCATCTGTACCGTGTGCGAGGTGTTAGAGATTTGGCTGCGGCACCAGCAGCCGGCCGGATTCATTACTAAGCAGCCTGATTTCGGTCGCCCGGAACCTCCCTGGCGCATCATCTGCCGTGAGCTTGGCCTCCTGCTCTGCCCCTGCCCGTGGGGACCCGTCAGTCACGGCGTTTGGGCAGCCGTGACATCAGGGAGTGGCTTCGCTACCTCAAACCTGGCCCGGCCCCCGACAGGTGGAAATGCTCAGAAGGGACTGGCTGGGGAAGGAAATTCGATCAGGCTCGGAGAGATCTGAGAGGTGGTGGGCAGCGGGTATTGACGGGCCGGATTGGGACCCTGAGCACGCGCCCTTTGAAAGGCTTAATCCTGGCAGAAGCTCAGACGCTCCCCTGAGAAGCCTCCAGAAGGCAGAAGGCAGGGGGGAGCCCGTTTCTGCGGGAGGAGGGAGGAGGGGGCTGGGGAGACAGGGGGCCGGGGGCGGGGGGGCGGGATGGTGGGGACCTGGGCCCTGCCACCTAGAGCGCTGGCCATTACTGCACCTCTCTGAGCCTCAGTTTCCTTCTCTGTAAGTGGGGGTCACAGCAGCACCTCCCCCATGGACCGTGGCGGTCCACGGAGAAGACGCTCAGGGCCTGGCACTCGGTCGGGGCTCGGTGCATGCCCGCTGCAGGAGAATGGCCGCATGGAGACCCAGGCCTGGCCGTCGGGCCTCCCTCTGCCCCTCTTCCGCAGCCCCTGCCCCAGGAATGCCCTGCTTTCCTTCCAGACTTGCCCCCTGCGCATGTCCTTCCTGGGCCGTCCAGCAGCCCACCCCCACGCCTCCCTCATCCATTCAGATGTCCCACTGAGCATCTCCCTGAGGGCTGTGGGACACAGGGGACCCCCTCCCACGCGGGAAGCAGGACTGATCTTTTAAATATGAAATGTATCGTCAAATTGGTTTCCATACAACACCCGGTGCTCATCCCAACAGGTGCCCTCCTCCATGCCCCTCACCCACCCTCCCCTGAAGCAGGACTGATCGAAGAGCAGGGGGCAGGGCACCCACGATGAGCTGGTGTCGAGCGCCCACCACAGCAGGTGCCGGGGTTGAGTCCTCACTGAGCACACGCTTATTTACCGAATCCTGTCCCCCGACCCCCTCGTCCCTACAGCAGACAGAAGCCAGGCGGCCGTGAGCATGGAGTGGGCAGTCTGACCCACACCTCACACCCCAGCCCAAGGCCAGGCTGGACACCCAGGGGCCAATGTCCTACCACCCACGTCACTCTTATTTGCCACTGGCCAGAACTGTCTCCCTCCAGAGAGCCGACCTCCAAACCCTGTTCTCAGCCCCTCTTTTCCGGTGCCAGTAACAGGCCGGAGCGCTGCTGGGCTCGGCCCGGCTGCACCATCGGTGGGTGAGCATAGGCCGCCCTGCCCCCGGGGAAACCACACTGCCGTCAAACAAGGGTGGCAGACGTCCCCGACGGACGGTTTGGGTCTGCACCAGCTTAGAAGCCACAGCAATTGTGTGCCAGCGAGAACGCTTTAACCGCAGGCGTAATGAATCATGATCCTCGAAGGGCCCAGACACATCCGCGAGGAGGGTCTGCGGTTAAGACTTCATGACCACGACTGGGGCGCCTGGGTGGCTCGGTCGGTTAAGCGGGCGACTTCGGCTCAGGTCATGATCTCACGGTCCGTGAGTTCGAGCCCCGCATCGGGCTCTCTGCTGACGGCTCAGAGCCCGGAGCCTGTTTCGGATTCTGTGTCTCCCTCTCTCTCTCACCCTCCCCCGTTCATGCTCTGTCTCTCCCTGTCTCAAAAATAAATAAACGTTAAAAAAAAATTACAAAAAAAAAAAAGACTTCACGGCCACGACGCCGGGAGGCGCGGTTTACGTGACGATGTGCACACCCACAGGCGTTTGTATCAGAAACCAAACCTTCCTGGAATGATACTTGCCCTTAGTAAGACGGCTGGGCGCTAATATTTTCTATCCTGTCCTAATCTATTACACTCTGTTTGATTTAAAACGTAGTATCGATCACAAACCGTTCCATTGATCTCGCCACCGGCCGAGAGATCACGGCCCTCGGTCTGAGAAGCACGGCTCTGAACGTTGCCGGCCTCTGCCACGGGCTGTCCTTACTCGTTGGCTCAAAACACTGAGCGACGGCACCGGCCAGGATCTCAGACTCGGCCCCCCGGCCTCGCCCTCAAGCCAACTACAGCGCCACGGGGCCGGCGAGTTCCAGGCGTGCGCCAGGCCAGACCGCTGGCTCTCCAGACTTCCCAGGAGTACGCTTTCTCGGACTCGGGGTCCCAGGCTGAGCCGCAAGCTGGACTTCAGGGACGCTGGGTGGACGGCTGTCACCGGGCAGGAGGCCTTCGAGTACAGAGCAAGGATCAGCCAGACGGGAAGACGCGAAGAGGGAGCGTGTAAAAGATGGACGTATCCGCTTCCGTCCCGTCTGTCCCGCCAGTAGGATGTGAATTGCCACCCGCTCCCCCGCAAAAGGGGAAAAAGGTAGGGGAACAGAGTAACCTCGAGGCTAAAATCTTCGGTGGCCCGGCTCCCGGGGGCGTCTCCCTTGAGTTGCGGCCGCAAAGTGACCGATGCTGGATGCTCGCCGTCGCAGGTGACACGGAGGCAGACAGACAGAGCGTGTTTTCTCGATGCGGATTCTCAGAAGCCAGTGTCTGCCGCCCGGCGTGTCTTGCAGGTGCCGCTTGGGGGGCTTTGCCAAGGGAGGGCTGGGCCCACACGGTCCCGCAGATGGTACCGGGCGGTTCCAAAGGAAGGAGCCGCTGCACTTGGGGCGGGGGAGGCCGAGCGGAGTGGCCGACTGTCCCGCGTTTGTCTCTGCCGGGAGACAGATGGGCTCCTTTGTCCTGGGCGCCCGAGCCTGGCTCCGTGGTCCCCCCAGCACCGGCCCTGCCCTCGCAGACGGCCACAGCCGCCCCACCTCAGCCGGGGACGGGGGGCTTTGCGCTCCCATATGGCAGGGGAGAAGAGGGTGGTGAGCTGTGCAGAGTGGGGGCTCCTCAAAGCGGAGGGGGTGCCCCAGGCCCGGGAGCCCACCCGGCGTGGCTAAGCTGGGCCAGCCCCAGGAAGCGCCCTGGGCTGGCATCCAGGAGACCAAGTTCCGCCGGGGCTCCAGCCGTGTGCCCACCTAAGTCTTGGCGTCTCTGTGCTGTGGAACGAAAGCCTCGCCGCCCCGGCCCCGCCTGCTGTGGCTGGGCTCACGGGCGGGCTCGGGCCCTCAGAGAGCTCACGGCCCCAGAAAGGTGGACGAGTAAGTCAGCAGTCCCGGGGCACGGCAGCCCCTCACCTGGCACGCTCCTTCCATCCCTGTGCCTCAGTTTCCCCATCTGTAAAACGGGGGCCATTGCAGCCCCTACCCACAAAGATTTGGTGATGGTTGCATGTGCTGGTTGAGACACATCGGTCCATAATGGTAACAGTTGTTACACTTGCTGGGAGCTCAGAGGAGGCTGAGCCGTGGGCTGGGGTGGGTTCCAGGAGGGCTTCCCGGAGTAGGAGATGCTCAGCTGAACCGCACACTGAGCAGGGTCTTGGCAGGTGGTCAGAGAGACCCAGGGACGGGAGCTGGGTGGGTCCAAACCCTATGAGATGGGGCGGGGCTGTCTCTGCCACTTTAGAAGGGTCCCCAGGAGGCAGCACCTGGGATTTTCCCTAGACTCTGACGAAGCTGCCGCAGAAACCATTTTATAGGGGCGCCCGGGTGGCTCAGTCGGGTTAAGCATCGACTTCAGCTCGGGTCATGATCCCACGGTTCGCGAGTTCGAGCCCTGCATCAGGCTCGCTGTCAGCACAGAGCCCGCTTCAGATCCCCTGTCCCCCTCTCTCTCTGCCCCTCCCTCTCTCTCAAAAGGAAAATAAACGTTAAAAATTTTTTTAAAAAGAAAAAAACAAATCGGTGACAGGCAGGATCTTGTGGGTTGGGCGGCTTCAGGGTCCTCCAGCCTCCCTGACCTGCTGAGCAGGTGATTCGGGGAGGGGCCGTGGCCAAGGTGGGTCCTTGTTTCTAAGAACAAAGACCTCGGACGCGCAATGTAGCCCTTCAGAGGCGGCCCCGGCGGGGGGGGGGGGGGGGGGCCTCTGCCGGCCTTCCGGGGAGGCAGTGGCTCCTTAAATCCTTTGCAGGCACCTCTGGGCAGTGCCCCCAGCGTGCTCCCTGGGCTTGCTGGCAAGGGCACAGGTACAGGAGGCCGGGCGGAGTTCGAATCTCGGCCGTGTGACCTCGGACAAGTCCTTTTCCGCGCCTCGGTTTCCCCCTCTGCAACCAGGCCCCACCAGCGGCCCCTGCAGGGTTGCGGCGAAGACGCAGTGCAGTGACCGCGTAAACTGGGCGCCCGTGCTGGGTCTGCCCGACGTCGCCTCCCTCTCCTTCCGAACCGGCTGCTGAGACCAGAAGGAAGCGGGCCCACTCCTTGTTTTCGACTGGAAGTGGTATCCCCGGGCTCAGCGCCCTGCCATGCTTCCCGGGCTTGGCAGTCGGTGCCTGCCGGCTTCTGGCAAACGCTGCCGGGAGCTGCTGTTTATCAAACGCAAAGAAAGGTACCAAGACTGAGCCTTCACGTGTAGCACCCCGTTTTACGTCAAAAGTTTCAAAAACCCAAACTGCTCTGGAGGGAGGCAGGCTTTCTCCCGGCAGATGGCTCGAGGGGACTCGGGGCCAGCCACCACGCTCGGTTACTAGCGTGTGCGGCCCTAAGGACCCTGCAGGGCGGCGGGGAGCCGCGGCCGAGCCTGGCTGCGGCTTGGGGACGCGGTGGCCCGCGGATGTCTCAGCAGGTCCCCTAGCCACCGCGGCCTGTCACGAGGACTAGTGAAGCCTCAGCCCAAGTGGGGAGGAGCCAGTGCCCCCCCCGGAGGGTCCCACACACCTGCTGTCCAGCCCCCTCCCCGCCCCGGCCGGGGGTCCCGGGCTGGGCCCCGCGCCTCGCATCCTGGCTTGAGCAACACTCGAAGCTTTTCATCTCTCCCTGAGCCTGATCCCACTGCCGGGCTGGGCTCTGCGTCGTCGTCCGTCGTCCGTGGTGGCTCCTTTGATGTCTTCCGAGTGAGGGAAGGATTTTCCTCCCTGCCTGGGGAGCTCAGGTGGGGAGGGGAGAGTTTTCTCGCACAGCAAAGCCAATTAGCAGCATATCTGAGCCGCTGACCTCGCACGACGGGAAAGCGCCTGGCAGAGAGCGTGGTCACCGTGCAGAACGGGGTTTGGGCCGCTCAGCTCGCGGCGGTGGGAGCAGCCGGCCGCGCGGTGAATCCCAGTGGGAACGCAGAGCAGGATCGATCCCGCTGCGGGTTCCTGCGGTAGGAGAGGCTGAACTGGCCCCGATGTCGGTGACCCCCGGTTGGTAATTATGCAAAGGCGAGGGAGGGTTTGGCGATCGGGCCCAGGGACAGCACGGCCACGGGCAGATCCCAGTGGGGCAAGGCTGTGCCTCAGGGCAGAGAGGCAGGGACACCCCAAGCCCACCACGCGTCCTGGGCATGGCCACCCCACTCCCCAGGCCCTGCAAAGCAGCCACACAAGACACAAGGGCTACGCTGGTGGCCGGACCAGAAAGGGGGCGCCCCAAGAGGGGATGTGACCCTCCCAGTCTCGCAAGACCAGGGGGGAGGTGAGCTGGAAGCAGCCAGCCTGGTCCCATGCATCAGCTTCCAAATGGGGACATCTGGCCCCGGTTTTGGTGACTCTTCCTCCCCTGTAAACACCGCGGACCGTAAGATCCTACAGGAGGGAGCACGGCTGCTCTGTTCACAGGGAACGAATCCTCGAGGCTCGGCACGGACCCCTGCTCGCCCCGCTCCTCCCTCGCGGGGACACGGCCTGCGAAGGACTCTGCCGCTCCCCCCGCCCCCCCCCCCCCCCCCCCCTGTGAACGGCGCTCTATTAGCCTCATCTAGCAGACGAGAAAGTAAGGCTCAGTGAGGTGACGCGTCACCACCACAGGTGCGAGTGGTCACTCGTGTGACCGGTGCGGAGGGAACACGGATGGTGGGCAGCCAGGCTGGGCCCCCTGCCCAGAGTCACGGGTCAGCAGGAAGAGGCCCCTCCCTCCCGCCTTCCCTCCTGCTTCTCAGGAGCAGGGCTGGGTGCACGCGTCAAGTTCAAGAGCAGCCGTGACAATCAGCATGACCTCATTTGCCCCTGGCCACTATGGGCTTTGATGAGCGTGGGGGGAAGGCTTGGGCTCATCAGTCAGGGCCAGTGGCCGCATCAGCCCAAAGGTGGCCTTGTGGCATGTGTCCACCTGCCTCTGTGGCCTCCTCGCCCCCAGGAGCCACACGTGGCCTCTTTCCCACCTGGCAGTTCCTGCTTTCTGCAGTAACGATTCAGGGCGCACAGAACTCGCGTCCCCCCTTGCCGTGCCCGGGGCCCCAGGTCTCTGGGCCACTCCCCACCTGGGGAAATCCTGAGGGCGGCAGGAGCCCAATCTACCCTCGGGACAAAACCTCCCTCCTCTATCCCTGGCCACTCCGGCCCCAGAGGCCAGCAGAGCAGAGCGCCCGCAGACCCAGACCGAGCCCTGCCACCTCCGTGCCCAACACCGGGCACACCTTCGCTCTGCCTGGAACGCCGTTCTCACCTCATCCCCCAGCGCGTGGACCTCCCCGTCCAGAAGCCTCTCTTGGCCGCCCCCGGCTGGGTCAGGGGCCCTCCCCAACGCCCCCGGTCCCCACCCCTACGGCCCTCACACAAGTCAGCTGCTGTGCCCAGCCCCCCACGGGGCCAGGAGCTCGCCGTTGAATCCTCTGGCCTGTGGTTGGTGCTCGGTGGTTGAATAAATGACAGTCACCGTGTGACAGTGAGCTCCACGGACCCGCATGAGGCTGGGTGGGCGGGGTACCAGGCAGGGCAGTGGTGTATAATCCGTGAAGCGGCCCCTAGGCGGACGGGGCTGCCGAGCCCCACGCTTGCCGGGTCTGGTCTCTCCAGGAAGCAAGGCTGTGGCTGCAGCCCCGGGTGCCCCGTCCGCCAAGGGAGAGCTCTCTGGTGTCCGCACGTGAGGCCTGGCAGCTTAGACACGGAGCCTAATGACGATGGATTGTACCGGGTTCAGAGAGACGGCCGCCGGCTCCTTCCCAAACAACAATTGAGTTTCCGAGAGATTCCGTGTGGCAGGGAGGTGATCCTGACAGATGCCCAGAGGTATCTGGGCAAAGATTGCTTTTGACGGAAGTCCAAATGGATATTAACGTTTATCGGGCTCACGAGCACTTCTCAGCCGAGAGCGGCCTTTCTTGCGGGGCCCCTGATCCAGGTGTCTGAGCAGGAGGGCTGGGGCGGGTGGCTGGCGTTGCTCATCGACTCCCCTGTAACGGCCCCTGCAGCCCGGGCCCTGGATGTCGCCCTCCTCCCGGCCCAAATCCTGATGGACTTTCCGGGACACTGGCGTCACGTCCACCGGAGAGGAAGCGCCTGTGCTGCCTCCTTGGTCTTTCATTAGGCCCGTCCTAACCCTTAACTCCGATTTCTGGGCACTGGCTGTCGCATTGATGCTGCTCTGCCTGCCGAGGGGGTTCCCAGAGGCCCGCGCCGTAACTCAGATGTTCTGAGTTAGGAAAACAAGAGAGCTTTTAGCCCCCAGACGCGGATCCGGGAGGCGTAAGGGCTCTCCTCTGGAGCTTGAAGAGAGGTTTGTGGGTCTGTCTGTCCCCGGGTCTTTGGGGGACCCTCAGCTGCTCTCACACCGGCTCTGCCCTCTTGAACGCACTCGCCAGGCCCCCAGGCCCTCACTCGGGCCTCCCCTGTCGCCACCAGCTCAGGATAGCCGACCCCTTTCAAAACTGACCCCGTCCGGCCTGCCGCGCCTTCAGGTCCCTCCACGCATTTCCTGGAGAAGCTTCCCGCTCCCCTCTGCCTGGACATCAGCACAGCAGAGATGGCACCAAGCCTCTTGGTGAGAAACGGAGGCGTCCTGCCAGCCTCTCCCTGAGGCCCCAGGTGCCAAAGGCAGAGACCTGGGAGCCCATCTGGGGACCCCTGGAAAACGGCTGACCCCGTGCCCTGCTTCGGGTCCCCACGACTGTCCCCTGGACTGTGGTGGACGCCCTCTTGGCAAAGAGCTCGGTAAGAGGCGGGGTCATACATATCTCGGTCATCATTGGGTCGCCAGTGCCTTGCACACGGTCAACCTGCGTCCTTCCCCATCTTCTGAGATTTGGGGGGAGGCAGGGATGACTCCCACCATGGCAGCTAAAGGCTCCAGCCGCTGGCTTTCTCAGCCTCCCTCGCGGTGAGGGTCGTAGGCACGCGGCCCCGGCCCCACCAGTCAGAACAGCCGCTGGCTCGACGGCTGGGGAAGCAAAGAGGCAGGGACACAGGGGATCTCCTTGAAAGGAACCGCGGGCTGCACCCCAGGCCCGGACCCATCCTGGTGGGGGTGTCCGTGCCCAGGTGTGGCTGTGCCCAGGGCTCCGTGCCAGCAGCACTGGGGTAGGGCGGTTTCGACCAGGTCATGCCTTGCTAGCTCTGGGGGACTCCATTCCTGGCTGCCTGGCCCTGAGCTGGTTTCTCTGGCCTCCCAGCCTCCCTCCGGTACATTCCTTTCCTGCTTAAATCAGCCATTTCCTGTTGCTTGCCGTTAAGACCTCTAAGTAAGGCTCGTGGGTATCCCCATTTTCCAGCTAAGGATGCCGAGGCTCAGAGAACTTAAGTACCTTCCCCAAGATCACACAGCAAGACCGAGAGCCACACCCGAGTCCGGCTGTGGATGCCGGAGTCCAAGTGCGTGACCGCCAAGCTCCCGACCTCTCCGGCAGAGGCTCAGTTACAGGCTTGTCGGCGGCATGAGGGAACCGCCTCCTGCTCTACACTCTCCCTGCCCCGCTCAAGGATGCACAGTCGGGTTATAGCTCCGGAGGCACAGTTCTTATGCCGTCTTTCCTCTCTCCAGCACCCTCAATGGCTCCCCAGCGCCCGGCCCAAACCCCACAGTCTGGGTTATTGGCCCCAGTCTCACCTCATCACATGTCCCGGCCCCCAGTTGACTCTGTTTCCTGGAGAGGCTGCGTGCCTCCTGAACCCCAGACCCTTGTCAGGTTGCTTCCTCTGCCTGGAAAGCCTTCTCTTTCCTTCCCACTTCCTGTTCTCGCCGGCCTCTTAAGGCTTATCAGCAAAGCCCCCTTCGCCAGGAAGCTCGCACAGAGCCTCCCCTACCTCTGCTTACCGTCACTTCTTGCCCCCAAATCCTCGCAGTTGCCAAGTTGTCTGGGACGACTGCGGCAGGGCCTTCCCCATCTCTGTGCTTCCCCAGCCCCCAGCACGCAGTTGGTGCTCAAAACCTGCCCATTTTTGAAATTAAATGTGAGGCCGAGAATCCTTAAAAAGTCGGCTTTACTGGCCCTGCTTTCATTGCCACTGGGCATCCCAACCACGGCCGACTTCGGGGGGGGGCTGAGCAGCTTTCGGGGTGGATGCAGATGTCCAGGGACAGTGGTATAGGTTGTTCACTGCTCTAGGGCATCTGGCCAAGAAGCAAGGCTCACATCTACTCATCTTGCCAAGCCCAGGGTGCCAGTGTGCCAAAAGGAAAGGACATGCATTTTTAATTCATACAAAGTCACCCAATGGCCAGTGGCAGCCCTGTTGAAGCCCAGCCCCCAAGACGGAGCTGCAGGAGAGGGTTGGAAGGCCACTGATTTGAGTGGGAGAGAGACGGCAAGCTCACTTCCTATCCCAGCTCTAGAATGGGAGGGGGGGAGGGGTCAGCAAACCACCCAGGACAACTCCTGCCTGCTGCCTGTTTTTACCTGACTTGTGAGCCAAGAATGGTTGGAACATGTTTAAATGGCTTTTAAGAAGCATAAGAAGAATATCTTAAAATATCTTGTGAATAATAGAGAGTACGCGAAAAATGTATGAAGTTCACATTTCCGTGTCCACAAGTGTCACTGAGAGAGTCCGGCCAGGGGCCTCTCCCCGCCACTCCGCCCCCTTCTCCCAGCTCCGGGGAGATTTCAGGGCCACCCATGGCCACCCCTCCCCACCCTCCCTTGGCCGTGGGGACCTTTCATGGCTCCTACTTCCCACCCAGCCAGGAACCAGAAGGTGCAGGAAAGTCACGGAAGTCACGACAGCTCTTTGGCAGGAAGTCATCGGGGTCTCTGCTCTCTGCCGTGTGCCCCCCCCAAAAGGGGACACACACACATCACGTATCGGGTAACTCAGAAGACAGCATCTACACACGCCCTTGAACTCACATCGGCGACAGGCGCCCCGTTTCATCACAGAGCCCATCCCCGATTTGCCCGACACTCCCGGGGCAAGCACTGTGTTCCCAGAGCCCCGAGGATCGGGGAGCAGAAGGTGGCTCCACGGACAGGTGACGGGGTGTAACATCTGCTCCCGGCGGGGCCTCAGTTCATGGCCTCCACTTGCCCTGTGCAGGTTTCTGGGGGTGTGGCGTTCCCGGGTGAGATTCGAGGCAGGTTTGTGGGGGCCAGCGGGCACACAGGCAGGCCTGGGCCAAGGGCAGAAGGCCGGGTGAGAGGCCGCTCAGAGTAGCCGGGATCGTGGGCACAGTCCCCTGGGTCACCCCGGCCTGCCTGGGCGTCTGCGGGGCCGAGAGGAAGCCGGCCGCGCAGCGCGGGAGACTCACCGTCCAGCCGCCGCCGTCTGTGCGCATGTCACAGTAGACCTGGAAGCCGGCAGGGTAGTGTGTGGGGAAGACTGAGTAAATGCCATCCTCCTGCTGTCCGCTCAGGAGCACGTCCAGGCAGTCGCGTGGCGGAGAGCCTGCGACAGGGAACACAGTCAAGCTGGTGCCCTGGCACCTGTGTCCCTCCCCACCCCCCTCCGTCCCTGGGTCTCCCTGATTTGTCAGTCTACCCTGCGGGGTCATGTGGGCTCCAGGGCACCAGCCCTGGGGGCAGACCTTGGCTCTGCTACTCCCTGCGTGCCTTTGGGTGAGTGAGCACCCTCTCTGAGCCTTGCCTTCCTCATCTGGAAAAGGGGCACAGTGGGCCGGGAGAGGGCTCAACAGAAGGGTGCAGGTCGGGCGCTCCGCGCTGCCTGGCTGCAGAGAGTCCTGAGCGAACAGGAACAGCGTTTCCTTATCAGAGGGGTGGGGGAGGGACCACGGGGGTACAAAGCTGGGCACCCCACTCACCGCTGGCGCAGCCCCGGGGCCGCAATCCCCTGGCAGGCGCCCTCTGAAGGTCAGCCTTGACGCGGGGCCGGCCCAGCCCCCGGTCCCTCTGCAGGGCGTCTAGTACGTCACTGACCGAGTTCACCAGGTGAGCCATGTGGCCTTGACTCTCGGAGAAAAGCTGTGGAGCACGGGGGGCCCCTGCCAGCACCCGCCGGCACGGGCCAGCCCCTCCTCGTATGACGGCAGGTCCCCACCCTGCCCTGGCCCCCATCCGAGGAGGTCTCAGGATGGGGGCTCAGGTGGGAAGGGACAGAGGGGCTTCAACAGAGACCCGTGCCCCTGCTGCGCCCCAGGCCCTGTCCTCATCCATTTCGGGGCCTCAGCCCCGGTAAGGTGACTGGAGGCAAAAGCCCAGGTGGGCACCTGGCACCAGGTTCAAATCCCAGCCCACCCATTTACCAGGTACACGTGGGTGGGTGACTTAACGAAGCCCCGAAGCGGGGCCGACAGCAGGGCACGCAGGACCTGGCCCACCTCGTTCCACGAATTCCTAAGGCACCTTTCAGGCTACGAGACACCCTCACCGGTCTCTCCCGGTCCCCCCAGCAAGGCCCTGGAGGCAGGGGTGACGGTTCTGCAAACAGGAGGGGGCCCTGGGATACCCCACCCGCCCCGCCCAGCCCCCCGCCCCCCCACGCAAACTCCACTTTCTTGGGTCACAGCTCCCATGTCCACCGCCTCACCTCACCCCCACAGCCTTGCCAGGAGGGAGGACTTGAGTTGCTGTCCCCTGGTTACAAATGGGGAAACTGAGGCCCGGGAGGAGCGGTCCCTGATGGAGAACGACCTCAGGCCGCTTCCCCGGGGTTGACGGGCAGGAAAGGCACATAGGGTGCCCGGGACGGGGGCAGGACGGTGGGGGCAGTGGTTGGGACCCAGGCTCTGGCATCAGCCCTGGGTTTTGACTCGGACCTTCCTCCATTCGCTGGGCAAGTGACCCGGTTTTCCGGGGTGGGTGTGTGGGGTGGCTCGCCAGAGCACGTGTTCGGGGCCCGAGTGCTCAGTCCCCGGTCTGTGTCACTCCCACCGCTGGCTAACAGCCACCCTCCCCGAGATCCGGGTCTGGAGGCCTGTGGCTCGGTCGGCGCAGCACGGACCCCCTCCCCCTGCCCGCCCCGGGGACCTCTGGGCTGTGCCTGCCGGCTGAAGGGTCTGCGGTCCGTCACCTCCCCACCCTGGCTTGGCTCTAGGAGGCTGCAGGACCACAGGGAGGGGGGAGGCGGGGTCGCGGGCACAGCCGGCCAGCAAGTGCACGTGGAGCCTGCCCGAACCTGTCACTTGCCAGATAATAGCTCGTTGGAGGAAGGAAAATAGAAACACACACCGCCAGCAGTTTACAAAATAGGATTCTCGTTTCGTCCAGAAGCAAGGGCTCCCGCAAAGCTTTTACGTTCCTTGCCAGCTTCTCCTCTGCAGAGAGGGCTGAGGCCTGGGGGAGAGGCGCGGAGCCGGGCAGGGGGGGGACCCTGGGGCAAGGTGGCCGATCCCACCCTGGGCTTTTACTGTAGTGTCCTGTAGACAGGTTCTGCGGGTGGGGGTGGGGGTGGGGGTGGGGGGGAGCCCCGCGGCCCAGACGATGCAGACGGCCCCCAGGGCGCAGGGGACAGGGTGTGGGCACCAGAGATCACCAGGCTCATCGGTGAAGTCTCCAGGGTACTGCCCACCCTTCTGGGACCAGCGGACACGCTCGAGAAACTCAGGCGCAGCCCGCTCTTGCTGGCGGGCAGGGAAGACCTCAGTTTAAAGCAGCAAATGATTAAAGTTGAAAATGTACATATAAACATGCTCCGAATTAATAGGGAAAGTCAGTCCCTGCTCGCTGAGCTGCACGGATGCGTTAAAGGGGACGCGGCAGCTTTTAGGGGCAGTGATGTCAGAGTCGCTGCTTCGGGCACTTAGTCTTGTGACTGAGCCGAAAAAGGCCCTCTGCTTCTCTGAGCCTCAGTCTGCCCCTCCGTAGAATGGGCCCGCGATCTCCACTTCCTGGGGCCACTGTGCTACCAAGTGCTTATATTAACCAGCACTCCGTGATTCCTGCCACTACGATCCCAAAAAGGGATTTGCAACGGTGGCCCCCCGCTGACCGCGGCTTTAGTTTACAAATAATTTCCACCGTAATAAGAAAAGAAACGCTGGTCTCTCATGCGCCAGATGCCAGCTGAGCCCGGCCCAGTCGGGAGCTCCCACAATCCTCCTGGGAACAGGCTACCGTCGCCCCCGTGTCACAGGTGAGGAGACTCACCCCGGGGAGGGCCACTGACCAGCCCAAGTCCCACAGCCGCTGCTTGGTGGAGCCTGGACTGGATCCCAGCACGGGCCGCGGCCTCACCCCTGCAGGCAGCACCACTCAGCCCTGCTGCTCCCAGGCCAGTGGGTGTCAGACGCTTGTGCACACGAGAGCCACCCTGATGCTTAACTGTTGGGACCCCGGGGTTTGTGATGAGGTTCAGAGAGGTGCCTTTTATATGTTTATTATTATTGTTGTTATTATTTTAATTTGAGAGCGAGAGGGCCAGCAGGGGAGAGGAGGTGGGGCAGAGGGGGAGAGAGAGAAAGAGAGAGAATCTCAAGCAGGCTCCATGCTTAGCAGGGAGCCCGACCCAGGGTTCCATCCCGTGACCTTGAGACCGAGGCCTGAGCTGAAATCAAGAATCGGAGGCTCAACCGACCGAGCCACCCAGGCGCCCCGGAGGGCTGCCTTTTAGCAAGCGGCTTTGACACTTGCGACAGAGGGTGCCCGAGGGCAGTGCTTGGGGAAACCCAGGTCTGGGCCAATCACCTGGGGGGTCTGGGACGCTTAGAGGAGGGGAGCCGGGAGCCCCAGCGACATGGGGTCTCTGAAGCTACCCTGAGTCTGTAGGAAATGAGTCAAATTAAACATTCTTTTGAGAAGTGAACCTGTCAGGTGAGCCAAGGCACTCCCGGGCCCCCCTAAAGCTATCAGTCTTGCAGGAACAGCTCTAGGCCTCTGCATAGACCCCTTCCCCCCCAATCCCCACCCCTGCCCTAAGGGCCTGGCTGGCCAGGGGCTCCATCATGTGGAGAGCAAGGTGCGGGGGGGCAGATCACCCAGAAAACCTGGAGGTCTCTCCAGATTGATGAGACCCAGATTGATGGAGGGGGTGGCTGAACACTCTACCTCCCACCCCACCCTGGGAGGGGGAAGTGCCTTCCCATCAGTCACCCAAACAGGACGACAAGGGCTATAATTCCTCCAGCTGCGGCCTTCAGAGGAGGGAAAAGACCTATTGCTCATGAGCTGCAGGGCGAGCAAATGCCTGGGCGTCCCGGGGGTCGGGAAGGGGCTGGGATCCGTGGCAGGGTGGGGCTCGCCTCCTAGTCCCTAAGGACCTGAGACACAGGGGTGACGGGGTACAAAGCCGGAGGGTGGGCAGGGCATCAGGAGGCCAGATGCTGGGCCTGACTTGGCCACTGTACCCTGGACAAATCACTGTCCCTTTCCGGGTCTTAGTTTTCTTTTCTGGAAAATGGTGGAAAACCAATGAGATGGCCCTAAGCCCCTGATCCTATGAGGGGATCTAGGAGGGGAAGTTCTTGCCGGTGCTTCAGGCGCGGTCAGTGTTGGAAACTCTGCCCCCAGATCTACGGGGTGTTTGCTGGGACCTGACTCGGGTGCGGAGGGGACGCGGGGGAGGGGCAGGGGCGGTGGGGACAGGCTAAGGGGCCGGTGGGAACTCCAGCAGCTGGTCCCTCCTTCCCTGGAAAGCTGGGAGCATCAGATGGCAACGAATGGGGGACAGGGCGCTGGGCAGGGGGTACAGCTCTCTCCGGCCACGAGGCCCAGCTGGGGAGAGGGCTTGCCACTGACCAGCCACGTGACCTTGAACCTCCATTCACTACCCATTGGGGGGAAGGTCCTGCCCCACCTGCACCGGCGCACCTGAGAAGCCCCTCGAGCCCTGGACTTGACCGGACTCTCAGATGCCACAGGGTGCTACACAAACCCCCAGGGCCACCTGGACAGTGCTCAGGAAATGGGTTGAACCCTGGTGCCTCTAGCTGTGTGGCCTCGGACGAAGGAGCCCCTTCCCTGAGGCTCATTTGCTGGACGGCAGGTGGGACCAGCTCCCGGGGCCCTTGGGGATGAAGCGAGGCCGCGGACGTCAGGCGGCGGCACTGGGGGGGACACAGCGGCAGCCACCCCAGCCCCCTCCCAGGACCCCGGGTGCAGACACGGCCCCTTACCTGGATGAGGCGGCCCTGCTCGCTCTGCAGGGCGCCGAGCCCCTGGCCCAGCACGCCGAGGCCCTTCCGCAGCCCCACACACTCTGCCTGCAGCTCCGAGGCCCGGGCCAGCAGCCGGGGCAGCTGGTCCACCAGGGTGTCCAGAAGCTCCCGCTCCCGCTCGCCTGCCAGCCTCGGCTGGGCCTGAAGCTCCGCCAGGGCCTGCAGCACGGAGGCCTGGGCGCCCTCCAGGCGGGCGAAGCCGTCGGCGGGGTCGGGGCAGCGCGGGTCGATGAGAATGCTGAGGCGAGAGCTGTCGGCCCTCTCCACGGTGACCAGGGCGCTGTTGGCACCTGCGGGCCCGGTGCTGACGACGGGCGGGGGCGCCGTGCCTGGCACGTGGGTGTGGTTCAGGAAGAGCACGGCGCCCGTGACGGCCACGGCCAGCAGCACCGCCAGCGAGAGCAGCACCGTGCACAGCACGTAGCCGCAGCTTGGCCACTGCGGGCCGGCCCCGCGCACACAGACACAGAGACGGACAGACAGACGGACAGGAGAGAGAAGGGGCGGCATCAGGGGCAGAGCTGGGCTTCCAGCTCTGCCCAGTGGGGGGGGGGGGGGGGCGCCCCCGGGGGGGGGGGGGGGGGGGGGGGGGGGCAGCCTCAGGACGGGGCCTCTGGCCTTTGCGAGGCCTGGACGAGACTCAGAGGATCCCCTTCCTCTTGGGGACGGGGGAGAGAAAGGCAGAGATGACAGACAGAAGCCCGGAGGGGAGACAGACAGACAGGGACCAACAATACAGCAAGAGTGAGTGAGAGACGCAGGGAACCAGAGATGGAGAGGACGAAAAGAGAAACTGAGGCAGAGAGGCACAGAGACCGATGGAGAGAGAGGCACCCTTCCCCTCGCTGCCCCTGCCCTGCTCCGCGTGGCCTGCACAGGGCAGGCCCACCTCCCCCCTGGAGCCCTCCTGGGTCGGTAAGGGCTGCGGCCAAAGGCTCCCACGGCCTCAGGCCCCCCGGGCTGCCATTTCCGGTGGGGGGGGGAGGGGGGAACCTTGGCTGAGGGACCTCACCTCGGCGAGTCTGGGCGTCCTCACCTGTAAAGTGGAGGCAATAATGACACGCCCTGCCCCACACGTGGGTGTCTGCCGTGCAGACTCAGGAAGAGAGAGCTGTAACGGTGACAGCAACGAGAACTGTCACACTGTCACAGCGGAATGAGTGCCCGTCACTAAAGGTCCCTTTCGACCTGGAGCACCCACATCCCAAGTCCCCTGTGCAGGCCAGCCTCCGAGGCCATCGTGCACGAGTCTTGGGGGCGCAGGGTGACCGGCCCAGCACCTCCCCTCCCCTCCACCCCCCCCCCCCCCACCCCGTCTCCGCAGAGCGGGCCAACAGGCAGAACAGCCCTGGGGACCCTGGAGAGAGGGATCGCCCCCCCCCCCCGAAGGAGACGAGGGTTGGGGCAGCAGGGCAGTTGTGCCCTAAAGCGGGAAATGGCGGAGGAGGCACAAAGTGGGCTCGGGACCCCGTGGGGGCTGATGACAAAGGAAGCTAGAACAGAGGGGCCGCTCGTCAGTAAAGCAGGCACCGCGCACGCAGACGCACGGGCCGAATCACTCACAGCCCCAAAGGGGGCGGCCGGGGAGCATGACACGTGGGGAAAGCGAGGCCCAGAGGGTCACACAGCCCCTCAGAGGCAAGCTCAGGCTAGAACCGCCCCCCCCCCCCCCCCCCCCCCCCCCGCCCCCGGCCTCCTGCCTCCTCTCAGGGCCAGGCACCTTCTACCACCCACCGTGTTCAACTTTCTGCATTCGCGATGCATCTTTAAGTGAGTTAGTATGCGAACCCCCTGGCACCGTGCCCGGCGCGTTGTGCGCGTCCAATAAATATTAGCGGCTTTTATTGCCTGGCGATCAGTGTGCACAGAGCATCTGGGGGCGTTGGGTTGTTTATTTTCCTCCCAAAGTGTTACTTCTCTCTGTCACTGCTGCCAGGGTGCACCTTCTCGTTTTTGCACGTTTTCACATCTCCGACGCGGGGCGGTGGCGGGGGGGGGGGGTCCTGTAGGTGTAATTGAAGGCTCCCCACGGTGGTACGTAAATCAGCTCTGCATAGGCTGGTCCCTCAGCCCGAGGCACCCACGGCCCCTGCTCCTCTTTCGCCGACCCAACTCCCTCTCTTCCTTCAGGGCTCAGCTAGACGGCCACCTCTTCCGGGCAGCCTTCCTTGACTGTTTCCCCAGCCCTCCGCCACCCCCAATCTAGTTTTGGAGATGCTCTTCTTCGTGTTCCCATGCCCCTTCCTTCCCCCCCACCCCCCCCCCCGAGGGAGGGGGATGCTTATCAAGACCCACAGTCATCACCTTTGAATTCATTTGTGTACTCATGCAAACATCCACTCACTGGGTGTCCCCAGGAGCCGGGAGACTTGGGCTGGACCACCAGAGCCCCCCGGGGCCGGGCCTGCTCTCGCCTCCCCCCACCCCGCACAGAGCGGCCGCTTGTCACATGGATGGGAGGAAAAACAGATGGGCCAGGCCATTTCTCGGTGACCGTGCTCGGAAGGGGAGGATGTGAAGGCCCCGGGATCCACTCACGCTGAGCCCCGGACCCCGGGGCAAGGCCGCCTCTGACCCTGTGTGCCCCCTCTCCTGGCCGGGCATGGAACGAAGGCGACCTCCAGGCTGCCCCAATCCCCCGGTCGCCTGCAGGTCAGGGCCTTGCAGACGGGCGGGCACCACGTTAGCACCACCAGGCCTCGAGCACCAGCCGTGTTCCCGCCCCAGAAACGTCCTAGCGCCCCCTTCTCTGGCTGGATTCACGGGGAAGAGCTCAGAGGGCAGAAGAGCCCGAGCCGAGGACACACGGGAGGCGAGCGGGAGGCTCAGCATTTGAGCCCAGGGCCGGTGACTGGAATCACACCCTCCGGGCCGAGGCTACGTCTTCCCACAACGTTCTTGCCAGAGTCTGGAGTGTGGGGTTTGCGAGACAAAGCTCGGTGTCAGCAATCAGGCCCCTCCCGGAGTCCACGGGGAGACACCTTGCCCCAAGCAGCTCTGAGCGACGTCCTCCAACTGAATGGCATTAAGGTCCCCGGCCGGCAAGGCAAAGTGGCCAGCCGCATCCGCCCCCACCCACCCCGGTGTCTCCAGGACCCTCGCCGTCTCTCGCACCTGCTTCCACCCAAGCCCCCAGTCCCTGGAGGGAAGACGGAGGGTGCAGAGGAGGAAGAGGCTCGAGAAAGCCACATGGGGTCCCCTGAGGGGCAGGGGGATGACGGAGTTGGAGATGAAACAGGCCACTCAGCAGAGGAGAATTAGTCTTCTGAGATCACCTTAAACACGAAGTACTTTTCGTTTTTATAGGATGCTGTTTACGTGTCTCGCAAAGAAATCTGCCCGAGATAAGAAGGGGGGCTCCGGGCGCAAAGGGCAGGCCACGGGGCCGGGGCTGCTTTATCAGCCTTCGGCCGTGGCAGAGCCGGGTGCACACCCCGGGGTCCGGGCACACAGGGCCCCCGCCTCCCCTGGCAAGGAGGGCGGACGCTGGGAAGGTGTCCCAGGCGGTGGGCGTGAGAGGTGCCAGGAGCCCCGGGTTCGAGGTCCACTCTGCCACTAACCGCTTACGTGAGCCCCCAGCTGGAGGGATGTGGCTTCGTCCCCTGCGTGGCCCCCAGGGCTGGCTCCCCATGGCCGAGGGGAGGCAGGAGGTAAGAAACCCCAGAGGTGCCTCAGTTGAGGGCTGGCGTCTTTCCCCGCTGCCTCCTCTGTGTCCCCAGCCTCCAGAGGCGGCCATGGGGTCTGGCGGAGGAAAACAGGGCTCAAGAGGAAGGGACGCGCTGCCTCGATGCCCTGCTAGCCCATCGTGCCCAGCCCGCCCCCCCCATCCCCGTCCCCCCCCCCCCGGTCTTCTTCTTCTTTTGCTCAGGGAGCCAGTGCGGGAGCCCCCGCGGTAGACAGAGACTGGGCTCCCAGTATCAAACTGGGAAGAAGAAAAATGTCCCTCCAGGGGAGGCCAGGCAAGGTGGGATCCAAATGCACAGCCCTCCCCCGTCTCCTATGAGCACCCCAGCCAAAGGCAGGATGGGGTTGGGGTGTCCCAGAGACCCCCTAGAATGAGGGGCTGGTTCTTCGGCTTTAAGGCACCCCATGCTGAGGACCATCGGAAGCCTCTGGCCATTTGCAAGGTCCTAGGGGAGTGGCCGAAGGGGACAGAGGGGCAGGGCCTGGAGAGCGGCCCAAGTCCACCCCTCCTGGGGGCTCCAAGCTCCCCAACCTTTGCTACTCCTCAGAGGAGCTCGACTCTGGGTCCATCTGGGGGGGGCAGGGGGGTCTCCATACGCTTCCCGTGAGGGTCTATTCCCCACCCCCCACAGCCCCTGGCCTCCTGATGGCCCACCCGGCCCACTGACACCGAACCAGGTTCTGTCCCCACCCCTAACCTGAGCCCTCTGGAGATCCCCTGCACCAACTCGGCCTCCACCCCTCCAAAGCCGGTGCCTCACCGGGCTCCTTCCGCCCCACCGCCACCCAGGCAGCCACCCGGCTCTGTCCTTGTGCCCCCAGCCCTACCCCAGTCTAAGCCCGTCATCTGCCTCGAAATCACTGTGACAGTCTCCCCGCTGCCCTCCAGGCCCCACCAACCCGTTCCCCACGAGGCCGCAAAGGACCCTTCCTGAAGGTCCTGCTTAGAACCCCCCTAGAGCTATAGAGGCCCCCAGGGCAGGTCCCGCTGGGCCCTCAGGCCTAGGGCACCTGCGGGCTCCCCTCCCCCATCCTGCCCTGCCCAGCTCTGCACCTGCCTGGTTCCTTTCCTGGCTCCCAACACACCTTGGTCTCCCTCCAGGACGGATGCGGCAAATACCGTTCAGCTTAACTGTCACCTCCTCTGGGAGGTGGTTCTTCACTCCCACCCTGCCTTCGGGTCACAGCCACCCTGCTGGGCTAGATGGTGAGCTCTGTGGGGCTGGGGGGGGGGGGCCGGAGGAGGGCACGGAAAGTGACGGAAGGGAGTCCTTGGCTTGTCACCCCCGTGGCCCCTTCTTCCCTTACGTCACCCTCCTTGTCTCCCAGCCCCTGCCTAACACAGTGACCTCTACCCAAGCCCCAGGGAACAAGAAGACAGTTGCTTTTCTTTATGGTGCCTTGTGACAGTCCCTGACTGGTGAGGGTTTTTTTTTTTTTTTTTGGCTTCCCTCGTGAGACCCTAAGTAAGCTTCCTCGGGGCACCGGCTCGCAGCCGTGCATCCCAGCCGAGGCGGAGACTCCAGAAACAGTCACATCACGGAGTGAATTAAATGCCGCAGGGTTTAGGTTAGACAAGGGGAAGAACTTCCCGATGAGAAGTTCTTTTTCTTTCCGCAATGTTGCGAGAAGTTTGGGGTGGCGTGACCCCAGGGCTGCTGAGAAACAAGGCTCCCCCCACCCCACCCCCACCCCACCCCAACCCCGCCCAGGAGGAGCGGGTCACAGGGGGACTTCCTGCCCCGCCCTCCAGGAGAGAACTGTGTCTATTCCTAGATCCTTTCATCTGACAGACTCCAAACTCTGGCAAATGTTCCACCGTCACCTCCCGCCCCAAGGGTGTGAAAGCCCCTTCGCGCTCCAGGGGGAGAAGGGACAACTCTAACGAAGCGGGCTTGCCTCTTACCTGAAGCTTCAAACGAGGCTGGGGCTGGCACAGGCTGGGTCACTGTGCTTAGGTCTACGTGCTAGGTCACCAAGGGAGGGGGGAAAGGAGGCGGTGTTTGATGTTGCCCCAGGACCCTGGGGCCACAAGCTCTCAGCGGCCTCTGATGCCAAGGGGCGGAAGGCGGGGGCTCTGGCTGGGGCAGCTGGAATGTGTGCCCCCAGGCAGCAGCAGAGGGAGGAGGCCTTGAAGGCACATTTCAAACGGATCCCCCAGGAGCCCCCCCTTCCCCTTGAGACACAGCGGCACCTGCTGACTCCTCACCCAGAGCGCCTGGCTGAGGGCTTCACGCACTTCAGTTCAGCCAATACCCCTAAGCTCCCAGTCTGAGCTACATGGAGGGGCAGGAGCCTGGGCCCAGGGGAAGACGTAGAGACGGGGGCCGGAAGGAGCACGCGTCCAAAGGGAGCTCCTGATAGAGGAGGGACCCGGGGCCTGGGGGTGGGGGGGAGCAAGGCAGCGAGACAAAGGCAGCTGAGCGCCCCAAGCTAAATGCTACTGGGACCTGCAAAGGTTTGGAAATGTTCAGCCTAGTGTGGGGCTGGAGTTTGGCAACGACAAGCAGTCAGTCCTGGTAAGGGGGTAATGGGAAAGGAGAACGGGTCAGGCTGGGGATGGCCTTGAACGAGTCTAGGAGATGAGACTGCTCTTGCTAAGAGGGTAAAAAGTCAGGGGCGCCTGGGTGGCTCAGTCGGTTAAGCAGCCGACTTCGGCTCAGGTCATGATCTCGCAGTCCGTGAATTCGAGCCCCGCGTCAGGCTCTGTGCTGACCGCTCAGAGCCTGGAGCCTGTTTCAGATTCTGTGTCTCCCTCTCTCTCTGACCCTCCCCCATTCATGCTCTCTCTCTCTGTCTCAAAAATAAATAAATGTTAAAAAAAAAAAAAAAAAGTCAGATCTCAGCAGAAGAGTGACACCTGAGAGTGGCTCGGGGGTGCACCTGCCCGAAACAAAGAAACAGACTACCTGGAAGGCATTGGAAGGCGCTGGGGTCAGACCCAGGTTCGAATCCTCGTTCTCCTGCTAACATGCTGTGTGATCTGGGCCGTGCCTCGACCTCTCTGAGCCACGTTACCCTGTGACGTGGGAATATGCATCTCTGCCTAACCCCCAGGCTATGGCACGAAGTGAGGTTGGCCAGCTGGTCGGGAAAGAGCTCTGCGAACTGTAGAGGGCTGGGCCCCCACACCACGGCCCTGTCAGTCTGGACAGAACAAGCAGGTTGCAACCCTGGAGAGTGAGGGGCTGCAAGGCCCGCCCCCGCCACCCCCTTCTTGCCACTGCAAACACAAACAGCTCTTTCCCCAATGACATCTGTCTGGGAGAAATTTGAAATTTAAAACGGGCAGCCCCATTATTTCCTCTCCTTGGCGAGCGGGGGCCCCCTCATCTTGCCTGCCTGCCCCAGTCCCTTGGCAACCCGGCCTGGGGCAGCCCCAGGGCTGTCCCTCCGCTCAGCTCTGAATCTCCAGCCCCGTCTCTGGCCAGCCCCGGAGCTCTGCCCTCACCGCCCCCCCCCCCTTCCAGTGCACAGCCCTGGGCACCCTCCAAGCCTGCCCCCTCCACTGCCCCTGAAGACGCAGCAGGAAGGATCAAATGAACAGACGTGGAACCTCGGACCCAGGTTCAAATCTCAGCAGAGCCTCACGGCCTCTGGCAGGAGCAACCCTCTCTGAGCCTCGCTTTCCTTGTCTTAAAACTGGAGAATCATGATATCCAGGCTTCTCACATAAGACAAATATTTATCGATCCTTTACTGTATGGGGGAGGGGGGGGACAGAGCTGTTTAAAGTGTAAGGGTCCAGAGGAGATCCAGGGGATCGGCACCCTGCCAGGCACCTGGCACAGGGTGGTGCCCAGGGTGGAGAGTTAGCAAGTGATTAAGATGCCCATTGCCGAGGGGTGGAAACACACTCAGCGAGGGTGTGATGTCTGTGGTCGCACAGTTAACTAAAAGGCTGGTCACCCTGCGAACTATAGGTCTCTCACCCCCTCTGCACACGCGCACAGGGAGGCTGTTGGCGGCGCAAGAGGGCCCTCTCCCCCAGCGCGCGGCTCCTGCGGGGGTGCTGCCCCCGTCCGCACCCCGCACCCCAAGTTCAAGCCTCTTCTGGAGGAGGAGGAGAGGAGGGCGCCCGCCTCACCCCAGGCCTCCCGACCCTCGCGGGGTGCACCCCAAACTCCAGCCTCGAGCTGGGCGCCCACCCCGCCGGCTGGAGCGGCCACCACCTCGCCCACCGCGCGGGCCCCAAGTCCCCACGCCCCGGGCCCGCGTGTACCTGCGGCTTGTCACGCGGCCGGTCCTCAAGTTGGGAAGCGCCGCCCATGGTCTTCCACCGGTCGTTGACCATCTTCCGGCAGGACTGGCGGGGGCGCCCGGCGAGGCGCGCCGCTGCGGAGCGCAAAGACGCCGAGGTGGGCGCGGGCTCGGGCGCGGGGCGCGTTCTGCCCGCCAGATCCCCGCCTCGGGGCCCCGCGCCCGGCGGCCCGGGCCAACGGGGGTGCGTGTGCGGGGGTGCGCGGGTGAGGACGGGGTGCGCGGGGATGCGCGGGGATGCGCGGGTGACAGTGGGAGCGGGAGCGCGAGAGCAGCCCGCCCGCCAGCCCGCCCGCCCGCCGCTCGCGCTGCGCGCGGTCCCCGCTCTCCGCTCCCGCGCCTCCCCCTGCGCGCTCCTCTCCCTCCTCCCTCCTTCCTTCTCAATCTCCGTGTCTTTTTTGTCTCGGACTCTCTTTGCCTTTTATTGCTCCCCCGGCCTCCCTCCCTCTCTGTGTCACACACACACACACACACACACACACACACACACACACACACAC
>NC_064807.1:86457335-86500115 GCF_023721935.1 Panthera uncia
CACACACACACACACACACACACACACACACACACACACACACACCCCGGAGGCCTGCGATAGTTAACTCCACCTCGGAAAAGGCCCAGATAAAGGGGCAGAACCGGCCCCAGGCCCCCGGGGCCAGCCGGGAGGGCGGCAAACCGCAGCGGGCAGCCCGCCTCCAGCCCGCCTCCAGCCGGCTCCGGGAGGGGCCTGGGAAACCCCGACGGCGCCTCCTCGCAAACTTCCTCCCGGCGGGACCCGCGCCAACTCACCGTGCGCCGGGGGCGCGGCGCCGGGAGGGCCCAGTGGGCGTCCCTGCCGGGCCGTCGGGCGTCTCCCGGGCGCGGCGCCGCGTTGCTCCCGCTCCCTCGGGGCGCAGGCCTCACCCGGGGACCCCGGCGGGGCAGGGGGTGGGGCCGGCCGGAGTGCGCCCCCTGCGGGTCTCCGAGGACTCCGATCCGGCAAGCGCGCCCCGTCCTGGAGTCACAGGCCGTTGGGACCTTCCCCTCCGGATCCCCACCAGCGAGGCCGGCCTGGGGGCGCCCCCGGCCAGAGTCCGCGACCCTGGATCCTGCCTCCCCGCGCCGCCACAGCCGCCGGCGCCGCGGTCCCGAGTAGGAGCCGCTCGGCGCGCTGGATCGCCCGCGTCCCCCAGGCGCGCCCCGCACCGCCTCAGCCCCCGCCTCCTCCTCTGCTCCGGAGAGTAGGGATTTGTGCACGGAGGGGGCTTCTCAGTCGCCCCCTCCCACCAGCAGCACTTTTAAAAGCATTTAATCCGCCCGGCGCAGCCTTCGGAGGTAATTGACAAAGTCCTTAATCTGCGCCGTTAACGAGATGCTATTGTGGCTTCTGACCGGGAGGCGCCCACACGGCCCGACGCCGCGTTGTCGGCGGGCCGCCCCCTCCCCAGGCCGCCGCGGGAGCCCCGCCGGCTGCCCCTCCCCCGCGCCTTTCTTTCATCCCTTCAGCTACCCCAGCTTCAGAGTAGACACCCCTATTTTCCGCCCCCCGCTTCTCCCCAGAGCTGTTTTCCGGCTCCCGGGGAGCCTTGGCCCGCCACGCTGTTCCCTGGCACCGTCTTCGTCTCTTCCCCACCGGCTGCCAGTCTGTCACCCCATCTTCGTCCCTCTCCCGGCCCCTCTCCAAGCCCCGCACAGGCAATGCAGGCGGCCTGGGGGTGGGGGCCGCGCCCAGCCTGCGCGGTGGCCGCGCCCTGAGCCCCGAAGCCCCCGGGACCCCGTGTCCCCCGTGCCGTCTGAGCGACTGTCACTCACCCACCAGCAGCTGGGTTCGCAACGCGCCAGCTGTTTGGCCGCAGCCTCCTCTGCCTCCCAGGGCTGCCGGCTGCCCCACCTGCAGCCCCACCCCGTTTGCGCCCCACGGGGAGGCTGCCTGGGTGGCTGGGGAGGATCCCACAGCACTGGCTGGGGGGCGCGGGACCTGTGTGGAGTCCAGGCTCTTTCCGGATCACACCCTTCTTCCCCTCCGCCCCCTTCCCTGTGGGTTAAAGGAATTGGCAGGTGACCGAGGGGGCCATCTGGCTTGCTCAGAGGGGTGTGGTGGAAAGCACAGAGCCCTGGCTGTGTGGCCTGGGGCAAGCTACTGCGCCTCTCTGAGCCTCAGTTTCCCCATGTGTACCAAAAGATTAACAGCACCCTCTTTGGAAGGGCTCATTGCGAAATTCTAAGAGAGGGCTCCTTGAGTCACCGGAGCAGATTTCAAACTTTCCAGCTACGACCTTGGGCAGATTTCCTGTCGTCTGTAGCCTTGGTTTCCTCATGGAAAGAAATCAGGACCTCCCCCTTCTTGGTGGGGGAATTGTGAAGTTTGCAGGCACACGCCTGGGACTGCAAGTCTGTGGCACTGATTTGGGGAGAGGAGGTAAACTCCAGATGTGTCTACGTACAGACAAAAGAGCACCCTGCTGGGGAGGGGGAAACCCTGAACTGAGACTCTGAGAACAGGGTGGTGCGGAGGGTCAACCCAGGTTGGGAACGCGTGCTCTGAGGGGGCAGGGAAAGCATCCTGAAGAAGGAGAGGCGTGAGCCAGGCCTGGCAGGCCGGGATGTCTGGAGGCTGGGGAAGAAGGCATTACAGCAAAGGCAGAGAATGGACAGTGACAATAGGCCGTGCCGGCAGGTGCAAGCCGGAGGATGCTGGCTGGAGATCCGCTCCCAGGCCCGCGGGAGGACAGTTGGACAGGTGAGTGGGCGCCACCTAGCGGCGCCTCCTGGCACTGCTGGCTGCCCGTTGTCTCACCTGCTGGACAGCAGGCTCCTCGCTTTCCTGCCCTTGAGAGGGTGCAGTGAGGACGTGTGTCAAGGACGATCTTCGCCTACCCACCCCCTGGGCACCCCAGGAGAAGAATCAGGCCTGCTGCAGCTCTGGCATGAGCCTGCAGCCATTTGCTCAGTGCTTTACATGCTGTATTCACCTCACACACTTGGTGTCTCGGGGAGAGGGGAGGGCCACCCTCACTCAGTTGTTCATTGACCCCGAGATCCGCGTAAGAAAAATCGAAGTCGGCCCCACAGAGGGGACAGTGCCCTCACCCTTCCCTTTTGACAAGGCTGGTGTCCTCACAGCCCCAGGGAAGATCGCAGGTGTTCCCAACTGGCCGGCGTGGGATCAAGGCTATCTGGGGACCAGCCAGGACCTCAGGAGAGCGGGAACCTGGGAACCCAGGGTGCTTGGCTTAGACCCAAGGCTACCCCGGCATCCCTGCCCCCTCCTTGTGCATCCACTTACCCTCCTCCTCCCTCTGGCTCGCCAATTCTACATGTTCCTACTTTTTTTTTTTTTTTTTTTTTTGCCCGTGGCCACCTGGATGTGATGGCCCCACGAACAGAAAGCTCCTGTCTGGCATTTTTAGTTTAAATTCCGGAGAGAAAGGCTGTGATCCATCCTGCTCCTCATTTGGAGCCAGGACATGTCAACTGTGGATTACCAGCTGGCCAATAACAGCTGCCCTCTGTCAGGTGCCCACCATAATCTGATGGGGGGCAATGAGCATAGGGGACCTGATGCAGGGCACCTCCCTTAGCAGGGAGTGGGGACAGGGCGGTGAGTCATGATGCCGGCTTTGGAGGAATGGACAGGAAGAGAACCGATGAAGGAGATAAGAAAGTGACCAGGATCGTTGGGTGACGGCATTCAGGGTGTTGGCCTTCAGACTGGCTGCGATCCGTTGAACATCATCCCCACACCGGGCTCTGTGCTGGACCCACTGCCACCCTCAGACACGGGAGCTTTTGCAATCCCCATTTCATGGATGAGAAAACCGAGTCAGGGAAGTTACATAAGATGATATAATGAATAACTGCCATTCAGTAAGCGTGTCGCCTGTGCTTAATGAATGAGTCCCAGTCATTAACAGTATACCTTATTTCATGTAATCCTCACCAAAAACCGACACCCCCATTTTACAGATGAGGCATCTGGAGCTCAGAGAGGTTAAGTAACTTGGTCAAGATCACCCAGCAACCGATGGGGCCAGAACTGGAACCCAGATCTCCGCCCTGCTCTGTCACTAGCTTCCGTCCTCTTCGTCATCTGGAGCTGGCCTGAGACATCCAGCGACGTCTCAGCAGCGGCTCTGCAGACGTGGGCGGAATGTCAAATGGGCTTGGCTCCGTGGGGCCTGGGGGCTTGCCTGGCCGGGAGGTCGGGACCCCTGGCCCTCATCCGCCCAGCCTCTGCCCCTCGCTTGCCGAGGGCACCGGGATCTTGCCGTAAAGCTGTTTCAACTTAACTCTGACAGTCACATTTATCATTAAAAATAAATTTATCTTGGCTTCCCGTGGCATGGAAAGCTACTGTGCAGTGATTCAATGGGCTTGTCACCCCTCTCGGTTAGGCACGGGGAGCTGAACACCTGGATGGTCTCCAACACTGTCTCCTCATTTTCTGCGGCTGGAGCCAGAAAGGTACAGTGGGCTGACATTTAATTTAGAATCCAACATACCTTGACATAAACCTATAATACAAAGGCGGGGGCGGGGGTGGGGGCCGCCAAGCCCGGCGGGGGGGGGGGGGGGGGGGGGGGGGAGGGGAGTCCAAGTGACAGGGTGGATTTCTTTCTTTCTTTTTATTTTTTATGCTTTGTCAACACGGAGTGGTGATGACAGTCTAGAGGCCGCCATCAAAGGCGAAAATTAGCATGGAGTGGACGTGTGTGCGTGTGTGTGTGTGTGTGCGTTTTTGCCGTGGTGTGCTGGGAGGGGGCGGTGTGGGGCTGCGCCCCGAGTCCGCCGGGGTGCCGCGTGCGGTAGCCCGCAGCGCGTCCGTCGGGTGTAACCAGAGAAAGACGAGCCGAAGCCAGGTCCTCGGGGCTAGGACCGGAGCGCAGGAACAGGATAACTTGGTCATTCCGGGCAGGACGGCACCTGCCCATTGATCTCTGTGGCCCCAGCCCTTCCCATAGGTCCTCTGACACACAGTCAGTGCTCAATAAATACAGAGCAGCCAAGGACGATGTCATTTTAAAAGCCAGAAGCAGAGGTCTGGTTTTTTTCTGCAGGGGAACATCCTAGTAGACTATTTGGGTGCGAAAAGCTGAGGCTCAAGGCTGGCCGGGGAGGGGCGGGCAGGACACAGGAGGGAAGCAAGAAACCCAGGAGAAGCACGGTTTTGCAAAAGCAGCTGGACAGGGAAGGGCCGGGGAGGGGTAGGGGGGGAGAGGGAAGAGAGGCCACACGGGGGCCTGGGAAGCACAGCCCTGACGCAGGGGTGCGTATGCTCTTGCTGAGAGTAGCTTTCCCATCTGTTACCCTCAGGGCTCTGCTCAACCGCCTTGTGTCCGGGGCGTTCGGGGGGAAACGGAAGGAATGGCTGCCATCCCATGCCAAGGTCAGCGCAAGGCAGAGTGAAGGGTCAGGCTGTCGGAGGGGAGGACGGGGATGCCGTAGAGGTCCAGAATGCAGCCCAAGGAGGAAATCCGACCAGCGGGTGACCAGAGCTTGAGCCATTTCGGTTTTCATTTTCGAGCACTCACAGTAGCCACCGTTTTCCGGAAGGCCTACCCCGTGCCAGGCACCCTGCGGGCCGCTCACCCTTCCTCATTGGGTTTCCTCGCAAGAGCCTAAGAGGCAGCTGCTGCTTCTTGTCCGCACTGGACAGATACAGAAACAATGGGAGTACGTGAAGGTCGCGTACCTTGCTCAAGGTTCTACGTCTCGTGAACCCCACGTCTTGAATTTGAGCTGTGCCGCCTGACCCCGCTTCTCCAGAACCCTCGGCGGCGGAATGCGGGGACCCCTGCGCACCTCACGCTCAGGTGACAAATGTTTATACCGAATGAAAGGAACCGGGTGCGGAAAGCAAAAATCTTGTAAGTCCGGATGCAACAGTGGCCCCGTCCCAACTACAAGTGGCCTCACTTTTGAAAATGGCGTGCCTTACTTTACCATCTCTTTTCTGTGCCGGTGACTATAAGGTACCGTGTACCTCGATGTCCCCGGAGCGCTAACCCCGGGGAAATAATAGTCGTCCCTGCTGCCAGCTTCGTCACGGTGCCGTGTTTCCCGGCGTGTTTTGTAATTTTGGATTGTGTGCGTCCTCTTTGTCAGAGCTTTATCGGTGGGAATCCGGGGTGTCCTGGGCCGCGAGTTTGTCCTTCCCCAGATCTGCTTTTCTTCCCGGGAGGCATCCGAAGCCACTTCGAACCCAGGGCCACGTTAAGCCCTCATCTTGCACGTAGAATAAATTCAAACCACGTCTTCATGAGAACGGGCCTGCGGGTGTTCGTTTATAGCAGAAACTTTTCTGTCCGCTTCCCTTTCTGCTACAGATGGAGTTTTTCCTTCTCTGCCCATCTCCACCCAGATTCCCTGCCCTGGCTTTAAAAAAAAAATTTTTTTTTAAGATTTTATTTTAAGTAATCTCTACACCCAATGTGGGGCTCAAACTTACAACCCCGACATCAAGAGTCGCACGTTCTCCAGACGGAGCCAGCCGGGCGCCCCTTCCCTGCCCCCCCCCTTTTTGTTTCTGACCTCTGTTCATTTCCTTCTTTTTTTACCTATTTTTCTCGTCTTAACTTTATTATTTTCATTTTTTTAATGCTTATTCATTTTTGAGAGACAGAGAGAGAGAAACAGAGCGTGAGCGTGGGAGAGAGAGAGACAGGGAGACACAGAATCCAAAGCAGGCTGCAGGCTCCAGGCTCCGAGCTGTCAGCACAGAGCCCAACGGGGGGCTCGATCCCACAAACCGTGAGATCATGCCCTGAGCTGCAGTCAGAGGCTTAACCGACTGAGCGCCACCCAGGCGCCCCTCTTTTCTCAGCTTTAAAAAAAGACAAAGTCTGGGGCGCCCGGGTGGCTCAGTCGGTTAAGCAGCCGACTTCGGCTCAGGTCACGATCTCGCGGTCCGTGAGTTCGAGCCCCACGTCGGGCTCTGTGCTGACAGCTCGGAGCCTGGAGCCTGTTTCAGATTCTGTGTCTCCCTCTCTCTGACCCTCCCCCGTTCATGCTCTGTCTCTCTCTGTCTCAAAAATAAATAAACGTTAATTTTTTTTTTTTTTAAAAGACAAAGTCTAACATACGTTCAATAAAAGGCACAGATCTTAGAGGTAGGGTTTAGATGACCATTTCCACCTCCCCAGAAAGTTCCCGCGGGCCCCTTTCCCGGTCACACGCGGCCGCCCGGAGGTGCCCCCAGTCGTGATTTCTATAAGAACTTCGTTTTGCCTTTCCTCGATGGCCCGGCCACGGTGTGTTTAGCCACCTTCCTGTTGATGGACGTTCGGGCTGCTGCGAACGGGGCTGCTGTGCCCATTTGCACGTGCGTCCCGCCCCCGCTGTCGTTCATGGGCTCTGGGGACGTGCACGGTGGCCCGGCGGGTGTCCTTCTTCCCCCTCGGGCCTGCCAGAGGGCCCGTCCTAAGGCTGTGGCAGGAGAGCCGCTGGGCTGTCACCCGCGCCTCCGAGGAAGCTGGCGTCTCGGCCAAACCTCGTGTGTCCGTGTCAGGATGTCAGCGTGTGCCGGGGCGCGTCGATCACCGTTCCGTCTCCCCAGCCACCCGCCCCGCCCGACTGGCCGCGCCGCCCGGCACCGACTACCGGAGGGCTGGTGCCTTAGAAAACACAGCCAAATGGCTCCCAACGAGGCCGTGTCATCGGACGCTCCCGCTAGCGGTGCGAGGGTAGAACGAAGTCAGAGCCTGAATCTCCGTGAGAACAGGCCTGTGGTCATTCGCCTGTGGGGAAGCGTCTCCTTGTCACCCTCGCACCCTCCTCATCATCGGCCTCACTCACGCGCAGGTGGATTTCTGCCCGGGGTGCCGGCTCACTGGGGGTGCAGCTGGCTCTGTGCTGGGTTCCAGCTCCCCCGGAGCCCAAGGCCTTGGGGGTGTGAGGGCCCGGGTGCCCCATCTCACGCTCCAGGTCTCGTCTGGAGAGGCAGGGGAGGCAGGGGACCGTCCAGCAGGCGGACAGGCCTCGGGTCGCTCTCTACCTGCACTCTGCCCGGGAAAACACACCCCAAGCCCCGGAAGGTTGCTGACCGCCCGCGGTGGGCCCAACGCTCGAGAGCTGCGGTTCCTGTGGGGTCTGTGCCCCCTTCCGGAGCCCTACCCGAAAGCTTCCCTGACCAGAGAGAGCTCCCGCTCTCACCTCCCACATCCAATCCGCAGGCAAGTTCTTTCCACAAATATTTACGGAGCACCTGCCGCGTAGAGCTTAATTCCAGCGAACGAACCAGATACATTCAAATGGAGATACGCGCTCTAAGAAAATAAGACAGGGTGCTGCCATATAGAGTGGCTGGGGTGGCTGGGGAGGAGCTGGTGTTTGAAGGAGCCTATCGTGGAAGGTCTGAGGGAGAGCTCTCCGGGGAGCGGGGACAGCAGGTGCAAAGGCCCTGAGGCAGAAAAGAGACTGGCATGTTAAACCCTGACAGCAGGCCTTGTGGTTGGAGCCCAGGGCAGTGATGAGGTCAGAGAGGGAAGGAGGGCTGGACGATACGGGGCCGGGAATGGGTTTGGGTTTTATACTGGTCACAACAGGAGACCGTCAGAGGGTGGTAGGTGGGGGCGCGGTGTTTCTGCAAGTTCATCTTTGGCTGCCATGTCGAGGCTGGGCTCCAGGAGGGTCTGGTGGGACGGCAGGGGCCAGTGAGAAGGTTGCTTGCTCTCCCCTCTGGTGAGGGCCGGAGGCAGCTCGGACTGGGGCGTTGGCGGCGGAAAGAGTGGACAGATATGGGACAAGTGGTGGAGGTACGGTCACGGGCCGGCTGACAGAGTGGATGTGCCCAGCAAGATGAAGAGAGAGCAAGGGTGATGCCAAGGTCAGGGGTCCGAGGCACAAGCAGGCTGGTATGGGAATACCCGAGATACGGGAATCCGGGGGAAGAAGCACGCAGGTGCGGGCTGGGATCAGGAGTTCTGTTCTGAACGCGTTACGTTTCAGACACCTGCCGGGCCTCCCAGAAGGGCATGGCATGGGCATCGAACACCCGAGTCTGGAGTGCCAGGGAGAGGTGGCTCGAACTCACCAGGCTGGAGCTGTCCACTCTGAGCCATGAGACCAGACGATCCCCGGTGGCCGGTGGGATCTGGGGACCTGGGATTACTGCTTCCAATTCCTCCCTCCCTGTTAGAGAATTACCCGTATCTGCACCCTCTGCCTGGTGACGCTCCTGTGCCTCCCACCCCGCTGATGTTGGACTTGGCCATGTGACTTGCTTCAGCTACCGGACTATGTGCAAACGTGCGGAACAGCCAGCGTTCTGAGCCTAGAGCTTAAGAGACCCCTTCCTGCACTTCCTTCTCTTGGGACCATGAGAGGAATAGGCCTGGGAAGACAGGTACCAGAAGGTTGGGAGACGCGTGGCAGAGGCCTGAACCTGGCAGAGCCACGAGCCGGAAAATACACGCCACGGTGGTAAGTCCCTGAGTGCCGGGAGTGGGTATTACGCAGCAGTATTTCAGCCGTAGCTGACTGATACGCAGAGCAGAGGCGAGGCCCTCTGGGAAGGAGGATGGGGGCATGCTTGAGGGCTTGGTGCAGGGTAGGCACTCGGCAAACTCTACCTACATTTGCCACAAACCGGTGTCGTGGGCGCAGTCGGATCTCTGCCCACAGGGGCACTCAGCGCCCACAGTTCCAGAAGGTGCCAGACCCACGGCCCTCGGCCAGCGAGGAGGGGGTTGGGCGGGTAGAGGATGAAATGTCCCTGTGATGGCTGGCTTCCCTCCCTGCGTCACCTTCTCACGCCCCTTGTAGCTCACCCTGGGGTGATCGCCGCCGGATAAGCCGCTTGTGTTTACGTCCCTGCTCCTTGGGGAACCACCGTTAGTGGCCAGGTGCTGGGTACGCGTCCCCCATTTCTTCTCACGACCATGCGGCAGGTTCTCGGGTGACCTGTGGCTTTGTAGCAGCTCTATGACGTGCCACACGCTGGCCATGGTAAGTGCGCTGACGGAGGTGACAGGAGCGTCTGAGCCCCAGTGACCAGGGCTTGCCCTCGACCTAGAGAAGGGCCTCGGGCTAAAGTCAGGTTTTACCAGACGGAGGTTTCATATGCATGTTTCTTTCTCTTTTTTTAAATGTTTATTTATTCTGGGGAGAAAGAGAGAGTACAAGCAGGGGTGGGGCAGAGACGGGGGGAGACACAGAACACGAGGCAAGCTCCAGGCTCTGAGCGGTCAGCACAGGGCCCGAGGTGGGGCTCGAACTCCGCCAGATCATGACCTGAGCCGCAGTCGGACGCCCAACCGACTGGGCCACCCGGGCGCCCCTGTATGCACATTTTACAGCCTGACTGTGAAGATTTCCCATTTCCCAAAAATTCAAAACTCACCTTTACGGTTAGGCGTATTTAACGATGATCTTAGGTGATATGTACAGAAGGCGATCTACGTGCCAGGTGCTGACCTTGGCATGCTGCGTGTGCTAACCGTCTGACCCATACAGGGACTGGCAGCTGAGTCCTATCACTCTCCCCACTTATAGAAGAGGAAACTGAGGCACAGCGTGGTAATACAACTATAGACTGGAGATTTAGGCCCGGGTCGTCGGACTCCAGAGTCGGGGTTGGGGGACATGGTGTTTGTAAGCCCCCCCTTAGTTTTGGACGTGTATTTCTATTTTCTAGTTGCTGTAAACCACACACAGCAAGCAGCCTCGCCCTCCATCACCATTGGGCCTCACTAATTACTTCCTTAGGGTGGATTCCCAGGAAGAGAATTATGGGGTCAGAGGGCAGAACTGTCTTTAAGACTCCTCATCCCCCGGGGCCCCGCTCTGGCCTTGCTTCCGGACTCTCTCGCCTCCTTTCCCACACTGTCTTGGGCCAGGAGTCAGGGGGAAACATTCACCTTGGCCTCTCTCTGCCCAGCCCCCAGCTGCCCGAGTCTGCACCTGACCTCCCGGGTCCTGTCCTGTGTGCCTGCAGAGGACGTCTGAGCTTCCTTCCAGAAAGGACGGGGGAGGAGGATCTTACTGGAGGAGATGGGGTTGCTCCTGACACAGAGTAGGGACTTGGCTATGATGAATGAATGAGTGAGTGAATGAATGAATGAATGAGTGAACGAGTGAACAAGTCCCCTGGCCCGCCTGGATAGATTTCCAGGTGCGGAGCCCTTATAAAGCAGCCCCCCTGGACTCTGGCGTCCACAGGGGCTCCGCGTGCCTCCAGGCAGCTCCCCACTTGCTGGGGGCAGAAAGGAAGGGATCGTGCAGACACGACCCCCTCAATCTGCAACCAACGCTCTACAGCTAGCCCTGGGCCCATCCCCTCGGACACACCTTCCCTGACAGGTGCTTTTTGTACTGGGACAGGTGGTCCAGCCGGGCACCTTGGCTGAAACCAGGCCCCCTGCCCGGGTTGCCTCACAACTCGATTTTCTAGCCTGAACAAAAAAGGGAACAAAAATACTGCAGCGGTTATCGATTGCTGCATTACAAATCGCCCCCAAACGAAACAAACATTTATCGTCTCACACGGCTTACGAGGGGCAGGACTGCAGAAGCAGCTCAGCTGGTGGGTCCCTCAGAGGGGGGCAGTCAAGACAGGGGCCTGGGGCTGCATCAACTGAAGGTTCCACTGGGGCTGGAGGCCCGCTTCCAAGATGGCGCCCTCCCAGGGCTGTTGGGCGGGAGGCCTCCGTTCCTCGGCCACGGCCCCCTCTCTAGGGTGGCTTGAGCGTCCTTACAAGATGGCCACTGGCTCCCTCCAAGGCGGGGACCCAAGAGGGCAAGGGAAGCCAGGATACCTTCTACGGCCTACTCTTGGGAAGCCCCACTCACCATCTCGCACACACTCCGTTCGTTAGAAGTGAGCCCCTCCGTGCCGTCCACACGCAAGGGCCGGGGAATTAGGTCGCCCTGAGAGAGGAGCCGAGGTTTGTAAAAGCTGCCACAGGCGCCTGACGGGGTGCTGAAGCTCATGGAGACGGTCCGACGGGCACCGGGCCTGGGCACCAACTCAACCTGCCAAGACTCGGTCTGTGGCGACTTGGTTGTATCACCATTCGCCAAACCCAGCACCCAGCCTTGCTACAGTTACCCAGCCCCCAGCACCCATCTACCCCAAACGGCACCGTCAGCATGGGCTCCCCAAATGCTGCCTCTCTCGTTTCCCCCCTTGCCCCCCCCCCCGCCAGGCAGCCAGGGCTCCCCATTTTCAACAGGATAAAACCCAAAGTCCTGCTTAGCAGTCGGGCGTGCCGGACCACACAGATCTCTCCTTTCTCCACTCGGTGCTTCCTCTGCTCCCGCCCGTTCCTCCCCACCTCGGCCCCCTTAGCCAGGCCGTCACCCACCGAGAATCTTGGCCCATCTGGAGCCCTTGAGTCTATTTCCAAGGAGTGTCATAAACATTTTATGCACGGTGTGCACACAAGGTGGGCCAGCTGAGCCCAAACCGAGACCCAGAGTGGCTTTGTTCGCAGCCCGATGGGACTGGCCCACCTGGGATGTGCAGCTGCTTGGAGATAACGCAGGAGGAGTTTTCACTCTAAGAGTTCAGGAGGAGAAATGAGTCGGGTCGCCTGGAACAGTTGTCCAGGCTGTGCCCCGCACAAGGCTGAGAAAGGTGGTGGGTCTGAGAAGGGCACCTTTTTCTTTTTCTTTTTTTTTTTTTTTTAATTTTTTAATGTTTATTTATTTTTGAGAGAGAGAAAGAGAGACACAGAGGATGAGCAGGGGAGGGGCAGAGAGAGGGAGACACAGAATCCAAAGCACGTTCCAGACTCTGAGCTGTCAGCACAGAGCCTGACGTGGGGCTCGAACTCACGGGCCGTGAGATCATGACCTGAGCCGAAGTCTGACGCTTAACAGACTGAGCCACCCAGGCACCCCGACCTTTTTCTAATTTGCTCAAAGGCACCAGATGGGATCCTGGGGCCGCGGAAGAGTCAGCACGCGGCCATGTGGGATGGGATGGTTTGGGCTCCCCCGGAACGTTCGAACCAGCAGTGATTCCTAGGCAAGACCGTGAGACTCTGGGCACGAGAGTGTGTCTGAGGGCCAGCAAGGGCCCCTCTAAGACAAGCCCATGCTGCCAGCCCTGCCCGTGTCTCCTAGCTGACCCTAGCTCTGGACAGGGGAAGGATGGCCCTGTCCTGAGTCCCTACTCTGTGCCCGGCAGTCAGCAAGGCAGACTGTCCCTTCCCTCCAGGGTGCCCGGGCGATGGGAAAGAGCAAGGAAGGGGGGGGGGTGGTTTCTGTGCAGGGTCAGCTCAGGGCTGTGCAGGGGAGCCCGGAGCCTCCCGGACGGCCCCAGCTCCTGCCTCCGCTCTGCCTGGAGCCCCACGCCTGAGCCCTCAGCTCCGAGCAGACAGCCATGCTAATCCTCTCCCGGGCTGGTGGCTGCCCCCAGCCAGGAGGGGAAAGCGAGCCACCCGGAAAGCTGGTTTGGAGTCCCCATTAGTTGTGGATGGCATCATGGTGCCACCAGGAGATTATCCACACCCGGCCGGTCCCCGGCGGCCGGCCCCAGCGCCCTAAAAGAAGGCGGCTAGCTATTAAGGAGATTCATGGGAAGGGGGTAAGGCGGGGAGAAGGCTAATCAAGCTGTCCTGATTGTAATTGTCCAAAGGTGCTGGCCTCCCCTGTGAACGTGTGCACCACCAGCCTGCCTCTGCGGCTCGGCGGGGCTTCTCCCTGCTGGGACTGTGCCGGGTAATGTTCTTTTGACATAACTCTATTTAAATTCACATTTCCATCATCCCCCAGAGGAGCCGGCAAGAGAGCTGAGCTGCGTGGTATAAGCCGGGAAAGGATTAGATGGGGTGGGTGTTATTTTTTTTTTTTTTCCCTTTTATTTTCCTTTAGCGATGGAGACAGGGTAGTGGAAATGGGGCGGCTGTTCTAGAATCCTACAATATCAGAGTCAGAGGGGCTATTAGGGGCCATCCGGCCTACATCCCCTCAGTGTCCGCGTAGAAAACCGAGGCCCCGAAGAGACCCCTCCCTGGGTTCTTTCCCTGACCAGACCCCAAAGAAGCCTGGAGCCTGGGTCTGTGTCCATTTGTCCTGCCGGTTGGCAGATGATGCGCTCCCCTCCCAGTCAACCTGCCAGCCACCTGACGCCCCCCTGCGAGGCCCAGCCCCTTCCCTTCTGCTGAGCCTGGGAGGGAGGGAGGGAGGGAGGGAGGCAGCCGAGCCCCTGTCATGAATCACCTTTCTCCGGTGCGGAGCTGGGGCCTTATTTCCTCGGTAGGCCTCCCTGGGGGCTGGCAAAGGCCAAGGCCTCTCAGGAGGGGAGGAGGGGGCAGGTGAGGGGGCCATCAGATATGAGCCTGGGCACAGGGCCAGATGGAGTGGCCAAGAATGTGGTTCCCGGGGGGAGACAGTGGGGCGGGGGGTGGCTGAAACCAAGTCAGACTGAAGGCTCTGTGGCTGGAGAGACGGGAGGAGGTGAGGAGGGGGGAGGGAGGAAGGGAGAGGCAGGTGCCGGCCCTCCTGTCATCCTGATGCTGGCCAGGAGGGTGGGGATGCTTACAGCAGAACGCAGGAGACAGCATGGGAGAGGAAGTTAGTGGCATTTGGGACGAAACTCCTAGCCTTATGAATGCCAGAAATGTTCAAAGGAGCATCTGGTTTTGTTTTGTTTTTTTAAATTTTTCCCCATTTCCAACAGCTTGGGTGCTGTGGTGGGGGCTGCAACCCAGCCTGGGGGGGGGGGTCCCCTCTGCCGAGAGGCCTTACCACCATGGTGACAGCGAGGGGGGGGACAGGGCGTGGTCTCCTCCGAGCAGCCAGGCAAAGCCCTGTGGCGGCAGGTCCCGGGGAGACGAGACAACCACGGTTCAGCTATTCGATGGTCAGGAAGGTGCTTCACCTCTGGGGGGTCCTCATCTGAGGCCGGCAGGATGGGGGCTTTGGGCTGTTCCCACTGGACTCCAACCCAATGGGATGCCCTGGACCCTCTCCTCTAGAGTGAGGGACGTCCGTCCTGGGCAGGGGGTGGCCGGGGTGGTCCCCTGCCTGGATCCCAAGGTTCTCTGGGCCCCCACAACTCATGTCTAGCATGGGCTCTCGCTCTCTCTCCTACACTCGTTTGTACCGAAATTTCCTCCCATGCCAGTGCCTGCACCCAGTCCCGACTAAGGCTCAGAGAGGTTAAGACGCTCACCTAAGGTTGCACAGCCAGGAAGTGCCCTCATCACCATTAGGGTACCCACTGTGACCAGTCTGATGGACCCAGAGAGAGAAGTGGGGGGAACCTGGGCTGGGTGAGTTACCCAGACGCCCCGTCTTCTTAGCCAGTCACCTCCTCACTCGGGCTCCATGAGCTTTGTTAGGTCACACCCCTTCTCTGGCCTCAGTTTCCCCGTCTGCTACTCAAGTCCGCCTCTCGGGGCATTGTGCGGATCAAAGAAGACAAGGGTGATGGGGTCGCTTTGCAAACGGGTCGCAGGGCCGGACGCTAGAGGACAGGTGGAGGTGGTGAGGTGGCCCACGGAGGGTTCAACTGGGCGGGGTGGGGACCTGGGGTCCCCTCCTGCAGCCAGCACATGGGCCGTCCCCCCCGGGCCTTCAGGGGAATAACGGGCCCTCAGACCCCCAGAAAAAAGAGAGGAGGGAGCTGTGGCCTTGTGCTCTGACTGCTCAGAGTGACCCTGCCCTCAGCAGGGTGGCCCGTGTGGACAGGCTTCCCCCGGGCCGTCGATGGGGAGGGAACACCTCTCCCCGGAAGCCAGCAGCTGGGAACTTGCCGTGGAATATCCGCCCTCGGCTCACACGACTGGCTGGAAGGGCTGGGGCCGGAGTGAGGAGGGCGGGTGGCCTGCGTGCGGGCTGTGCTGCCCATGTGGCCGGGGAGCCCCGCACCGCTCAGCTGCCTGTCCCCCAGATGCCGAACCTCCGACTCCTAGACTTTTCCGACCGGCGTCTCAAGACCAGGGAGTCTAAGAATCGTGAGACACCCCGGGATGTTGGGGAGAATTTTTTTTTTTTTTCTAAAAAAGAGAGATAAGTAACGGCAAAGGAATTTGAAAATACTTCCCAAATGCGAGGATGTCTGATGCCATCTTGGAGGGTGGGTGTGGGGCGTCTGGTAGGGGCTGGAACACTGAGGGGGCTGGAGAGACATGGAGAGGCTGCCAGGACACCTGCTTCCTCTCGAGCGAGAACGCAGAGACGTGACAGGCCACGCACTCCAGATGTTGCCAAGGCCCCCCTCCGCCTTCCCCTGCGAACTCCCGTCCCTGCAGCTGGGCCCCGCTGGCCTTGCCCTCAGCTGCGACCGGTGCCTTCGGTTTCAGCTGCGACGCTCTGCTTAAACGAGATCTTTTGAGATCTTTTACGGAAGCCCCCGGGTGTCACATCAGAGCCGTTCTTGGGGGAGGGGGGATGGGGTGCTTAAGGGCCCCTGGCTCCCTCCCGGCGCCCCCGGCGGCCTCCTGTGGCCCCTCCAGCCTTTGGTCCCCCACAAAGTCGCCCTGCAGACCCTGAGACTGGGAGCACGTCTTTAACCCTGGCCCGGGTGGGGACTCTGTAGACACAACACCCAAACTCCGGCACGTGGAGAGTCACGGATTCTGAGGCCATGAGCCGAGCTCCTCGGGTTCCCGGTGAGGCTGGGCCCCCCTCCCCCAACCCCGCCGCCGGCCTGCTCATGTCTGTGAGCGGGACCCCGATGCCAGCCGGCAGAGGCGACCAGAGGAGGTGAGGGCTGGCGTGTCTGCTCTGAGGGTGGGCGACTTGGGACACTTGGGGCTACCACCTCCAGAGTGCCGCTTTAGGGCCCGGGGACCGCGCCTGTCCCAAAGCAGGTGCTCAATAAAGTTGACTAAATGGCAGAGTGGGGCGCCTCCACCTGAACCCAGGGTCAGGGAGCCGTGTGGGGAGACCGACAGCAGAGCCAGCACCCTTGGGCGCCCGGTGGGTCAGCCGGGCTTCTGTCTGGGGAGGGGTCACCCGAAAGCTGTCAAGTGGCCTCTGTAATGTGTGTCCTAAGGGACGGAAACCTCAGGCTGGGCAGGAACCCCCTCAGGGGTCTGACTTGGTCAGGAAGGGTCCCCCTGAGGAGCAGTTGAGGTGGGAAGGCTAACAGGTGTCACAGGTGAGGAGGCAGGGAGCCAGGGCCCCGAGATGGGGGAGCAGGGACGAGGGGCACCAGAGGACAGGCAGCTATGAGGGAGGGGCGGGGCGGGAAGGGGACGGAAGGGATGTGGGGGGGGGGGGGAGGTGCTGGAGACAAGACTCTGTGTCCCCTGCACGCCCTGGTGGAGAGAACCAGGGACTCTCATAGTTTTAAACAGGGGCTCCACGTGATCAGAGAGAAGTTGACTGTGATGGTGACAGGAGACGGATGGAGGGGGCGACCAGGGGATGCACAGAGGCCAAGAGAGGTGACACTACAAGCAGGCTGGGGAGGAGGAGAGAGAGTGAGGACAGTCAGCAGGGGCTTAGGAGAGACGGTGCCGGTGACGGGGGTGTCGAGAGTGACCCCCACCCCCGCCCCATGCTGGTATCCGGTCCAGACCCTTCCATGACGGGGGTCCCATCACATCAACAGGAACCTCGGGCAAGGGCCAGTCTTGGGGGGCAAGATCGGAAACTCTGTACCGAACATATTGGGCCGGGGGCGGCCCTTGAAACACGCCACGGGGGAAATCAAGGCGGCGTTGGAGGCCCAGATGTGGGCTGCGGCGGCCCTGGGTGGCCGGTCCCCAGGGTGAGAGTTCCCAGGATGAGTCGAGGCTGGACGCAGGGGTGAGTTTCGGCCACAGCCTGAGAATTCCAGGCCACCATCCTGGGCAGGGAGACTGCAGAGTGGCCGACAGGAGCTTCCCTCGCGAGACATCGGCGAGGGCCGAGGGCCGGCGGGCTCCTTGTGAGAAGCCCCCGGGGACCCCCGGGGATATGTAGGTGGCTCCGAGAGGAGGCTGCGGCCCCTAAATGGTGCGGATGGCGGGGGAGTGAGGTGGAAACAAGTGAGCCCAGTGCTCATGGGATTTGGTCCGAAGTCCGGGCTGCTAGAGCCGTTCAGATTCAGGAGAGCCGGTAGCAGCCTTCCAAGATGCCATGATTCTAAGACTCGGTGACTCTGATTCTCAGTGGCCTCGGAGTCCGTGACTGGGGCCCATCTTATGCCAAAGCCCCTGGGGGGGCCATCCCAGCGCCCCTTCCTAGGGATGTCTCCAGCTGACCCTCCAGCCGCAGCAGTGACCCCTGCCACGAGTGAGGGATCAGAGGGCGGGATCAGAGGGCGGAGGGAGAAGGGGTCACCCTGCCCGTGGGGGGCAGGTAGGGGGTGCTTCCTGGAATGGGGCCAGGCAGCCTGAGTTGTGTCCCTGCTCACGCTGTTCCTCAGACACCCTCATAGTATGAATAATGAAAGGGCAGCTCCCTGGGAGCCCGCAGGCCCGCACTTGGCTCTGGCAGGAGCGTAGAATGCCAAGTTGTCCCAACGATGCCACCACAGACGGATGAGGGAGCAAGCCTGCCTGGGCAGGACCGCTCTCAGCAGCCTACCCCCGCCCGCCCCCGGGGGGGGGGGGCTGTCTGGGATGTCTTTAAGGATGCTTTGTTAAGCCCCATTAAATATGCATCGCCCCCATTAAATTTTAATGTCCCACTTTGAGGTGTCACATTTTTTACCTCCTCCTGGGATGGGGGAGGGTTGGCCTGCCCAGAGCTGAAGTCTGGTGCCAGGGACCCAGACAGGGGCTGCGGCAGCAGCGGAGGGGAGCCTGGCCGTCCCTCATTCCTCGGCTAGCACTTGGGCTTTGACAAGGCACCGCCGGAAGGCACTGCCCTTGTGAGGCTCTTCCCCAAGCCTCTGGCATCCCCTGGCCAGAGGGATCCAGCGTTAAAGTCCGAGCAAAGCTGGGGTCAGCGATCTCTTCCTGCAAAGGGCCGGACAGTGAATATTTTAGGGTTTGCCTATTCCACTTTGATTTCTTTTTCCAATCCCTTAAAAATGTGAACACCGTTCTTAACTTTGGATTTGGCCTGTGGGCCATAGTTCGCCAACCCCTGGCTACAAGGTTGTGCCTGGAAGGCGGGGGTGAAGGGCTTTGGAGTCAGGTAGACCCGGGCCAGGAGACCTTGAAAACACTCACCAACCTGCGGGCGTCTGTTCCGGTCAGGACAGGTGCCACTGTAAGCAGTGCCTGAGGTCCCGTTACCCTGCCTGGGCCCTTCTGGCTCTGCTGCCCACCTCCCCGTGCCTTGGAGAACCTCCCCTCTTTGGGCATCTGTCTTCTCTGTGTGCGACATGTAAACAGGGCCTGAGGCCTCCGTTTTGAGAATTCTGACGTGAGATGGGGAGACACAGACCTGAGGGAGCCAGGGGTTCACATCACAGGCTGCTCAGCAGAATCGCCCCACGCCCGGAGAATGAGAAAACACTACCAGCAAAACCGTAATTCTGCCCCAGAGCAGTTAGGCAAGAAAAGGAAATAAGAGGCGTCCCTTAGGGAAGAGAAAATCGAAACCACCAGATCCTGCCTCGTACCATTAGGACGGCTCGTACGTTGTGAAAACCAAAACAGAACAGGAACAAGTGTTGAAGAGGATGTGCAGCCCTTGTGCCCTGCTGGTGGGAATGCAAAGTGGTGCGGCCCCTGTGGGGAACGGCGTAGGGGCTCCTCAAAACATCAAAAGTGGAATTATCGCACGGCCGGCAAGTCCGCTTCTGAGATACACCCAAAAGGATTGCGGGCAGGGTCTCAGAGGGATACTTGTACACCCAGGTGTGTAGCGGTGTTATTCACGATAGCCAAAGACAGAAGCAACTCAAGTGTCCATCAGAGGATGAACGGATAAACAAAATTTGGTAGATCCACGTGACGGAGAAACAGTGAGCCATAAAAAGGAATGAGGTTCTGGGGCGCCTGGGTGGCTCGGTCGGTTGAGCGTCCGACTTCGGCTCAGGTCACGATCTCGCGGTCCGTGAGTTCGAGCCCCGCACTGGGCCCTGTGCTGACGGCTTGGAGCCTGGAGCCCGCTTCGGATTCTGTGTCTCCCTCTCTCTCTGCCCCTCCCCCGCTCACGCTCTGTCTCTCTCTGTCTCAAAAATAAATAAAGGTTAAAAAAGAAATAATATTAAAAAAAGGAATGAGGTTCTGACACCTGCTGCCACAAGGATGAACCTTGAAGAAGCCAGTCCCAGCAGCCCACGTATTGCATGATTCCTCATCTATGAGATATTCAGAGTAGGCCAATCCAGGGGGGCAGAAAGCAGATTAGTGGTTTCCAGGGGCTGACGAGGAGGGGGGGAGGCGAGGAGAGAATGGGGGCTGACTGCTTACTTGGTATGGGGTTTCCATTTGGGGTGCTGAAAAGTTCTGGAATTAAGGTAGTAGGAACAGTTGTGCAACGTCGTGGATGTATTTGTTTCCACTGACATTTAAAATGGTTAAAATGGTAAATTTTATGTAATATGCATTTTACCACTGTAAAAAAAAAAAATATCATAGGTCCAGGCTGGAAGGAATGGAATCTGCTGTGTGAGACCCAGGAATCCAGCTTTTGAAAACTCCCCTGACATACACCCAGGGGCAGGTGACAGTCTACTTAAGGAAGGGGACTTCGGGGAGCATACATTTGAAGAGGCAGGTCGAACGGGGGACGGTTTCTCTCAAACCCTCTGTTCTCTTGAGCCCCAGGGCCATGCAGGAAAAGCCTGGAGGCTACTGGACACTGTGGGCAGCCTGAAAGTCGGCCGAGTGGCCCCTGGCTGTATGAATTCCGTCCCCTGGGACAGGAGGGTGGTGCTGTTAAGAGTCCAGGGCTCTGCAGAGAAAGGGCAGGTGAGTGGAGCCCCGGCTTCGACTGAAGTATGGGGACGATTCATAGACGCAAGGGGTGGAGATCTTTGGCCCCACGCAGAGGAAGGGTCCCGGGACGGAACTCCAGAGACGCACCTACAGGGCCATGAGCGAGGACCGAGGGGTGCGGGATGGAGATCGGTGAGGTGTCCCGGACTGATGGGAAGGTAGCCGAGAGCACAGGCTGGGATCCCAGAACGAGCTGTGTGACCTCAGATCGGACCCACCTCGGGCACTTCTCGTGGGCACCTCAGCGCAGGGAGCGTGTGCGTGGGACAGACAGACAGGTTGCCAAATGGTCTCTGGGCTTGGAGAAGGCACATTCTATAGGCGGCCGAGAACCCTCAGTACAGGCCTCTGAAGAACACGGGGAAGGACAAGAGTCAGCTCATTTTAAACTTTTTATTTATCAATAATCTAGTAAGGCCGGAAGTGAATGGAGGAGGGAGGGAGCCGGTGGGTGAGTGAATGGCTCTCTGCCCCCAGAGGTGGAAGTCTGCCCGTCCCCAGCCCTTAGCCCAACCTTAACAAAGGACAAGGCTGCTGGGTCTGCCTTACTCCCACCTCTGCCGGGGGACCGACCCCGCGTAGAAACACGTTCAGAGGTTGTGTTCACATCTCCTGCCCGTGCAGGACCTCGGGTAACTCACTCTCTCCCTTGCAACCGGGCATTGCTGTGCCTAACCCACGGATGCTTGTTGGGTCCTCCAATGGGCCTGCCACATCGGAAGTTTCCAGAAAGGGTAGCTGCTGCTGGACTAGAGGATGCTCATTTAAACCCTCACAGCCACTCTGGTGCCCACCCCTGCCATTTTGCAGATGTAGGGGAGGAAACTCCAGACGCGGGGTCTTGCCCAGGGCGGGAGGTCGTACAGCCGCCGATGGAAGCCCTGTCACTCGGGACCCCTCCCTGTCACCATGACCTTAGGCACTGCTGTCGCCCGGGCCCGTCATTCTGTGTCCTGAGCACTGGGACAGGGGGTGGCCACACACTTTGCTGCCTGAGGGCCTGAGGACCAAGGATAAGACCCCTGCGGCCAGGCTGACCTTGGGCCCGGCTTCCTCCGAGGTCCTGAGGCAGCTCAGACCCCCACAGCCCTCCTCCTGACCCCTTGCATCCCTCCGCCGTCCTCTGGGGGTCCCCCTGTGACTCTGTTTCTGTGCATGTCGTGGGGGTGCGGGGGGCCCTACATCTCTCTCTCTGTTGTACCCCTGCGTTGTTCAGTGTGTATAGTTACTGTCTGTACCTGCCTCTCTCCCTCCTTCTTTCTCTGTGTATTTCTGCCTGTGTCTCTCTGTGCATGAGTCTCCCTCTCTCTCTCTCTCTCTCTCTCTCTCTCTGTCTCTCTCTCTGTTACACTCTGTGTTTCTCTAGGTCTCTCTAGGTCTCTCTGGGTCATTCCCCCCCCTCCCCCTCCCCCTCTCTCCCTCTCCTTCGCCTTTCCCTTCAATGGAATATCGATCAGCCTGGCTTATTAAGCCCCATTATTTCTCAGAACATTTGCCTTTGAAATTTCGGCAGATGGACCGGGGTGGCAGCCAGCGCCTCGGGCTGCCCAGGCCACACAGCCCGCTGGGGGCCCAACCAGAGGGGCAGCCGGGTCCACTGCCCCCCCCTCCCCATTTGTGCAGATGCCAGACCTGCCTCCCCGAGGTCTCTGTCAGCCCCGGCCGCTCCCAGGCTGCGGGCGGCCATCGCCTGTGCCGGCGACAGCCAGCATCGGGCAAAGCGATTCCAACCCTCCAGCTGGGAAATGTCACTGATGGAGGAAGTGGTGTGCAGGGCGACTGGACGGTCCCACCAACCACGGCCAGGGGCCTGTGCCATTCGCCCAGGTCCGAACCCCCTCACGGCATGCCCGGGAAGAAGACTAATCTAGTCGTGTGGGCACCCAGGGGGTAAACTGAGGCATCAGAGCATCGGGTCCAAGGCAGGATGGGGGCAGTGGGCAAAAGCATAGTTACCCACCCCCAAGCAAGCTCCCCGTCCCCACCAGCCTCCATTTCCCAAGTAGCCTATTTTCTCTTTTTTACGTTTATTTATTTTGAGAGAGAGAGAGAGTGGGAGGGGCAGAGAGAGAGGGAGAGAGAATCCCAAGCAGGCTCCATGATGTCAGCGCAGAGCCCGACGCGGGGCTTGAACTCACACGCCTGGGATCGTGACCTGAGCAGAAACCAAGAGTCAGACGCTCAACCGACTGAGCCCCCCAGGGGCCATTTAAACACAGCCACGTTCACTCCTGTCCCACCTCCAGGCACTTCTGCTCATCCGTAGCTGATGATGGCAAGAGAACCAGAGGTTTGGAAGCGTGGCAAGGACTTTAATATAAAAAGTGGCGGTGAGGGGCACCTGGGGGGGCTCAGTTGGTTGAGCGTCCGACTTCAGCGCAGGTCATGATCTCACGGTTCGTGGGTTCGAGCCCCGCGTCGGGCTCTGTGCTGACAGCTGGGAGCCTGGAGCCTGCTTCAGATTCTGTGTCTCCCTCTCTCTGACCCTCCCGTGTTCATGCTGTCTCTCTCTGTCTCTCAAGAATGAATAAACATTAAAAAAAAAAAAAAGTGGCGGTGAAGGTCTAGAAACGCTCCCTGGGCACAGGGAGAAGGCTCGTCCCGTGTCCCCTCGGGTAATCACCCCAAATGCCATCGTTCATACCCCACAGCCCTGCACCAGACAGCTGCCGGCCCGGTGAGATGTCAGCCACTTCTCCCGAGGTGGGGCCACCTCGGGTGACAGCATTCTCAAGTGATGCTGGTGATACACCTTTGACAGGTACATCCTCCTCCAGAATGCTGACAGGTGAGTCGTCTCTTCCAGACAGGAAACTCTCCATTAGCAAGGCTCCTCCGGTTCTGGCTGATTCTGTGGGAGAGAAAGTGTCTGTGGAGGGCTGACCCGTCTCTCACACCCTGTGAATCTCTTGTTGTCGGCAGCCCCCCTGCCGGGGGGTTGCAGGTCCAAAGGGCAGGACTGGGTGACTGAGGTCATACCTGGACGTCAGCTCCCCACATCGCCATGACAGGCCTTGGAAGAAGGTGCTGTTTTACACCCACTGACAGGGGAGATGGCTGAGGCCTCCAGCAAGCCGTCCAGGGACTTGTCCAAGGTCCACGGCCAGAGAAAGTAACTGGCAGTGAGGTCTCTCTGGCCCCGAAGCCCAAGGTCTTTACCACCCACAGCCAGCGTGGGGCACGGGCTCACGGGCTCTAGGCCTGCCTCCTGGAAGGGGGCAAGGGATTCTGCACACGACCCTCAAAGAGCGCGGACCCGGAGCACAAGACAACAGGTGCAGCCAGGCCTGGAGATGGGAAGGAGGAGTTCACAACGGTGTTAGACTCTCAAGGGCGGTGGCTTGTCCACAGAGGGTGGGTCTCGGCCTGGGTGCGGGTGCGGACCCCAGGACAGGGGGTGGCTGGGTCTGTGTCCCAACTGGGACAGGTAGAGAAATCAAATATATCTTCATAGACTTGTGGCCGCTCATGGTGTCCACCAATGCAAGGCATTCATTCCTTCCTTCATTCAACCAGTGACTATTTACTAAATGACTTCTTTGTGCCGGGCACTGGGCTAGACTCAAAGTACATGGTAACAAGGCAAAACCTCCAGCTGTAGGGAGCCTATGTCCCCGTAGGAGAGGACAGTGGACAAGCAAATACAGCATGGCTGATGCAGGAGGGCATCCGGGCAGAGGTGTGAGGGAAGGTGGAGTTTACACAGGCACCCGTGCGCGCACACACACACACACACACACACACATAGGCATGCACATGCGTGCACACGGTTTCTGGGTTCCACCCCTGGGCTCCAGAGCCTCCCTCGTGGGAGCGAGCCAGGCTAAGATTGCAGGGACAAGCGTTCTAAGTGGTGGGAACAGCCTGTGTGAAGCCCGTGCAGTAGGAGTGTGGTGTTCAGAGAGACTGAAGGAAGCAGGTGTGGCTGGGGCATAGCCCAAATGGAGAGTGGTGTAGTGAGGTACGGAAGTCACCAGAGGCCTGTGTCACGCAGGCCTTGTCTTTGGGGCACCGGGGAGCCTGCGATGGGCTTTGAACGGTGCGTGGCGCAAGGAGACGCGTGTCTGGAGAGGTGACCTGGTTCCTGAGTGGAGAGCGGATTTACAAGGGGCGGGAGGGGGAGGAGGAGCCCAGGGAAAGACCAGGGCGGCCACCCCAAAGCCCAGAGGTCTAGGCAGAGTGGATGGAAGCTTGAGAAACGCTTGGAATGTGGCTGTACAGGACCTACTGACAGAACGGTCTTTTGAAAAAAATCAGTTGTCCCTGGAGACAGAAGGGAGCCACTGAGGGCTGGTGGAGGCAGACTGGATCTCAGCCCTAGCTGTCCCACTCCCAGGCAGTGTGACCTTGGGCAAGTTCCCTCATGCCCTTGAGCTGTTTGCTTAGCTGTAAAATTGCTCTATGAGCACAACGGGCCGGCGACAAGCCCAGACTCTCGGTGGGTCCCCAGTGCCAAGCTTTGTGCCTCACTCACACCCCTCAGGCTTCTGACAGTCTGTCGAGGGACCGCCTGGAGGGTCCCACACCTGCACTTAAATGTCCTGGCCTGAGAGGGGCCCACATTCGGCCCTTCTGGATTTCATTGGCCAGAAAGGGTCACGTGCCCACGTCTAACTGGAGGGGGCGGGGATCTCACTCCCTAGAGAACTGTGGGGGTTGCCGGGGCGGGGGGAGGGGCTGGGGGTGGGGACGGGATGGCGAGGCTGATGGGTGGAGCCGGTGCCCAGCTCCGCCCCCTGTGCTCCCGGCTCACACACCTTATCCAGCACCTCCCTCCTCCTGCCATATCCCTGCACCAACCGTAACCTCATTTACAGAGTCATTTTCTTTAAATCAACTCATTTGTCTGCTTGTTTGCTTTGCCAGGCGAGGAGAGGGGCCCTAAGTCAGGAGTGTCTAATTGTTCCTCTGAGCACCGGGGATTTTCCCAGTGTGCCCAGCCATCTGCGTATTATCCAAGGCTGCCCGCCCCCTGCACTCCCACCAAGAGTCTCCTTGTATAAATAATACACGAGACCCTGTGCCGTATTTTCTGTGGTGAGGCCATGTGATAGAGCGCGGTAGATACGCGGTGTAATAAAAGTGTGCGATTATATGCTCGTGTCACTTCTGCACCATGGCCTCTTGGCTTCCTGGAGACAGCAGGAAAGACAGGGGGAGCCGGCCTCCCAGTGAAGCCAAAGCATCAACTTAAGAAGAGGTGAGGCCTGTGGGGCGGTAGTTAAGAACCCAGGACCTGGGGGCGCCTGGATGGCCCCGTTGGTTAAGCATCTGGCTGTTGATTTCAGCTCAGGTCATGATCTCATGGTTCGCGTGACTGAGCCATGCATCCGGCACCACGGACAGCACGGAGCCTGCTTGGGATTCTGTCTTGCTCTCTCTCTGCCCCTCTCCTCCTCAAAATAAATAAACTTAAGGGGGAAAAAAAAAAAGAACCCCAGGTGGGGACAGGGCTTGGTTTGAATCCTGGCTCTGTCGCCTGCCAGATACATGACTTAGAGCAAATAGGGTAGAGACTTCGGTGTCCCTGAGTCCCCTTTCCTGGACCCCGTCGTCCATCTACAGCCATTGGCTGGCGGGCAGGTATGAAAGCTCCTCTCCCGGTCTTGGGATGGGACCAGCACCAGGGTATCATCTATGCTTCACGGGATCAGGCTGAGCCTGGGACCTCAGCGGAGCTCTTGTTGGCCTTCTAATCCTTCCTCTGTCCTCTTTCTCCATTCCTGACTGGCTTCTCCTGGGAGCACTTCCTCCATAAAATCACTTGCCCTGACATCCTCGACACAGGCCCGCCCTGGGAAGAACCACCGAAGATAGCAAGTGACTCTGCCTATCTGAGCCTCGCTTACCTCATCTGTAAAATGGACATAACGTTCCCCACAACGTGCAGCTAGCATAGGGACAGCCTGGTACACAGCAAGCGCTCACTAAATAAAGTCTCTTCTGATTAGTGGGGAACACCTAGCAATGTGGTCAGCAACGTTACTGAGGAATGAAGCATTGCCCGCGCCCCCCTCCCCCGGCCCTGGGGGACATCCCCGGTCTCCTGCACCGTGGTAAGGAGGAAGCAGCTTTAGAAAATGTCTACAGTGCCCACCCCTCCCCGACCCCATCACCCCATCCCCTTCCCATCAGAGAAATTCTCATCCTCAGCTCTGTGCTTATAATACAGCCGCCTTGACACTCGGGTCATGGGTTCGTGTCTCAGGGGATGGTCAGTTACAAGACGGGGTTTGGCCTCTGACACGGTCACTTCCCGGAGGCACAGCTTAGGCCACGTGGGCTCTGGTTAGAGTGTGGATGTTTGCCTGTGAGGCCATCCTCACTATGGGGGGATGCGAGGATCTCTTCGAACAGAGGCCGGAGCTGATGAGCTGGCAGAGGAAAGAGCCACGGGTGGGGACAACCTAGACTCTCACCCCCGTGCTGAGCCACCACCTCTGCTAGAGAAGACCCAAGTGGCTGGGCCGCCCAGGACAAGTCGTGTCACCTCCCTGGGCTCGCATGGCCACATATGTAAAGATCGGGGAGGGGGTGGGGGTGGGGCATGCTCTTCCTTGATAGCAGGGCACGTCAGTCAAGGCTCCAGGCTCCGAGCTGTCAGCGCAGAGCCCGACGCGGGGCTTGAACTCATGAACCGCGAGATCATGACCTGAGCCGAAGTCAGACGCTCGACCAACGGAGCCACCCAGGCACCGCCTGTCTGGAGCTCCTTCTGAGTCCAAGGCGGATGATTTTGCAATGCTGCAAGCTGGTTAAAAAGAGAGAGAGAGAGAGAGAGAGAGAGAGAGAAAGAGACGAAGGAAGCTGGTCAGCTTCCTGCCTCCCGTGGTTCTTGGGGTGGACATCTCAGTCAGGCTGGCTTACGGTCATCCCACAGCATCCTGGCAATGGTGTCACCGGCCCATGTGGATGGGGCTGCCCCAGGGAGCCATCATGTCCCTGGCACCCGGCAGGAAAGGCCATCCAGCCCGTGAGCAGAGGGGCCCCAGCCCATCCAGCGCTGTGCAAACCACTGGGCTGCTGTGCCCCCTCTTAAGAGCCTCCCGCCTCCACTGTCCCCAGAGCCACAGGCTCGCCCTGGGGTTTTCCAGCCCGGGAGGGTGTTTGGGACCTGAGGACTTTCCCCGTGGGGGTCCGGGCTTCAGGAAGACCCTGCCCCTGCCCCCCACCCCGCCCCACACATCATGAGCCTGCGGTTGAGGCTTCCTGCAGAAAAGCGGCATCTCTTATGAAGTCAGCAGCGCCCCGGAAGGAGGGTGCTGGGCTGGCTCTGCCTCTCCTCCCCTCCACGAGCCTTTCATCACAGGGAGAGAAATCCCAGCAAGATGGTAAGCAGGAATTCAGCCCGAGTTACCAAGACAACCTTCCCAGGCCATGGCTGGCGCTGGCGGGGAGGGAAGGGAGGCTAGAAGGAGACCCCTATCCACCTTGCCCTTCCCGCATCCCCCAGCCTCCCCAGGGAGCCGCCCCGAGAGGGGCCGAGGGGCCAGCAGGTGCCCTGTCGCCAGCAGGTGCCCCCGTCACGGGGATGCCGGCTGCAGCTTTCATCTGAGAGATGCCTCCTTCACAGTGGCTCCGATTCTCTCGGGTTCCTGGTGGTGAGATCATTGAAGGGGGAGTGATGGGAGATGGAAGGGAATCCTCTCCGCTGTGTAAACAGCTCAGTCACGGCTGCCTCCTCCTGCTGCTTCCGTCTCGTCCGGCCCAAGCCGGGATTTGGGGGCCCACAGCCACAGGGAGGGGGACAGCACCGGGGCCAAGACGAAGGGACGGAGGGTTCAGACTGGCCTGAGGGCAACCCCCAGCTCCACCTTTTCTAAGCTGTGTGACTGTGGGCAAGTTACTTAACCTCTCTGAGCCCCAGTGCTGACCAGGTCGTTGAGAAGGAGGAGCACGCACTCTTGCGGGCAGCCCCTCCCACCAGCAGGTGTTTCCTGCCGCGTCCCAGCCTCTCCTGGGTGGAGCTCCGGATGCAGCTGCCGCCCGGAAGGGACTGACATTTAGTTGGGGCTCACTGGCAGCTGCCGCCCGGAAGGGACTGACATTTAGTTGGGGCTCACTGGCTACCAGGCCCTTCTCAGTGCTCACAGCCACCCTGCCCAGGAGGAAGCTCTAAGACCCACTTGTCTGCGGTTTGCTTCACAGGTGAGGTGCAGAGAGCCAGCAGCCAACTGCCCCGCAGTCCAGGCTGGGGTGATTCGAAGCCCCAGGCCTTCCCCACCCTCCTTCCAGCTGTCCCAGTGTTCCGTGGCTTCTGGCGGCCCAGGACACGCGGACATCGACTGGCAAAGGTGGAGAGACTGAGGTGGCCGCGTGGTCCTGCAGCCAGCTCCTCGCGGCCACTTCCTCCTGGGTAGCGGCCAAGCCTCCACCCCCACCCCCCTGTCCTTGCGGTGACCTCAGAAGTGTGACAAAAGCCCTGGGAGGCACACAGAATCCAATCATCTGTCATTAAGCGTCCTCCATGGCGGAGGTCCTAACTGAGAGGAGGAATATGAAGTGTTCAGGGGAGAATGAATCAGTAAACCGATTAGCGGAATCCAATCAACTGGGGCGTGGGGGGCGTGAGCAGAGAGAAGAATGAGGGCTGAGGGGCTCATCCTGGCCAGCCAGGGGCCCCCGGGAGGCCAGCACTGGGCCCAGGCCCCGGGAGGTGGAGGCTGGGCAGGTGGGCGCCCCAGCCAGGCCAGCGGGTCCTTAAAACACTCAGCCAGCTGAGAACGCAATCCTCAAATCTCTAGGTGCAGCAAAATCGTGCCCGTGCCAGGCTAGTATCGTTCAACCTCAAGAAGGCTTAGAATCAAGAATGGACATATTTAAGGGGCGCCTGGGTGGCTCAGCCGGTTAGGCGTCGACTCTTGATTTCGGCTTGGGTCGTGATCTTGTGGTTTGTGGGTTCAAGCCCCGTGTTGGGCTCCGCGCTGATAGCATGAAGCCTGCTTGGGATTCTCTCTCTCCCTGTCTCTGCCCCTCCCCTGCTCGTGCTCTCTCTCTCTCAAAATAAGTAAATAAGGTTAAAAAAAAAAAAAAGAATAGACACGTTTAAGAGAATCAAAACGGTAACGATAATATCTTCATCTTGAGGGTGCACAGGTGTGAGCGTTTCTAAGGTTCAAGACTATCTTGCTGATTAAGATACTAGCCCAGCCTTGTGATTTAAATTTAAAATATGGAAGTGAGCGCTTGATTTAGAAGTGGGGTCTTAGGGGCACCTGGGTGGCTCAGTTAAGCATCTGACTTCGGCTCGGGTCGTGATCTCGCGGCTCATGAGCTCGAGCCCCACGTCGGGCTCTGTGCTGACCGCTCAGAGCCTGGAGCCTGCTTCCGATTCTGTGTCTCCCTCTCTTTTCTGCCCCTCCCCCGCTCACGCTCTGTCTCTCTCTCTCTCTCTCTCTCTCCTTCAAAAACAAACAAACATTAAAAAAGATAAACGATAGGGGCGCCTGGGTGGCGCAGTCGGTTAAGCGTCCGACTTCAGCCAGGTCACGATCTCACGGTCCGTGAGTTCGAGCCCCGCATCAGGCTCTGAGCTGATGGCTCGGAGCCTGGAGCCTGTTTCCGATTCTGTGTCTCCCTCTCTCTCTGCCCCTCCCCTGTTCATGCTCTGTCTCTCTCTGTCCCAAAAATAAATAAAAAAAACGTTGAAAAAAAAAATTAAAAAAAAAAAAAGATAAACGATAAATAGAATTGGGGTTTTACGTTGCGCTTTGGGGAAGTTCAGAAACAGTGCTCGATGTTAACAGCGTTTATAAATGCAGCGTATGAACCATATGCTTCCGTCTGCAGAGAGGCTGGGTTCTCAGACCACTGAATATACCAAAAAAGAAATGGAACACGTTCAACTTCTTCATGCAGCTTAAAATGTTTAAAGGCGCTTGATTAACTAGTTTTATAAATGGGACCAAACAGTAATCAAAGGGCCCTTACAAAGGATTGTTCAAATGTGCTAAGTTTATAAATATGTAAATAGAAATAGAATAGTAAGTATGTAAAGTGAGCTTAAAAGCTCAAGAAAGAGGTGCATTTTTTGAATGTGTAACGTTCATGAATCACATGTTAATGTTTAAAATCAAAGTCATTGTCTGGGTAATCTTTTCGGTGCACAAAAGCCCACCCAGGTTGTTGATTCACTCAGGAGGTTACGTTCCTCCTTGGGCGCCCGGGTGGCTCAGTCGGTTAAGCATCCTACGTAGATTCAGGTCAGCGTCTCACAGTTCAGTACGTAAACTATCTCTCTCTGCTCCTCCACAGCCCCCCCCACCCAATAAATAAACATTAAAAAAAAACAGGGGCGCCTGGGTGGAGTCACTTAGGCGTCCGACTCTTGATCTCGGCTCAGGTCATCATCTCACAGTTTGTGGGTTCGAGCCCCACATCGGGCTCTGCACTGACGGTGTGGAGCCTGCTTGGGATTCCCTCTCTTCTCTGCCCCTCCCCAGCTTGTGCGTGCTCTCTCTCTCTCTCTCTCTCAAGATAACTAAGCTTTAAATAAATAAACAAACAAGCACGTCCTCCTGTGTACCTGGTCTGCCGTGTCCCTTCCTAAGAGGTGGGTTCCAGAGGTAACAGACCTGGCTGTAATCACGGGTTAGTGGTGAATGGGCTAATGTCTGACTCTGGTGGGAAACACTTGGTGCCTTGATCCAGGCCCTGCCCCACAGCTCTGCGATGGTGGGGACACCCCAGGGCTTTTAGTCGCCGCCCCATTCAAGGGGGGGAAAGATACATGGAGCTCCACCAAAATCCAGGAAGGGGTGGGGAACTCAACATGGTAACCCTGCTATGGAGCTCATTAGATAGATATTAACTGGTGTAATTGCCATGATGACCCATTTCACAGATGAGGCAACCGAGTCGTGGGGCTGGTGAGTGGCACAGCAGGGTCATGGCCCCCGAAGAACCTGGCTGTAGAACCTTCGCTCCTTATCACATTCCTCCTCGTCAGCATCTTGCCGGATCCTCCTGCCCCCTCCGGGATGTGTGCAGGTCAGTCCACTGAGGCTCAGGGAGTCTAGAACCTTCCCCAAGGCTGCGTGGCCAGCACAGGACAGATGCAGCAGGCTCTGGCACCTGTATGTTTGTGCAGCCCAAATCCAGCGGGGGGAGACGTATGTTCAATAGGCAGAGCTCGGATGTTTCTGGATTATAGTCACGGCCAATGTTGTGCAGCAAAGGGCAAGGGCTCGGAGTGCACGTAATAGGGAGAACTGACTGGTGGCTGAGCCAGAGCCAGCCTGGTGGCCTGGAGACTGGGCCAGGAGGACACATGGAGGGTTTTTCAGGCAGCATCCTGGTCAGGGTTTGGCAAGGGTGCATGGGGACACCTCTCCGCGTGGACCCTCGCCTGCCACGCCGGGATTCCAACCCAAGAGCTCCCGCTGGCTAGAAGGCAACGTGACGGATTGCCAAGGGACTGACCAGCGTGGCCACGGGGGCCGACGGCAGCACGCTGGCCTCAGTCGAGCCCCCCAGCCTGGCCCGAGGTGCCCTTACCGTGACCCGAACCGCTTATATGCCCCCAGAGGAGTCGGGGTAATTCGGTCTCTGTGTTTCCTCCTGCCGCGAGCGCCTCTGAACGTTTCATCTTGACTGCTGACTGTATCAAAATTCCCGTGGTAATTGGATCAGGTGCAGTATTTTCCATGAGGATATTAAATCAGGCCTTCTGCCCGCGTCCAGAACGATCCGTTTCCGAATATAAAGACGCAGGAGATGTCATTACCCAAGGTATTTTTCCTCCTTTCAACTTTCTCCCCCCAACTTTATCATGGCAGCTCTTTATTTGCTGCGGAATAAATTGGGTCCTCCTCCCCTGCCCCAGTTATTAGCCAAAGGAAAGGAAAGGAAAGATTCTTGCAGGCTGATGAGGGAGGCCAGGGGCACGGGGGAGACGGGCAGAGCCGAAGTTTGCCCAGGGGACCTGAGGACCCAGGCAGAGCGGCCAGCAGGGGGCGGGGAGGGGGAGCCCCACCAGACGCTTCCCTCCCCGGGAAGGGCGCTGGGCACATCAGCCAACCTTCAAGGTGGGATATTTGGACCATCCGTAAACACCGGAGAAGAGAAGTTCAAGGGCACACGAAGACCCGGGGCCGGGAGGGAGCCGGAGAGGACCTCAGAGACACATCGGTTGCTAAAGAGAGAAAGTGAGGCCACGTCACAGGCTGATGAGGCCACGTCCGAAAGGCTGTCGTTTGGAACAAGACGGGGACGGTGGCTGCTCAGCAGCGCGGATGCGCCACACGCCGCCAGGTTGCGCACTTTTAAAATGGTTAATTTTGTGCTGTGTCAATTTCACCTCCACCTTTAAAAAGAGTCAGGTCAAAATGCCACATTACCCGCCGCTGACTCCTTTCAGTTCCACCCACATTGGCTGAGTCTCCGTCCTATGCCAGGCACTGATCTGGGTCCCAGGATGGAGGCGAAGTTGACACAGGACCCGCGAGAAAACAGACACGAGAGAACACAAGCGACGCGACTGCAGGCTGCCGAAATTCCAGAACCTGCGAGATGACCCGAGGGGACAGAAGTGCAGCTTCCGTTGCAGGGGTGCCCACGACGGGGACGTAGTGCTAAGGAAGACGTGCGTGGATTCATCAAGCCGCACGCTTACCGTGTGCATTTTACTGAATGGAAAGGATACCTTGGCAGAAAACCGGCATAGACAGAGAGGAGGGAGGGACGGCTCCGATCAGGGGTTAGCGGGGCAGGTGGGCAGGGGGAGGGGGGGAGAGGGCCTGGAGAAGCTAACTCTCCCCCTCCCACCCCCCGGGGCCTGGGCACACTGCAGAGCCAGCCTCCTCCTGCCCTTTCCTGTAGACTCTGCTCCTTGCTTGGGGCGGAGGCAGCGTCCGGGCACGCAGATGCCTGCCTCGGTGGGGGGCAGGTGGCCGGAGGAAGCCGTTATTTATTTTGGGGACCCAGCCTGTTTGTCTAGTGGGGGAGGAGCCCGTGGTGAGCGTCGTGGGACCAGATTCCTGATTATAACTTCATAACGGGCACTGGCTATTTGGGAGGCGCTGATATTTATGGAATAAATACGACGCGATTTATGGCCGTATCTCCCTCTGATGTCCCATCTGATATGCAATTCAATTTCTTTTATTGTCTTTGGGCTTTTGCCACGGAGGAGAATGCATAAATAAATAAATATATGGGCAAATGGCAGCCGGCGGGCCGGGCCGGGGCTGCCAGCCCGCCGTCTCCAGTCCCATATTAGGCCCATCGATCACGCGTTATGAAGGCAGAGCCTGTCCCCCGACTGGGACAGGGAGGAGACATGCTGGTCACTCCCCGTTATTTAGGGGCCTCCGCTGGCAGGCTTCCCTGCCTGGCCTCTGTCTGTCACCAGGCCACGGAGTCCCCACTCAGGACCCAAGCCCGAGCCACTGGCCGCTGGCTCGCAGGGACTCCGGAGGCCCGGTCCCCGCTAGCTCTTCTGAGTGTGGGGAACACGGCCGACTCGTGACATGTGCCCCCTGCCTGGCCCTCCCACGGGAACCCCAAGCCAACGGCCGAGCCGTGCTTCCGCTCTGGAGTCCAACCACGTCTTCGGAACGAAGCGCTCACACCTCTGAGCCCTGGGAGCCCGGGCAGGTCCCCCGTCCCCGAGCCTGGCCGCCTCATCTGAGAGCAGGGGTGGCTTCGAACGTGGAGGAGACCCTGTGCACGGCTCAGGGCACAGGGCTGGGCATGCACTCCATACGCAGCACTGACCCGGCACTTAGGGTGTGACGAGTCTCAGGAACTGGCAGACCGCGTCCCTGCCCTCAGCAAGGCCCCGTTCTGGGGGTGATAGAAGCACTCAGTGGCTGGGGCCCGGGGTCATCACTGGTCCCCGGCACTGTCCCAGGCCCCCGCCTCTTCTGAGGGACAGGACGCGGCCCGCGGGAGGACACAGCTGGACAGCCTTGGGGACCAGCCTCAAGTCTCCCCTCCCTGGCTGCTCTGGGGCCTTCATCTCATATGGACTCCTGCACCCATGATTGGAGTGATCTGTAAAGCATCTTCCTGAGCCCCTCAGGGACTGTCCCCGAGGGGCCAGAGGCCCCGAACCTGCCAACCCCTCAACTGCCCTCACCTTCTGTGTCTCCCGGTCCCAGAGTGGGCTCTGAGCCCTGCTTGGCCCCAGCCCAGCCAGGCTGTGGGGCCTGTGACAGCCCTGCCGTGGCCCGGGGCTCCCGGGGCCTCCCTCCCCTGTCAGATCCGGGCACTGTCCCTCCTACACACACACACACACACACACACACACACACACACACACACAGATCCAGATGGAAGCCTGACAGCTCCCAACACATCCCCAAGACCCCGCAGTGCCCGAAAGGGGATTTGCAAATAATTCTCTTCGCTGAAGACCCAAATTCCCCTGCCGCGGGGTGGGCACAGACAGCAGTAAACCGTGGAGCAGGTGTGGTGGGGAAGGGTGTTCCAGCAGAGGGAAGGGTGTGTTTAGTGCTCCGAGGCCCATGCAGAACTCCCTCCACGCGCTCGCTCGGAGGGGACTCTAATTGGGCGCTGATGGTGGGGACCGTCCTAAACGAGGTTTGTCTTGGAAACTGGGGAAGGTGGGGGAGGGCAGGGCAAGGAGGCCGCTAACAGTCAGAGAGAACCGGCCTGACCCGCCCAGCTGAGTGACTCTGCTTCTCTGACCGTCTGTCTCTTCATCGGAAGCATGCCCCCCCCCAGCAGGGCCCCATGAGGAGGAATCAGCACGATTTGGTCGCCCGGTGGGCAGGGATAGGGCCCGGCCTGATGGAGGGAGGATGAGGGGTCACCCCTCCCAGGGTGCAGCAAACAGGGGGGTCCCCTCACCCCACCCGGCCCCCCCCCCCGTGGCCTCCATCACCTGCGGGGGATACTCCGCCCGCCTCCCGTCCTCCGGGTGTCCCCACGGTGGCCCCGTGTCCTCCTGGGGGACGCATAGATTTGACAGCCTTGCCGTTTTATGTGTTAGACTCTCCTGCCTTGGCCTCAGCATCGGCCCCAGCAGGCGGCATAAATTTCCCGCAGCCTATGCACGGCCCCATTAGCGCTGGCACGGGGAATGCTAATCGGCTTCTCCGGGTCCCCGGCTGAGAATCCCACCTTTCCCTGACATTTGTAAAGTTCACGTTTTCAAAATAAAGCCACGTGAAGGCAGAGGCGCAGGAGTAGATCACTTCCCCGTCATGGGCCCGCCAGCTTCTTCCCTGCCCTTGGCCTTCACCCCCTTAAAGGGCCCGCACGCTGGGAGAGGAGCCCAACCACGGCCTGGGCCTCACAGCCAGACGGCTTTCTCCTTACTTCCTGCCCGCTCTCTGTCCATCCTCCCTCCTTCCTTGCACCCGATTTCCTTCCCTCGCTCGCTCGCTCACCTGCGTTTGACCACCTCGTGTGAATCCTGCCTGGGGTGTGTGTCAGGAACAGAGCAGGAAACTGCGCGATTCTTGCCCTCCGGGCGTGGCAGTCTAGTGGGAACAAAGAACATGGGACTGATAATGACTATTAGAGGTGACATGAAATCAGGAGCGGGTTACCGGGGAGGGCTTCCTCAGGAAGCGACATTATCCTGAGCCTGAGGCCAAGAGGAGGAACAAGAATCAGGGAGAGAGCATTTCAGATGGAGAGACTGGTAGGTGCAAGGGTCCTGGGGTAGGAGGGGACGTAGTATGTCTGAGTGTCTGGAAGAGGCTGGCCAAATGAGGCAGGAGTTCTGGGATTTGAGGAGGTAAGGTCTGAGGGGCTGCCTTTACCCAAAGGCCATGGGAGCCCCTGCAGGGTGGTGCCAGGCCCTAGGGACAGACGGGGTCCAACTCAGGCCTGGGGGTCCCAACATGGTCCCAGAGGTGTTCACAGCACCGATTCAGAATCCCGAGGGCAGCTGGAGGGCAGTATTGCTTTCCCGTGCCCTCCCCTTCCTTGCTGGGTTCTGCTGCTGACTTATAATTGCTGTTTCCTTGTCCTCAGCACAAAAAGCTCTGAAATGAAATTATGTCTGATGGCCGGGTTTTCCCTGCAGGGGGAACCCCTGGTGAGGACCAGCGTCTGCACGGAGCCGGTCACTCTGCGCCCCTGCTCCTGCTGCTTTGCGCCCGATGGATACTACGTCTCCATTGATTCATCCCACACGGGCACCTGCTGGGCCCTGAGCAGGGGTGGGGAGGGCAGCAGAGCCCACCCCCTCAGGGAGCTCACAGTCTGATGGAGGAGACAGACCAGAGGAAAACCAGCGAGTGCAGATTTGGCGCCCCCGGCGTGGCGAAGGTTAGGGAGCAAAACAACGCAGCGTGCCTCGGTAGGACGCACAGGGGACGGTCAGGAGCTCTGGGACGACGGCCTCTTCATACAGGGACCTTGGGGCAGGCAGGGCTGCCGAGATCTCCGGGAACAGGGCTCCAGGCATAAGCACAGCATGTGCAAAAGCCCCGTAGCAGGAATGCGCTCTGTTTGGGGAAGGAGGCCGGCGTGGCCAGGAAGCGTGGCCAGCGGGAGAGGACGGCGGGCGTGTGGGCCCTTTCTTCACGTACTATTTATGTATTCACGAGTCATTCATCATCCGTTCATTCACACCGCGTGGGCACCCAGTCTGCCACCTGCCCAGGGGGTGAGTCAGGGATACCCTCAAGGGATCCCTAGTCCGGGGTGGGGGTAGACCCTGGGGGCAGCTTGGATGTTTACCCACGGGGTGGGTTCCACGGCCCCGGGAGCCCTGGCTGGGCCCACCCATGAACAGCACCTCACACACTTCAGCTGTGTGTGGGCAAGGTCTGGGCATGGCAGGGCCAGCCTGCATGGACCTGGCCACGGGCATTTCCTCAAGGAGTCCCAGGGCCACGGGTTGCTGTCCTAGACCCTGTGTGCCCAGAGGAAGTAGGAGCCAGACTAGCAGGGGCCAGAGGCTGGGTCTAGCGGGGGAGGCTCTCGCCGGTGAGGGGGCAGCCTGGACCCCCGGGAGAGGTTTAGGGAGGGGAAGCCACTCCAGACAGGCCTCAGTGGCCATTCTGTGCCACCTTCTAGCATACAGGTGGGAATTCTGAGGCCCAGAGAGGGGAAGGGACTTGCCCAAGGACACACAGCAAGGGAGGGGCCAAGCAGGGAGAAGCGTCTGGCCTCTTGGAGACCTCTCTTGGATGATCTCCAGGACAGATGCTGTCAGTACTTAAAAGTGACCTCCCCATCTCCCCAGACCTGCTTCTCAGCCTGTGCCCCAGTTCAGGACAGCACCCCTCCCCGGGTGGCCCAGACAGAGACCTCCTTCCGGTCCGACTGGTGGTTTTCCTCTCCGGGACCTCCAGAGCTCGCCCAGCCCCTGCTCCTGTCCGGGCCGCCACCCTCTCTCCCTGACTCCTACAGAAGCTTCCAGACTGCTCGCGCCCACCCTTGCAGCCACTCTCTTCTACCTGCAGCCGCCAGGGAGGGCTTTCCAGAACAAAACCTGCTCCGTCTCATCTCTGTTGAAACCTTCCCACAGTCGCCGGCTGCCCCCAGGTGAAGTGTGGGCTCTTCAGCAGGACATGTCGCGCTGCGCCCCCCACCCCCGCCCCCCGGTTCCCACCTCTGTCACGCCACCTTGCTTCTTCTCAAACTCACACCTCCGGCCACACAGCTTCCTTAAGTCCTGCACAGTTCTGCCTCTGAGCCTTTCACCTTCTGTTCCCTCTCCTGGAATGCCCATCCCCGTCCCTTTCTCCTGACCATCTCCTCTCCAGCTCTCCGCTGACCCCACCTCCTCCAGAAAGACTTCCCTGGCCTTTCTAGACTGGGTGCTCACCGCCCCAGGGCTTACCTGACTGCTCTGGGTTATAATCACCGGTTTATCATCTGGGTCCCCCAAGTGCAAGGACAGTTTTGCCATCATTCCGTCCCCAGGGCTTGGCACATGGACACAGTAAATGTCTGTCCAGGGAGCCTCCTCTGTAGCCCAGACTCTGGTCCCCAAACCACCCAGAAGAGGGGCATTCTTTGTCCTTCTGGGCCCCCTCCCTTTGAAGGGCTTCCCAGGGCTGACTCATTCTGGGCTCAGGCCTGCTCCGGCTGGGCACAGCAGCAGTGGGGGGACTCAGTGGTGCCATACCCGAGGCCAGCCATGTCCCTCGGCCTGTCGGAACTTGTTAACTCCAGGGAAAGGACGCTCCATGAGGTTGACAGCGGAGGGGCCCCCTGTCAGCTCCCATCAGTGGGAGCCCTCCCTTCCCACCCTGCCCCCATCCCATCTTGCAGGTCTCTGCCGATCTGTCGCCTCCTTCGAGAAGCCTCCCCTGACTGCCCAAACTAAAACTCATCCCCTTTTGGAGTCCATCCCATCCCCTCATCTATTTCCTCTGTGGCTCTTACCATGACCTGTCACTACCTGATTCATCAGTTTGTTTCCTGGGTCACCGTCTCCCTCCCTAATCCCGCAGGAAGCCCCCTGAGTTCATGGACCACCCACTGCCTGCACCGTGGCAACCCCAGCGCCCAGCACAGCTGCTCCCTGAAGGAATGAATTAATGAATGAAACAAGAGTCAAGGAGAAAAGAGCATAGGTTCTGGAGCCAGGGACATTGGGGTTTGAATCCAGGCTCCGTCACTGACTTGGGCAAGGGACTGCCTCTGGCTGAGCCTCTCAGTTTCCCTGTTTACGCTTACCTGGGCATGTGATGCACTCAGCCCAGGCCCGACCCCCAGGAAGCCTCTGTGGTGGCCACCTTTTCCTTGCTGAGAGATACGGGATGGTGCCCCAGGAGGGTGGTTGCGGTGCAGACAGACGGGCTTGGGCCTGGCAGCACGGGCCCGGGGGCCAGCTATAGCCAGTCACTAAATTCCCCGGGGCAGATCCCCAAGCCTGATGTCACGCCTTGTCTGCCTATCCGCTGAGCAGGTAGAGTCTCCCTACTTAACAGAAGGGAAGACTGAGGCCCAGACACGCAGACAAAGAGCACAGACTTACAGAGCCTTGGAGCCAGACGGGGTGTCATGGGAAACCACCTCGGCCAATGCTCTTGCTGTCCAGGTAGGGAAAACAAGGCACCCCAGAGGGGCGGGACCCACCCGAGTGACCATCAGGGCAGGGCCTCAAGGCCGGGGAAGGGGGCTACGATTCCCTTTGTGCTAGCACCCCAATCCCGGGCTCCAAGGAGGAGCTGTCAGGTGGGATCAGCGGGGTCCTGGCCCCATCTCCCCAAATTTAATTAACAGGCCTTTCATCTCTGTCCTGAAGGAGTCTGGTATCTTCTGTCCTTTTAATTAACGTTCATTAAGCAAATCAGGACAGCGGTTTTCTCCTTCCGTTCTTTGCCTGGAAGGTGTTAACCCTTGGTAGGTGGGCTGCAGGGAGGGAAGTCTGCCACGGTTCCTCACTGCCCCAAGCGGGAGGCCGGGCCTCTGCAGAGATTCCCTAGGTCCCCAGCATAGGCCCAGCCCCCGTCAGCCACACACAGGTTCCGGCCCCTCCTCCCACCTCCATGCTGGCCCCCGGGATTCCACCCTATCCATCTTCCTAAAGGAAATGTTCTCTGGCTCCACTGCTGAAGAGCCTTCCTGGGCTCGCTGCCAACACTAGGAAATGGGTTAGGACCATGGGCAGGTTATGGGGTTGGGCCTGAAAACTCTAGCGGTGGGGAAACTGAGGCCACGTGGCCCCTAGGTTCCATGGCCTGCAAAGACCAGGTTTCTAGTCAGTCACAAGTGTGCACAGGGGCCCCTGGTGGCAGGGCCTTTACTGGGCCATGATGAGTGAGTCTGCTGGGAGGTGACACCCCGAGCCTTCTCTGGATGGACAGTTGGCAATGCGCCTCGTATTGTCCAGTGTCCGAAATGGTGATGTCCACAGTTCTGCTCATTCAAGGTCCCTTTCCTGATGTCACAGAGGTGTTCACTGTCCCTTTGCCATGCAGATTTGGGGAGTTGTCCTGAGACTTTGTGGATGCACAGACACCCCCACGCTTCGGGGACCACACTTTGCTTCCAGGCATCTGTGGCTCTGAGCCCCTCCCTGACTCCCATCCTGGGATGGGAGAGACCTGGTTATGTCCTTCTGTGCATGGGGCTCATGCATGCAAACCACTTCCCCTCTCTGGGCCTCAGTTTCCCCATTTGCACAGCCAGCGCCCTGGACCCAGTGACTTTATCCTCCCGCACCCCAACCCCCCAACCCCCCCTCCACCACACAGGGACCTACGTCTGACCTGTTCTTGGCCGCCAGGGGGCGAGAGGGGCCAGTCCCTTAGTGTGGCCAATGTCGCCACCTGGTGGTGGTTCCTGGGAGAACGTGAGCAGCAGCGTGTGACGCTCAGGCAGGAGACACTGGAAAAGCAGGAGGCAAGTGGGAGCCTGGGACCTCCCGGGAGCTGAGTCCGACTGAGGCAGCCAGCAGAGGCAGGATGGTCCTGCTGCCAGGAACTGGGCAAGGTCGGTGAACACCCAGCTGGCACCACCTGAAGGAACCATCATCTCCTGCCCAGTCCCTGTAGGTTCAGCCTTTGCCAGTTGTGTGGCTCCTGCTCGTCCCCAAACAGTCCCTGAACTACACTCGGTGCAGACCCTGGGGACACCAGGGGGGGGCACACGAAGTCCCTGCCCCCATGAACCCTCACCTCCCGCAGACCCTCTGCAAGACGAAGCCCCAGCTCATCATCCCAGAGCCCCGCACTCCACATCACCTGGCCTCAGCCCCCAGGACCAATCCCCCAACCCAGAGCTGCAAATACACAACAGACTGGCCCCACGCAGTCACCTCTGAGACTTTGCACATGCTGTGCCTCCTACCCTTTCCCCTACTCCTCCTTTATGACTCAGTTTACTTACCACCTCTTCTGGAAAGCACGCTCCAACTCCAGGCAGAAGTAGCCACCCCTACCCACACCCACACCCCAAGCCCCAAGATGTTCATGGACATCTATCCATAGAGATGCTGTGAGAGAGGTGTCTAACTCTCCCCTGTGCCCTTGCCCCAGCACAGTGCAGGGTACACAGTGGGCAACGATATATGTTTGCTGAGAAACAAAGGACTGTAAACACACGGCCACCACCTGTCTTAGAAAACAGCAAGAACATGTCTTCGAAGACCATCATCAGGCTGTTTCTCGGTGCCTGCACGACCTTGTCTTCATTATAGTGATGGCAGTTTACCATCCCCGCCCCTTACTCCAGGCTGGGCTCTGGGCCAAGCACTTGGCAGGTGCTTAGGTATTTCCAACAGGAAGGATTGAATGCAGGGAATGAAGTGCTTGGGGGATGGCTGGAAGGCCTGGAAGGGCTGACAGCCAGGACACTGCAGAACTGACCCACCTGGGAAGCTGCCACCGCCCGAGGCTCTGGGAGCTCACCCTTTAAGTGCAATCTAGGGGCCAGAAAACAGGAGCCAAGACACCCCTACTGCTGCCACCCCAGGGAGCTAGATACAGGAAGCATGCTGCTGCAGGAAACCTCCTCCTCTGTGACCCCTCTTGCCACCAGAGAAATCCACCTCTGCCCACTTCTACCTTCCAAATCACAAGCAAGGACCTCTGGCTGGCAGGACCTAGTTTGCATCAGGAACCCTAGCTGCAGAGGCTGCAGCTGAAAAATAGTCCTTAGCATGTTAGGGCATTTATTTCTATTTTCCTTAGAGGTTTATTGGGGGGGGGGGGAGGCAGGGGAAGGGCTGCTCAATTTTATCCATCCATTGATATAAATATGTGGCTTTTCTTCTGTGAGTTGCTAATTTTTAAAAAAAATTTTAACGTTTATTTCTTATTAAGAGACAGAGAGACAGAGTGTGAGCAGGGGAGGGGTAGAGAGAGGGGGAGACACAGAATCTGAAGCAGGCTCCAGGCTCTGAGCTGTCAGCACAGAGCCCAAGGCGGGGCTGAAACTCACAAACCGCGAGATCGAGATCGTGACCGGAGCGGAAGTCAGTGGCCCAACCAGCTGAGCCACCCAGGCGCCACTTGTGATTTACTAATTTTAATGAACGCAGAGCAAATGGGGAGAGTGGGGGGAGGGGCACAGGGAAGGTCCCTCGGAGGTGATACTTGTGATGACACCAAGTACCCTTGGTCACAAACATCAGGTTACAATCTCTGCTTTGAGAGCAAACAGAAATCAGCAGCTGAAGCACTTTGCAGAGTTAATGGGGAGGAGGAACCGTGAGGAACCATCCCACGAATCCTCCTCGCCTTGGGTGACTTTGTTGCCGCATCCGTCATGGGAAAAACCGGGGCGACGAGACCCTCATGTCCCGCCTCCCGCCCCGGGGCTCAAAAGACACTGGGGGGCGGTTCCCATGTTACGAGCAGCCACTGAAATCTCACAAAGAGCCGAAACGATCCCGCGTCTTTACCAATCCCATTTTACAGACGAGGACGGTGAGGCTCCGAGAGGCCGGGATCCCGCCGCAGGGTCAGAAAGCAGCTCGGGCACTCCCGGGCACGTCCACCAGGTGGGGGTGAGCGCCCAGCGACGGAGCGGCCGGGGAGGTGGGGGTGCCGCCCTCTCCGCCCCCACCCCTCCCCACCCCTCCCCACCCGTCTCCACCCCTCCCCACCCGTCTCCACCCCTCCCCACCCGTCTCCACCCCTCCCCACCCGTCTCCACCCCTCCCCACCCGTCTCCACCCC
>NC_064807.1:86500215-86502764 GCF_023721935.1 Panthera uncia
TCTCCACCCCTCTCCTCCCCACCCCACGCCTCTCCACCCCTCCCCACCCTGCCGTGGGTCCCGCCCGCCGCGGGAGGCGGGTCCGCGCCCACCGCAGCCCGGCCGGCCGGGCGGGCAGAACCGGGCGCGCACGGCGGCGAGCGCGGGGCGTCGGTGCCCTTGGCCATGGCGGCTGCGGCGGTCCTGCTGGGCCTGGCGCTCCTGGCGCCGCGGGCGGCCGGCGCGGGCATGGGCGCGTGTTACGACGGCGCGGGGCGCCCGCAGCGCTGCCTGCCGGTGTTCGAGAACGCGGCGTTCGGCCGGCGCGCCGAGGCCTCGCACACGTGCGGCCGCCCGCCCGAGGACTTCTGCCCCCACGTGGGCGCGCCGGGCGCGGGGGCGCAGTGCCAGCGCTGCGACGCCGACGACCCCCAGCTTCACCACGACGCCTCCTACCTCACCGACTTCCACAGCCAGGACGACAGCACCTGGTGGCAGAGCCCGTCCATGGCCTTCGGCGTACAGTACCCCACCTCGGTCAACATCACCCTCCGTCTGGGTAAGCGCCGGCTCGCCCCCGGGCTGCCGTCCGTCCGTCCGTCCGTCCGTCAGGGTGCTGCGCGCCCCGGGCTGGCTGTAGAAGCCAGCTACGGGGGCCTCAGGGCCGGGGCCTGTGTCCCCACCCCAGCCTCCCGGGAGCTGGAAGGGTGGACCGATGGGTGCCCCTCGGGGCTGGCAGGGGCGGGAAGCCACCCTGGAGCCCTTTTTTACAGAGGGGTGGATCTGGATGCAAGGACGGTGCCCAGGAATGGTTGTCCCTCCTAGACCCAGAGCTTTGTGGGTAGAGGGGGGACCCACCCAGGGGGGTGGACTAGGCTGCTCTCTAGGGCAGGAGGTCTGTCATCTGGTGGATTTGGGGGGGGGGGGATCATGAATCCCTGAGGCTGTGTGTGGTCCTGGATGTATTTGGGGGGATGGGAGGGGCCAAGGCATTCACCTCCAGGAAGGTTTAGCCTCTGAGCAGGAGCCAAGCGTCACCTTGCCGTTGGGTGGCTGGACTTGATCGCAAGGCTGCCTGCCCCACCCATGCCTCCCGCCGTACAGCCTCCCCCCCCCCCCCCCCCCCCCCCAGCCAGAGCACAAGAGCCCTCAGATCCTTGGGCTCAGCTGCCCCAGTCTGGACCCAGCCTTCGCTTCCCACTCCTACCCCGTTCAGGAATGGGAATATCCCCTCCCCCTTCACGTCTAGCCTAATCCAGATCCTCCTTGGGCCCAGGTACTGAGCTAGGCACCTCAACTGTTGGGCGGGGTGGGGGGAGGAGGGGAGAACACTGGTTCATACTCCCTTGTCTGTGGGTTTGAAATCTCCCCAAGCTTTGAAAATTCAAGTATTTTTAGGACTCTTTTTGGCTGCTAAACCTGACCTGAGGCTATTTATAGACCTTATTTATCCTGGAGTGAATATTCATACATTTTGTGAAATCTCATTTAAGTACAGCCTGTGGGGGTAAACCCAGCGGGGGGTGTTCACACAATCGCGGTGTAAGGACTGCATGATCTCCCTAAACCCTTAAAAAATTCTGAATTCCAAAACACATCCCCAGCCAAGCGGTGTGGATAAGCGGTTATGGGAGAGTATCCCCAGTTTCCAGATGAGAAGACTGAGGCTCAGAGAGGTTACGTGTTTTGCCCAAAGACACACAGCTATGAAATGACTGGAAAGGAGCGTCCATGTATCTCCAAGGTCTGAGCGTAAATTCCTTTGTACGAGCTCCACCCTGAAACAGAATTGGCTCTGCCTAGCCCTGGGTGACAGCATCTTGGGGAGGGCTGGGAAATGATCTGGGAGTGACGTGGGGGATGGGGACGACAGTGAGCCCCTCAGCAGAGTGGGCCAGTTGTTGCTTGCCGCCCCACGGAGTTCATTATCTGGGGCCTCGTCCCCTTGCACCGGCCCCGTCAGGACTGCTAGATGGGGCTTCTCGATGGGACGGCTGGGACGGCGGCGGCGGGGTCTCTCCCCAGGCGGGTGACAGGAAACCAGCGTGGGGAGGGAGTCTGGGGGAGCTGGCTGGCTGGAGCTGGCAGAACCCCAAGGCCACAGGGGAAGGAATCTGGAACAGGGTGGGGGCCGTGGGGGAGACACGCTGTTCCGTCACCGAGGGTGGGGGGTTGGCTGATGTGTTACATGTGTCATTGGAACAGGGGGGGCGGGCAAGGGGCTCAGCCCGGGCTGGAACAAAGTGGGAGGGCGGGAAGCGTCCCGGGTTTGGATTCGGGGGCAGTTCCCGTTGGCCGAGCGCTTGTGTGCGAGGCCCTGTGCTTGGCCGTGTGACCTTGCTGAGGTGTGTGGGGAACCCTTAGCAGCAGGGAGCTTCACGCTCACGTCCACACATGTCTGCTCACACTCAGATACCTGTCCACACACGCACACGCGGACACTCATGCACTCATACACACTCTCACCCGCTCACTCTCACCCACTCGTGCCCACACGCTCGCCCCCACACATCTACTCGCCCGCACGTTCACACACACACACACACACACACACACACACACACACACAC
>NC_064807.1:86502864-86528665 GCF_023721935.1 Panthera uncia
AAAAAAAAAAAAAAAAAAAAGAATAAAGAAGGAAGCCTGAATGAATAGCGCCTTGGCCTCCTGGGTCCTGAGCCCCTGGGCCCAGCCGCTCTGGGCTCTCATTTGTCCGCTCTCAGAGACAGAACAGAGAAGTCACAGAACGAGCTTTGGACTCGGGCACAGCCCAGCCGCTCACCGGGCAAATGCTGCCACATCTTTGAGTCCACGCCGTCCCCTGCACGACGGGGCTAAGCCGGGCTGCCTCCCAGCCGCCTGGGCGCGTTCTGTGAGCTCCGGTCGGCCACGTACTTGCAGGAGCCCTGACAGTCCTTGTGTGTGGCCGGTGTCACTCTGCTGAGAACAGCTCAGGGCTGAGGTTCCCCCCCACCCCCGGGGGTGACCTCTGCCCAAAGGGCTGAGAAATGCTTGCCGGGCTGGCTCCCGAAAGATGTCCTGACCCCGGGCCCTGTTGACGCGCCGGGGGCGCCAGGGCCCCCGCCGCGGCCCCAGACTGAGCCCGTTTTGGGTTCCGTTCAAGTTTGGTTTGCGCCATGCTAAGCTGCGGATTGCATAATATCGGGGTTTTCAGGGTGTCCCCAGTGGAGGCCTCCAACCTCTCCTCCCGGCGCCCAGGCCGCCTCTGGGGACTCTATCCCCCCGCCCCCCCGCTTGGGGCTCCTGGGAGGGGAGAATGGGTGGATGGCTCTGGCCTGGGGCCCCCAGAGGGAGTGGGGTGAGGGGCAGGGGAGGGAGGGGAGGGCCGGTCAGCCCCGGGATGGAGGTCGCTGCTTTCCCAGCCCCCTGTGAGCTTGCAGACATCTGTTCCAAATCCCAGAGTCGCTAAGCCGAGCCTTCCTGTCTGGGATGAAAGGCAGCAGCAGGGTCTGGCGGCTCCTAGCCCTCCACCCAGGCCCAGGGAAGCAGGCAGGCTGGGGCGGGGGCGGGGGGGGGGGGGGGGGGGGGGAGGGAGGGTGTTGGGGGGAGGTGCATGGTCCCCGGGGATAAGAGACACTATTCGGGAGGCTCCCACCTAGTGCTAAGAGCCCCAGCCCAGCCTGAACTCCTTTACAGGCAGGGAAACTGAGGCCCTGAATGTCAAGTCAGTTGTCCAGGGTCATGCAGCCAGTAAATGGCAGACCCTGGGATCCCAGCCAGGCTGTGCTGCCCTCGGGAATGATAAGCGGCCAAGTCAGGCAGGTGTGAGCCTTGGCTTTTGGCGGGGGGGAGGGGGAGTCTCCCTCCTAGCTTGGACACCCTCGAGTCCCCAAGCAGACGAGCTCTGAGCCCTCAAGAGGGGGCGGTTGCAGGAATAAGGCGGGTGGGCTTTGCCTGATCCCTCTCCAGCCTCAGGTCCGACTGCCGGTGGACAGGCTTTCTCCGCGCATTCGGTCAGTTGGCTGGCCGTTTACCGAGCCCGGGCTGTCCTGGCCTTGGGGTCCTGTCTGCCAGAGGATGACGCTGATGAGGATTTATGCTCTGGGAATACACGTGGAGTTAGCCGGCCTCGCTGAGACCTAAAGGGTGGCAGGAGCTGGCAAAAGAGCAAAGGACATTTCAGGTCAAGGGGACAGCACAGGGGAGCCAGGGGACCGCTCCGTGTGTTCTTGGACCCGGTGTCCTGGCTGGCCGGAGTGGAGGGGACAAGGAGACAGGGGGGCCGGGCCTGGGTGGGGGCTGGATGTCAGGAGGACCCTGCCGGCCCCTGCGGAGCCCTGAAGCCAGCTGTGTCTCCTGAGTTTTGGCCGCCTTGCGTCTTCCTGTCGAGGGGGAGGCCGTGTTTGCGTTGGCTGGGGCCAGTTCCGGGTGGGGGGGTGGGGGCAGGCCCTCCTTCCGTCTCCCTGGAGGTTCTGGCTGAAACGCTGGGCTCTATGCAGGTCAGGGGTCAAGGCAGCAGCCTTGGTTTGCCTCCACCTGCAGAAGCACCAGCCCCTGGGCCCAGGGCCGACCCAGGGTTTGCAGGAGTGGGCTCAACGGAGCTCCTCCTGTGTGCCGGGCCCCGTGCCGGGCCCTGGGGATGCGGCAGCGGACGAGCCATTGTCTGCCCCGCTCAGCTTAGAGGTGCCCTCCTCCAGGCCGCCCCCCGCCCTTGCCCCCTTCGCAGGAGACCGCGCTGCTCTGAGGTGTGGGCTTGTGTCGCTCACTCGCTCTGCATTGCAGAGGGAATGCCTGTTGTCACAGCTGCACCACGACCCTTGGCACAGACCCGCTGTGCAGGGGGGGCTCGGTAACTATCGGTCGGGTAAATGAATGAACAGCAGCTAACATTCAGTCACGTACATGCTGCCTGCCTGGGACTGTTCCAGGCGCTTTGCAGGCCTTTGCTCCTAAGCCCTGTTATAATGATGCCCATTCTGCCCACCCCCCCCCCAAAAAAAATAGGAAAGGAAGGCGAGGCGGTGCGTTCAAGTCGCTTGCCCGGTTCACCCGAGGGAGGTTAGAGGTTGGGTATTTTGCCCAAGGCCGCAGGGCAGGTAGGTAAGTGGTGGAGGCCTATGTGAACCCCGGCACATCACGGCCATGCCACGTTTCCTCGCTGGGAACAGGGAAGGCGAGCGCTTGAATGCGTGAGTGCCTGACTTCCCGGCAGTGTAGACCCATCCCGAACGCCTAAGCTTGTGGCGGTCACAAGGGCCCCAGCCCTCCTCGTGGCCTTACTCTGGCCACTTCACCCTCCCGTCCCCCGCCCTCCCGCATCTCCACGTCAGCCCTGCCACCAGGAATGTTCTGGCCACGCCTCCTGGAATCGCAGTGGACATTCGGGCCTCCCCCTGCACCTGTCTCGTGGTCTCCCACCTGAGCGCCCTTGACTGGGCAATTTGAACATCGTCCTGAATGTCGGCCCCCGGGCGTCACGCCGGCCTCAAGCCTCGGGTCCCAAAGGAAAGGCAGTCGCGTTCACGGCAGCACGCATCACAACAGCCAGACTGGAAGCCACCCAAGTGTCCATGGACAGTGGGATGAATACGTGAAGCGTGGTATAGATGCGCAGTGGACTGTTATTCAGCCTTGAAAAGGAAGGAGGTTCTGACACCTGCCACAACAGGGGTGAACCTGGGGGACGACGCTGAGTGACATAAGCCAGACACAGAAGGACAAAGCTGTATGAGTTCGCTTGTCTGAGGCCCCTAGAATAGCCTAATTCATAAAGACAGAAGGTAGAAGTGTGGGCACCAGGGGCTGGGAGGGGGAGGGAGCGGAGAGCAGTCTACGGGGTGAGGACTCTCAGTTCAGGAAGATGAAAAGAATTCTAGATGGGGGGGCGGGGGGATGGCTGCACAACAGTGTGAATATACTTACCCCTGGTGAACTGTGTGCTTAAAGCTGGTTAAGACGCCAACTTGTATGTGCATTTCCAAGTACAAAGTCAAGGCATTCTCCCGGCTCTCCAGGCACCAGAGCAAGAAACTTGGGTGTCAGCTGTAATTCTTCCCTTCCTCCCTGGACTTCAAGCATTGACCAGAATTCTAGAGCGTTCTCTGGGATATCCTTCGTGTTTGCTCTCCTCTCCGTCATTTTCACTCAGCCCTCCCCTCCCCCCATCACTTCCTGCTTTCTTGCAGTGGTCTTGAACGCCCTGCACATGTGTGGTTTGTTCATTTCAGCCGCATCTCAGATCAGACTGGACCTCGGGATCCTTCTTAACACAAAGCCCTCAGCAATAATCCATCAGACGTAAAGCTTTTGCTCTTCCCAGGGTTAGACAACATGCTTGATGGTCTTGATCCATAGTTAGGGTTTAGACCCTTGGTCCAAAGAGGAGAAAACTGTGACAGGCCCGGCCCTCAGTCAGCCAGGCTCTCATGGTGCCTGGCATTGTGGTCGTGGGGATTCCCCAGCTCCTCACGGGACCCACCGAGCCCCAAATTGCCAAGAGCCTGGGTGGGAGAGGAAGCCGGGAACGGTGGATGACCATGAAATGGGGCCAAACGAATCCCCCCTACCCCGTCCCCACCCCCAAGGCTGGGAGCAGCTCTCCCCACCAGGTTCTCATGCCCACAGTGGGCTGGGCAGCTTCGCCTACACATTCCCAGCTCCGCTCCCCACCCTGCCCTCTCCGGTCCCACCCCCCGGGCCACTGCTTCCCAGATGGCTCCAATTAAAGGGCTTTGTTTTGTTTCCACTTTCCCAAAATAAGCCTCTCTGTTCTGAGCTCATTCTGCTTGGTCAGTGCCGGATGTGGGCCGGTTGGTTTTGGGACTGCCCTGGTGTCAGTCCTGATGGGCTTCATGTCCCAGCTGGCTGGAGGGGGCATGGCTTGGTGCTCGTGGTGCCGGTCTGGGCAGCCTCCGCGGTCGTCGTGGGTACCCGCGCCCCTTTCCCGGACAGCCCCTTCTGTCCGAGCACCCACAGATTACTGAACAGGTGGTGGCCTCGTTCGGGGCAGTGACTCTGGGGACAGACGAACCCGCAGTCGAGTAGAGAGAGACTCAGCTATTTTCTGCGTGAGGTGGGGGCGAGTCCCCTTCTCCTGCCCAAGCCTCAGGATCCTTGTTAGTAAAACACGTGCAGTGATGAAACTGGGGATCTCAGCCGCACGGTATGAGTAAAGCATGGAGCATGGTGCCCGGCATACAGGGGGTGCTCACTAAATGCTGGCTGTTGTTAAACAGACACATCCAGGGGTCGCAGCTTGTGATATCAGTGGCCTTGTCAGGCCTGCCTGTCTCAACGCACTCACTGGATTATAAACTCCTTGAAGGTATAAATCATGAGCTTTACCTGCTCATATGGCACGCATTTATTGAGCACCTACTGTGTGCCGGGCACTGTGCTCAGCTCTAGGGATTCCCATCCCCTGCCCCGAGAGGGTCACAGACTAGTGGGAGAGATGGGCAGGTCTTTCCAGAACAGGATAAAGAAGCCCAGGGAGGCTGGGGGAGCACTGATGAGCCATCCAAACCCACAGCTCTAGGGGTGAGTAGCCATCGGCCGGGGTTCGTGGGAAGAAGGGCATTCCACATCAGGCTGCGGTTGGGGCATGTGGTCAGTCGGCTGAGCCAGAGGGATGAGCAGAGGGAGCAGAGGGATGCGGCGGAGCCAGCCAGGTAAGGAGCCGAGAGAACAGCATGCAGGCAGAGGGAACAGCATATTGGGCTGCTAGGAGGTGAGATCTGTGTGCTCCCAAGCAGCGTTGTCCCCAGTGAAGGGTTGCAGATGACATTCTGGCCCAGTTTTCCTGAAGGGGACACACCTCTCCTAACCACCCTGAAGCCTCGTCATCCCCTGGAGCTCGCAAGGGTGCGGGCTAAAGCTGCACGTTTAATTCTTGTCGCTGTTTAGAAGATCTCGGGGCCGCTTCCTTCCCCAGCCTTCGGGTTGCCTTTGGCAGAAACCTTTTCATCACAAAGCTGGGATTAAGTTGTTTTTCTTGGCCCTTCTAATTAACTCTTGTAACAGAAAGTCCCTGCCGAGTCTCTGTGATGTTCCTGTGTCTCCTCTCACCTCCCGGCTTGGCAAGGAAGAGGAAAAGCCGTGATGTTTCCTAGTGCGTGATGTTTCCCCCTCGCACGAGATCCCAGTGACTGCCTTTTTCCAATCACGCTTCTAGCTGCCAGCTACCTTTTAAGTGGCTCCAGGCTCCCCTCCCGCGACGTGTCTGGCTGCTAGATGTTTACGGAGGAGTCTGGGCCGTCAGACCCGCAGCCGCCTCCACCCAGCGTGCTTTCGTGAAAGCCACATCTGGGCTAAGTCCCTGCCTGGTCCCGGAGCCTGAAGCCTACCCGGCACAGAAGCGGCCACCAGACGCTCACTCGGTTTGCGACACATGCTTTCTTCTCAGGCACTTGGAGTTAGGATGCCCAGCTGTGCTGTAGCCGAACTTTGAAAAACATTTTGAGACAGAACACGGCAAGGTGGTTGCTTTGCAAAAAAAAAAAAAAAAAAAAAAAAATAATATGTTTTCTCCAGTTTTTAAATTAGACCAAGCTTTTTAAAAAAAAAATTATTATTGGGGCGCCTGGGTGGCGCAGTCGGTTAAGCGTCCGACTTCAGCCAGGTCACGATCTCGCGGTCCGTGAGTTCGAGCCCCGCGTCAGGTTCTGGGCTGATGGCTCGGAGCCTGGAGCCTGTTTCCGATTCTGTGTCTCCCTCTCTCTCTGCCCCTCCCCCGTTCATGCTCTGTCTCTCTCTGTCCCAAAAGTAAATAAAAAACGTTGAAAAAAAAAATTATTATTAAAAAATGTTTTTTAATGTTTATTTATTGTTGAGAGAGAGAGACAGAACATGAGCTGGGGAAGGGCAGAGAGAGAGGGAGACACAGATTCCGAAGCAGGCTCCAGGCTCTGAGCTGTCAGCACGGAGCCCGACGCGGGGCTCGAACTCACGAACCGTGAGATCGCGACCTGAGCCGAAGTCGGACGTTTAACAGAAGGAGCCACCCAGGCGCCCCTAGAGCAAGCTTTGCGAGAGAAAATCAGGAAAATGTAGAACAGTTAAAAAGGAAAACAGTCACTCACAGCCCTCTGGCCTGAGGACGGCCACACTTACTCGTCTGATGTCTCTCTCTCCTGCCTGTTCTTTGGGGGATTTTTTTTTTTTTAATTTTTTTTTTAACATTTTTTTTAACGTTTATTTATTTTTGAGACAGAGAGAGACAGAGCATGAACAGGGAGGGGCAGAGAGAGAGGGAGACACAGAATCTGAAACAGGCTCCAGGCTCTGAGCTGTCAGCACAGAGCCCGACGCGGGGCTCGAACTCACGGATCGTGAGATCATGACCTGAGCTGAAGTCGGACACTTAACCGACCAAGCCACCCAGGCGCCCCTCTTTGGGGGATTTTAAAATGCAATCTGAGGATTCTGAGCATATGATTCCGTGTCTTACTAGTCAACATTTTGGCTTAAACTTTTCCCTGTGTATTACAAGCTCACTGTCAGCTGTTTCTATGGCTTCGGTCACCCTGCGAAATGATATCGCGTCGTTTATTGGGCTCTGACGGTTCCCGTTTGTCTCCCGTTCTAAGAAACGCCTGGATGAACGTTTTCATGCGTCGAGGCTCCTTTTCTTGTTTGAATTCCCCAAAGCGGGATGATTTTCCCAGAGGCAAGGGATTTTTTCATGGCTCCGCATCCCATCCATCCCACCAAACTGCCTTTTCAAAGAGCTTGTGTATGGAGATAACGTTCCCCACCCTTTCTTTTATTGTGCTGAATACACACGACAAGCGCATCTGTGTTGTTGTGCGACCGTCACCGCTGTGTATCAGTTTCTGCTGAACTGAAAGTCTGTTCCCGTTGTACGCTGACCCCTCGCCACGCCTTCCCCGACCCCGGCTTCTGGCCCCCGCCGCCCTCCTTCCCGTGTCTATGAACTTGACGGCTCATATCTGGTGGAATCATAGTATTTGTCTGTGGCTGGCGTATTTCACTCAGCATGATGCCCTCAGGGTCCGTCCAAGTTGTAATTAACGTGTGTGACGATTTCCTTCCTTCTCAAGGCGGCATAATGTTGGTGTGGATAGACCACGCTTTGTTTATCCGTCATCCACCGGTGGACACGAGGGTTTTCTTTTTACCTTCTGGCTATTGTGAATCGTGCCGCTGTGAGTTCGGTGTGCAGATATCTGTTTGAATCCATGCTTTCAGTTCTTTGGGATATATACCCCCATTGCTGGATCGTATGGAAATTCCTGCTGTGAGTACTTTTTCGTAGCGAGTACCCCATTGTACGTTCCCATAGACCACGCACGAGGTTTCAGTTTCTCTACGTCCTCGCCGACACCTGTTAATGTGTGTTTTTTCCCCTCTAATTGTGGCCATCCTAATGCATGTGAGGTCCCATTCTTAAAAATAGATGTAACAGGGGCGCCTGGGTGGCGCAGTCGGTTAAGCGTCCGACTTCAGCCAGGTCACGATCTCGCGGTCCGTGAGTTCGAGCCCCGCGTCGGGCTCTGGGCTGATGGCTCGGAGCCCGGAGCCTGTTTCCGATTCTGTGTCTCCCTCTCTCTCTGCCCCTCCCCTGTTCATGCTCTGTCTCTCTCTGTCCCAAAAATAAATAAAAAACGTTGAAAAAAAAATTAAAAAAAAAAATAGATGTAACAGCTTTAGGGAGATATAATTCATCATATAATTCACCCATTTGTTAAATTTTTTTAAATGGTTATTTATTTTTAAGAGAGAGAGAGAGATGGAGTGTGAGCAGGGGAGGGGCAGAGAGAGAAGGAGACACAGAATCGGAAGCAGGCTCCAGGCTCCGAGCTGTCACCGCAGAGCCCGATGCGGGGCTCAAACCCCTGAACCATGAGATCGTGACCCGAGCGGGACCGACTCCGCCGGCTGAGCCACCCAGGCGCCCCTCAACCCACCCATTTGAACTGTACAATTCAGGGGCGCCTGGGTGACTCAGTTGGTTCAGCGTCCCAACTCTTGATCTCAGCTCAGATCTTGACCTCAGGGTCGTGAGTTCAAGCCCCACCCTGGGCTCCGGGCCGGGTATGAAGCCTCCTTAAAAAATACGTAAATAACATAAAGTGTGCAGTTCAGTGGCTTTTGGTCTGTTCATAGAGAGGTGTACCCATCCCCGCAGTCACTCTGGGAGCATTTCATCACCCCTAAAAGAAAACGCTGTACCCATTCGCAGTGTCTCCCAGTCTCCACTATCTCCCCCTCCACCCTGACAACCACAAATATACTTTCTGCCTTTGCCTACTCGGGACATTCAGTATAAGGGGAACCTTACAGCGTGTTGTCTTTTGTGATTAGCCTCTTTCATTTACCGTACTGTTTCGGAGGCTGCTCCACATCACGGCGTATTTTCAGAACGTCGTTTCCCTTTTGGTACCAAATCATGTTCCATTGGGTGACACGGCACATTTTATTGATTCATTTGTCAGCTGACAAACATTTGAGTCGTTTCCACTCTTTGGCTGTTTTGAGTAATGCTGCGGTGAACATCCGTGTGCGTTTGTGTAGACACGTGTTTTCATTTTGCTGGGGTACACGCCCAGGGGTGGGACGGCCGCGTCATACGGTATTTCCGTGTTACCCTTCTGAGGACCCATCGGGCTGTCCTTCCGCAGCAGCCGCCATCTTGCATTGCCACCAGCCGTGTGGGAGGGTTCCAGTGTCTCCAGCCCTTCGTCACCACTTGTTACTATCGGTGTTGATTATCGCCTTCCCAGTGCGTGTGGTCACTCGTTATGGTTTTGATTTGCGTGTCCCTGACGGCTGGTGACGGTGAGCCTCTGCTCATGTGCTTATTGGCCATTTGCATAATCTTTGGAGAAATGCGTTTACATCCTTTGCCCCCTTTTTTTTTTTTTAATTGGGCTATTTGATTTTTTTATGGTTGAGTTGTAAGGATCGTTTATGTATTCTAGGTAAATCCCTTATCAGATGTGAAACTGGCAAATATCTTCTCCCATCCTGTGGGTTTTCGTTTTCTCAATAGTGTCTTCAGAAACACAGACGCTTTTGACTTTGCTCAAGTCCACTGTGTCCATTTTTGCTTCTGTCACGTGTGTTTTTGGTGTCACATCTAAGAAGGCTTTGCCCAGCCCAAGTCACAAAGATGTGCCGCTGTGTTTTCTTCTAAGAGTTTTATAGTTTTACCACTTACATGGGACCGACGTGTATCTTTTTTTAATGTTTATTTTTTTTATTTTGAGAGAGAGAGAGAGAGAGAGAGAGTGTGCGCATGAGCAGGGGAGGGGCAGAGAGAGGATCTCAAGCAGTGCAGAGCCTGACGCAGGGCTTGAACTCACGGAGCATGAGATCATGACCTTAGCCTAAACCGAAGAGTCAGACGCTCAGCCGAGTGAGCCAGCCGGGCGCCCCCATAGGACCAACATATTTAAGCAGAGGACTGTAGTGATGCCTCCTCGGTGGGGAAGACTGCAGGCAGCCAGGCGGGCCTCTGGGAGCATCTGGGACCCGGGCAGAGGGAAGAAAGCAGATTTGGGAAGGAAGAGAGGACACACTCGTGCTGCTCCCGGGGGTGGGTGGCTACCAGCGATGGTAGGACCTGTGGCCACTTGTTCATCTGTTTACACGTGCGTAGACACTCCTGGGTGCCTGCCGGGTGTTGGCACTTTGCGAGGCACTGGGGTGGCCAAGTTTAAAAAAGACAGGGATGGGGCGCCTGGGTGGCTCGGTCGGTTGAGCGTCCGACTTCGACTCGGGTCACGATCTCGCGGTCCGTGAGTTCGAGCCCCGCGTCAGGCTCTGGGCTGATGGCTCGGAGCCTGTAGCCTGCTTCCAATTCTGTGTCTCCCTCTCTCTCTGCCCCTCCCCTGTTCATGCTCTGTCTCTCTCTGTCTCAAAAATAAATAAATGTTAAAAAAAAATTTTTTTTTTAAAAAGACAGGGCACGTGCTAGTCTTGAGCTCTATCCAGTGATGGATGCAGGTTGATGAGATGAGCAGGGAGAGACAGACCATGTCGTAGTCAATGTGATACCCAGGTATTGTGTGGTGACCCCCTCCCTAGCCGGGGGGGGGGGTGGTTTGGAATGTGTCGGGGGGGGTGGGTGGCTAAATGTAGGAAGGCTCTGTCAGGAGGGGCACCCGTGTGGAGGCCTGTAGGAGGGGAATGGTGAGCACGTGGGGACATCTGGGCAGCAGGGAGATCACCTTCGAAATCAGCCCTTGATTTCCCGCTTGTTTTGCACGAACACACCCACTTGGTTTAGAGGGGCCAATGCTCAGTGAACTGTGGAGGCCGCCGCCCCCCCCCCCCACCCCCCCCCCCCCGCCCCCCCCCCCCGAAGTGGTTTCTTCCCCTTCCTCCCCCCCCCCCAGCAGTACTTGGTTTTTCTTTGCTTAGCCCTGCCCCCCGCCCCCCCCCCCCCCCCCGCACCGAGGACAGATGAACACGTAGGGACCCTTCCCTCCCTGCCCCCTCTGCACCCGACTCACAGCCCTCCTGCCCATCCCGGCCTCCAGTACAGCGCGGGGTCATCGTGGGAGGTCTGGATTCATCGTTGTGGGTACTCCTGGGGCACGATGGTGGGAACTGGGCAGGGCGGGGGCCGAAGCGCGAAGCTCGAAGCCCCCCGTCTTGGTGTCGGCAGCGTGGGAGAGGGGAGCAGGGCTAAAGCTGGTGGGGGAGGAGGCAGGGGGGAGGGGATGAGCAGGGGGGGCCAAGGAGCAGCCCAGGAGCGTGACCTAGGAGGGTGGGCTGCGTGGAGGCCTGGGGACTCCCCCCCGCCCCCCAGGAAGTAAGGCAAGGCCGGGTCCCCTGGCTGTGGCCACGGAGGGCTGTCGGTGAGGTAGCTTTGCAGGAGCAGTTTCTACGGAGCGGCCCACAGAAGCTGAATTGCAGTGGACTGGGGCCCGAGTTGGGAGTTGAGGCCACGGGGCCAAGCAGATGTAGACTTCTCTAGAGAAATTTGGGCCAGAAGAGAAGTTCGATGGACACTGGAAGAAGAGAGGGACCTGGAGGGTGGCATTAGGGTTCGAGGGAGTCGGGACACGGTCTGGGGAGGAATGAGCCCAAAGGCACAGGTGGAAGGGTTGGTTCTCCTGGGCTGTAGCAAAAGAAATAACTTTCTGATGGTCACGGAGGCTTCTACAGAACGTGGCAACGTCCCGTTGCTGGAGCTCTTTGGACAAAAAGGGTTGGCTGCTTCTCGGGGGTGTTATAACGCAGCTTCTTGTGCAGGGAGGCAAGTTGGCCTAAGTAAGGGACAGCAGATGCCTAGGAAGTATGCCAGAATTGTGCGCTCTCTGCTCCGTGCCCCTGACAGACATCGCGTCTCCGTCGTGGCCCAACCCACCCGAGATCGTTTACACAGCCCTGCCCTGCTGCTCTCCCTGGACCGGGACCGCGACCCTCCCTTCCCTTCCGTAAAATGGGCCCATGTCTTCCTGCCGCAGGGAAAGCCTACGAGATCACCTACGTGAGGCTGAAGTTCCACACCAGTCGCCCCGAGAGCTTTGCCATCTACAAGCGCACCCACGCAGGCAGCCCGTGGGAACCCTACCAGTACTATAGTGCCTCCTGCCAGAGGACCTACGGCAGGCCCGAGGGCCACTCCCTGCGCCCCGGTGAGGACGAGCGCGTGGCCTTCTGCACCTCCGAGTTCAGCGACATCTCCCCGCTGAGCGGGGGCAACGTGGCCTTCTCCACCCTGGAGGGCCGGCCCAGCGCTTACAACTTCGACGAGAGCCCCGTGTTGCAGGTCAGAGAGGAGCAGGGCTGGGGCTGCAGGGGGGATGCCCAGGCCTGGGGGCGGGGGGGGGGGGGCACACGGGAAAGTGGGAAATAAAAGGACACAGGGGCCCCTGGGTGGCTCAGTCGGTGAAGCATCCGAGTCTCGGTTTCGGCTCAGGTCGTGATCCCGCAGATCGTGAGTTCGAGCCCCGCACCGGGCTCCGTGCTGACAGTGTAGAGCCTGCTTGGGATTCTCTGTCTCCCTCTCTCTCTGCCCCTCCCCTGCTCTCTCTCTCTCTCTCAAAAATAAATAAACAGTAAAAAATATTTTTGAATTAAAAACAAAAAAGAAAGAAAAACAAAAACGTGGAAAGAACACGAATTTGGGAACCATAGAGTCCCGGTTCTGTGCTCTCCAGAACATTCTGCAGTGACAGAAGTGGTCTCCAACTGTACCTTCCAATGGCAGCCACTGGCCACGTGTCTATGGAGCACTTGAAATGAGACTAGCCTGACCGAGGAACTGAATTTTAAGTCTTATTTCATGTTAATGAATTTAATTGGAAGAGCCTCGTGTAGACGGTCAACTATACCGTGGTCAGCACAGTGCTTGGCACGTAAGAGGTGCTCAGTCTCGCTCTGAAGGTAATTCTCGTCCCCATGGCGAGGGATAGCAGGCCCGTAGCTGTGTCCGTTCACCCAGGACCCCCCCACCCCCAACCGCCCAGCCCTCCTGGACGTCCAAACCCCCCCTCAGATTGGTGGCTGTCCCAGTATTGGCACCCGCGCATGTCCATGTTCCTGTGTGTCCCTGACCTTTCACCTACAGACGCGGTGGCCTGCTCGATGTTTGTGGGCGTTGGACAGCCCTCCAGTCCCTTCCCTGAGTTTTCTGTGCTGAGGAAACACTGCTGGCCCTTCCACCCCCGACAGATCCAGAACATTCCTTTTGCCGGTCAGAGATAACAAGGGGGCCAGGGTTAGCATCCTGTTTCTTTCTAGAGGGAACACGTAGCCCCAGAAAGGAGCCGTGTCCCTGCCCTGGCTGCCCAGCCCAAGAGGACATGGAATCAGCTGGCTCAAGTCCCTAAGACCACCCTCAGGTTCAGTGGTTCGCTTGAAGGGCTCCCAGAATGCGGGACGGCCGCTAAGCACCCAGTGACGAGAGGCGCCCGGGGCAGGGTCCGGGAGGGACTGGTATAAGCTTCCTCTTCTCTCCCGTACAGTCGTGGGGACGGCACTTACTTCCCCCAGCAGCGATGTGACTGCACAGAGTACTGCCACCCAGGGAGACTCGGGTTACCCGGGACTCCAGGGTTTTTTCTGGGGGTCGGTCGCATAGACGCGGCCAACCGCCTTCCGCTCCCCCAGAGGTCAGGCTGAGCTTGTGTGGCCCGAGGCACCCCCATAAACCAGTTGTTAGCAGAGACTATCTGGAGTGGCCCAAGACCCCAGGCAAACAGAGACATTCTTATCAAACAGGGCATTCTGGGGGCTTAGAGATGATCTCCCAGGAGCCGGGGCAAAGGCCAGACCTCTGTTTGGGCAAAGCTAATCATAACGGGACAGAATCGCATGCCCAGATGTCCAAGCTCTGCTTACCTCGTGAAAACGTTCTTATGTCATCATCGTGATTCTGTGTAAAATGACAGTTTCTTCTCCCCGGGGCTCCACGTTCTGTAGATTACAAATTATTAGCCAAGGTCATCTGAAGACAAGCAGGGGGCTGGGCCCCTGTTCCTGTGTCCCAGCCATCACGCCGGAGCAGAGGCTCAGGCTGACACCCTTCCCTGACATGTTGTCTTGTGTGGGCTGGACGTTGTCCCCGACGGAGAAGCAACCTCTTCGGAAAGCCGTCACCCCACCCCCACCCCACTCCACCCCCCGCCCCCGCTGCTCCCAGGTGGACACCAGGGTCGGAGAAGGACAACGAAAGGCAAGCCCACGTTGCCCTTCTGTCCCGTCCTCCCCTCTGGGCACATCTGGGATGGTGCTTCCTCTGAGGATTGGAGCATTTGGGGGCGGGAAGTAAGGAAGGATGTGTCCGCATGGCTGCTGGGTCTTGGGTCCCTCTGTTCCCCATCAGGGACCAAGGACCTTGGAGAGAAGGCTGACTTGGCACATTTGGGCCAGATCCCTGAATGCACACTGACATTGGCAAAGTGGTTCGTGGAGTGATGGGCACTTACAGACTCCGCTCAGTGCTGAGGCTTCCACTGAAGTCTTCCAGTGAGAGACCCTCTCTCCCCAGCAGAAACATCCTTGGGCGGAGGCCCTGGGTCCCAGGCAGCGGGCTGGCAAGCGGCTGAGCTCGGGGGGAGCCGGGGGCAGCGGAGACCTGCCGGGCCGCGTCACGCTGGGGCCCCAAGACAGACTTTGCCAGGAGTTCGTTTCTGCCCTGATGGGCCTGATTGCTAAACCAGGAGCCCCTGGGCTGAATTAAAATGTTGATTAAAATTCAGCCGGAGCTGCCTCTGTGTACCTCTGATTATAACAGCAGGCGGATGAAAATGTCAGCCTTCACGTGGGCTCTCCCCCACCTCCCTGCCATGCTCTTCTAGGGAGACGGTGTCATTCAGCGATCAGCTAGTATTTACTGAGTACCGGCTACGTGCCAGGCAGAGCCTGGGGGCTGGGGGTGCCAGGAGCACAAGGGGCCCCAAGTCCCTGCTCTCGCAGCGCTCACATTCTGGTGGGACAGATGTCACCTGGGGCAGGTGTCTTCACCTTCAGGCAGAACACCTTCAGGCTGCCCGGGGGGGGGGGGGGGGGGGGGGGGGGGGGGGGTCTCCTGGGACCCAGGGACGAGCCAAGCTTAGACAAACTCCAAGAACAGTGCGGAAGTAAGGAGCGTGGGCTTTGGGGTCCTGCCCAAAGGCAACCTTCAGGCAGAACAGGGTGAAAGTAAATACCCAGGGGCCCGCTGATGCCTTCCCTCCTCCCCAACCTTGTTCCCCACCCCCGCCCCTCCCAGGAGTGGGTCACCAGCACCGAGCTACTCATCTCCCTGGACCGGCTCAACACGTTCGGGGATGACATCTTCAAGGACCCCAAGGTGTTGCAGTCCTACTACTATGCCGTGTCTGACTTCTCCGTGGGCGGCAGGTAGGTGGAAGGCAGCTTGGCGGGGCCCCAGGACCCTGGCCATGGGGCACAAGGTAACTACCATGAGGGAGTCACCCAGGGGCTGCTGTGCGGGGTAGAGAAACCCCTTGAGATGCCTCTGGGCATCTGGGGGAGACGGAGGAAGCAGGATCCTGGTCCTCTGGACCCGGCATTCGAGGCCTTGGTGGCCCAGCTGCATCCCAATTCCTGCTTTTCTCCCATCAGCTATGTTTCCACCACCATGCGCAGGACCTTCCAGACCTTTGCACCTGCTGTTCCCTCTGCAAGCAGATGCTTGCCTTATGTCTGTCCCCTCTCTGCTGTGGGAACTGCCGGGAGTTGCCGTCTGGGCCCTCGGTGCCGGCTCCTGCTCTGGTGATCGGTACATGCTCTGGTTTGTCTAAGCATCTCCCCTCTCTGAGAAGCAGGGCAGAGGCCTCGTCTCTCTCAGCATTCTCAGCCTGTCGCCCATGCGGCCGTGGGTACGGATCCGGGGAAGACGCAAAGGGTGACTTTGGCATGAAAGCTCAGGGGCTTCCTTCCTGGAAAGGGACGAGAGAGACAGAGGTGTTCCTGCCCCAACGTCAAGGGGGTGGCGGACAGCAATCAGATCACTCTGTCCGACACACAGCACGCTCCAGAATAACGGGAACGGGGGCCCGGGCAGGGCATGCTGGCGGTCAGGGAGACTGCTGCGTAGACGGGGGCCCGGCCAAGGTTGGGGGAGGCCGGCATCCTGGGCGGAAGGGCCCAGCGTGTGCCAGCCCGGGAGGCAAGGCTGGAAGATGGTCGGGACCGTGGGCCGAGTTCATTCACGTGCCGCAGGCCGCGGGGTGCTCTCGAAGGATTTGGCCAGGGTGGTCACAGGGCTTTAAAAGGCCCCAGCCCCACCCCCGACATTGCGTGGGGACGGAGAAGAGGAGAGAGAGAAGACGAGCGATGTTACAAAGTGGCCGTGGGAGGTGGTAGTAAGGCAGGGAGCAGCAGCATGTGGGTCCACGAGGTATTTAGGATAGGAAGTCCACGTGCTCTGGGGGGAGGGGGGATGGCCCATCTCGGGGGGGGGAAACAAGGGGCTTCTGTAGTTCAGGGATGCTTGGGGGCGTTGAGAGAGGTGGAGAAGTCCAGGAAGGGGATGCGAGCCCCGGCCTGTGCAGGGCTGGGCTGGGAGCGAAGGGGCAGTGGGGGTGTCCGGGAGGGCCCCTCTATTCCTCCTCCCCCGTCACCCCTGCACTTGATTCGGGTCAAACCACCCCGGGGGAGGGGCTCTCCAAGGATGGCGGGCCGTGGCGAGCTCCAGCGCCTGCTGTCAGGGGGCTTCAGGCCAGAGAACATCTGGGTCCCAGCTGCCAGAGCCGGACCACCCTGGGGCCTGCAGCTGGCTGGGGGGCAGGTGGGCCAGCGGCATCCCACCCACAACGGCCTACAGGAATTTCACTCCTTCCCTTGGAGTCCGAGAGCTTCATGGGGGAGGGCGGTGTCTGCAGACCCCCGTGGGGACGTGGGGGGTCCCTTGTCCCAAGACTGAGGATCCTTGTCTCTCGAGACTCGTATCCACGTCACCCCCGCCAGAAATGCTGGACCGTGACCTGCCTCCCCTGGGCTCCCGTGGAGGAAACAATGCCCTGTGCCCGTCCCACGCCCTGTGTCCCCAAAGTAAAAAAAAAAAAAAAAAACACTGGGGGTGCAAGCCGTGGTCAGCGATTTCTTCATACCCACTGAGGGCAGAGCGTGGAACACAGCTTATGGGAGCCACCAAGTGGCCATGGTGTGGCGTCCAGGAGCCCGGAGTCTGCACACAGTAGGACAGGGCTCCCATTCCGCCTCTGCTGCTTAGCGTCCGTGACTTTGTGGCCTGTGCCTCAGTTCCCCCATCTGTTAAATGGGGGTAATAAAAGCGGATGGAAGGGGTTCGTCTGCGTGTGCCGTCAGCCCTCCGTTACTGTCGACCCCGGGCACGCGGCCGAGGTTCCTTAAAGCTCCGTCACTGAGCACAGGACCGGGGGCTCGTCTGAATGCCTGGCGGTGAACCCCTTGCCTTCCGCCATTTCTGGACCCCCTGCCCCGTGTGTCCCCAGGTGCCAGTGCCACGGACATGCCAGCGAGTGTGGGCCCGAGGAGGCGGGCCGGCTGGCCTGCAGGTGCCAGCACAACACCACGGGCGTCGACTGCGAGCGCTGTCTGCCCTTCTTCCAGGACCGCCCGTGGGCCCGGGGCACCGCTGAGGCCGCCAACGAGTGTGTGCGTGAGTGTCCTGGGGCTTTGGGCCGCGGCACAGACTCCCCGAGACCCCGCAGTGGGGGCTGCTCCGAACACCAGCCCCCACGTCCCTGCGGGATCAGGGGAGGCTGGGAGAGAGCTGGAGGGGACGTTTGTTCCTCGGCCCTCCCCCAGACCAAATCCCCCAGTAGAGGCTGCGGTCAGAGGGCTGGGAGGCCCCCCGACTGTGCCTTTGTTTCAGCTGCTCTAGCCGCAGCTGCTAATCAAAGCCAGAAGGCCCCGGGTCCTGGGGGGGGGGGGAAGGGGGGCGCCGACCTGCCCCCCCAGCCTCTCCCACGGCCCCCCAGGCAGCCTTTGATGTCTCAGTCCCCGTGTGATGTGGCTCTGACCACCTAACCTCAGGGACAGGCTGGAGACGATGGGGCCCGTCCTACCTTCTCCAGGGACGCGGGGCTGCCCACGGCCTGCTTGGGTCCGTCCCCGCCCGGCAGGCTGGCCCATCCCAGCTTCCCACTGTCCCCAAGCCCTGCCCTGCCTCCCAGAGAGTCATCTGAGTTGCTTCAGGCCCTCTGCGCGGAGCTGGCCATCCTGGGGCTGCCGGAGCTGGGGCGGGGAGGGGACGGCCTGGTCCAGGAACAGGGCACTGGCTGCAGGAGCTTCCCAAGGGCCACTGGCCCTGCTAGGTTTCTGCTGCCCTCACTGGCCTGGGGTCACCTGCCCTCACTCCACCAAGGAGTCCTCCCTGGGGCCAAAGGAAGCTGTGCCGGCCGGCTCCTCCGTTCTGAGCCTGAGTCTCTCTCCATGGTGGGGACGCAAAAAGCCAGACCACTTCTCCTGCCGTGTCCTTGTCCTCTCTGCCAGCAGCCTGGAAGCCGGGCACTTCGGACCTGACCCCCTGCCGCCCAGTGCAGGCCGCCCTGAGCTCGGCCTCATCCCTGACCCTCTAGCCCACCTGATTGTGTCTTTGTACGCAGCCTGGTCCAAGCCCCATCACCCCTCCCACCCCAACTCTGGGCCCGAAGCTCCAGCTTCTCTGCTCCCCAGCTCCTGTGTAACCCTCCCAAAGCCTGCCTTGCCGCAAGTGAAGTCCACTGACCGTGGCCGCCTGGCCTCCCCGGATCATGCTCTGCTGACCTCTCGACCTCCCAGCTGCCCCTGCACCACTCCCTGTCCCCTTGTGCTGCCCCCTGAGGGTCCGGTTTGGGAAGACCAGTCGACGGGTCTCCATACCCTTGATCAAGCTTGACCTGCCTCGAGCTGCCGGCTCCTTCATCACAAGACCACCCCGCCCCCGCCCCCCGGGCCCCGGCCGCTCAGCACAGCCCCCTGTCCCCTGCCCCCTGCCCACAGCTTGCAATTGCAACGGCCACTCTGAGGAGTGTGTGTTCGACCGGGACCTCTTCCGCGGTACGGGCCACGGCGGCCGCTGCCTGCGCTGCCGGGACCACACGGCCGGGCCACACTGTGAGCGCTGCCAGGAGGACTTCTATCGCTGGAGCCCCCGGAAGCCGTGCCAGCCCTGTGACTGCCACCCGGCAGGTGAGCGGGCCCCGCCGCCCAGCCCCCACTCCTCCCCCCGCCGCCCGGTTCGAGCCCCCACTGCCCCGAGCCCTTGCTCCCCCAGGTTCGCTACGTCTCCAGTGCGATGACTCAGGCACCTGTGCCTGCAAGGCCACCGTCACAGGCTGGAAGTGTGACCGCTGCCTGCCCGGGTTCCACTCACTCAGTGAGGGAGGCTGCCGGTGAGGGGGCCGGGGGAGCGGGTGTGCACGGCCCAGCAGGGCGGGGCGGTGGGCGGATTGGGACCGAGTGCCAGGAAGCAGGGGGAAGGGGATATGAGCTGTCCTTCCCTGCTCCCTTCCACGCCTCTGTCCTTCACTCCTTCACCTTCTTGACTCTGCAGCCAGTCCAGTCCCAGGCGAGGACTACACGCACCCAGTCCCGGGAGAACGGGAGACAGGGTGTGGGTCCCACGAAGCCCCGCCGGTCTTGGGGGTCGAGGGCAGGCTTCCCGTGCAAGGCACTGAGTTCCAGTGTGAGACCTGAGAGGCGGGGGCGGGTGTGCCAGGCAGAAGAAAAGCATGTGCAAAGCCTCTGAGTGCGTGGTACAGGGCGGGAGGACGGTTCCAGGGGGGGACCTCAGGAGGAGTATGGACAGACGTGAAGCAGGAGTGGGACGAGGTTGGGGGCCGGGGCAGAGGCTGCAGCAGGAACAGCTGGGAAGTGTGGCAGCGTGCACGAAGGCTTGGCCACGGAGAGGGAGCGGCAGAGACCCGGACAGATCCCAGAGCCCCTCGGAAGGCAGACGTGGCAGGAGGTGGTCACCGGGGAGCAGGAGAGGAAGACGGGATGAAGGCTGGGTCCCCAGGCACCTAGGTGGAGGGAGGCCGTTCACGACACGGGGAGGACAACGCGGTGGGAAGAGGCTGAGTCCGCACTGCTGGTGGGGTATCCAAGAGAGAGACAGGCAGGGGGCCACTGGGGTCTGGACCTTGGAAGAGGGGTCTAACACACTGACCACCACTTGACTGAGAAGCACCCACGACCGGAAAAATAAAGCTCTTACAAATTCAGAAGCACTTCAAAATGAACTTGGCTTTGGTTGAAACAGTCTCCTTATATATTTGAAAGGCGGTGGAAATGCATTGGGAGTCATATGGGGAGTATCGGATGCCTCACAAAATACTCAGCTGTTCTAGGCACAAATCTGGCCCTTAGGTGGGAGTTGCATGCTTCCCCCATGTTTCTCTGGCCTCTGGACCTTTGCACATGCTCCTAGCCCAGAGCATTCTTCTCTCCACAACCCCTGCCTCTCACTGGCCTGTGTCTAGCAGACCCCTACACTTTCTTCAGTCCCCAACTGAGATGCCCCTCCCCTGGAAGGCTTTCCTCTACCTGTCCTCTTGTCCCCACCCCAAGCACCTCCTTGGTGCACCTGCAGCCTCTTGTACATCTTCTCCATAGAATGTGTCAGAGCACAGCACCTATCTGTTTGCTTGTTCATCCTCACTGGGCTGTAGGCTCTATGAGCACAGGAGCCATGTCTTGTCAGATAGTGGATGGATGGAAGGAAGGAAGGAAGAATGGATTGAAGGATAGATTAAACGATGGATGGGAGGGAGGAAGGAAGGAAGGAAAGGAAGGATGGATACATACATTGATGGATGGATGGATAGATGGAAGGAAGGAAGGATGGATAGAAGGATAGATTAAAGGATGGATGGGAGGGAGGGAGGGAGGATACACGGATGGATGGATAGAAGGAAGGAAGGAAGGAAGGAAGGAAGGAAGGGAAGGATTGAAAAATAGATTAAACAATGGATGGGAGGAAGGAAGGAAGGAAAGGAAGGATGGATACATACATGGATGGATGGATAGATGGAAGGAAGGAAGGATGGATAGAAGGATAGATTAAAGGATGGATGGGAGGGAGGGAGGGAGGAAGGAAGGATACACGGATGGATGGATAGATGGAAGGAAGGAATAATGGTTAGAAGGATAGATTAAAGGATGGATGGGAGGGAGGGAGGAAGGTAAGATACACAGATGGATGGATAGATGGATGGAAGGAAGGAAGGAAGGATAGATTAAAGGATGGATGGGAGGGAGGAAGGAAGGAAGAAGGGAAGGAAGGATACATACACTGGTGAATGGATGGATAGATGGATGGAAGGAAGGATGGATAAAAGGATAGATTAAAGGATGGATGGGAGGGAGGGAGGAAGGAAGGATACCCACATGGATGGATGGATAGATGGATGGAAGGAAGGATGGGTGGATAGAAGGACAGATTAAAGGATGGATGGGAGGGAGGGAGGAAGAAAGGAAGGATAGATACATACATGGATGGATGGATAGATGGATGGAAGGAAGGATAGATTAAAGGATGGATGGGAGGGAGGGAGGAAGGAAGGAAAGATACATGGATGGATGGATGGATGGATGGATGGATGGAAGGAAGGATGGATAGATTAAAGGATGGATGGGAGGTGAGGGAGGGAGGAAGGAAGGAAGGATACGTACACTGATGGATGGATAGATGGAAGGAAGGATGGATAGAAGGATAGATTAAAGGATGGAAGGGAGGGAAGAGGAAGGTTGCATGTGTAAGGGGCTAGGCCAACGGATAGAAGGCTGGAAAGATGAATGAACAGCTAGGTGGTTGGAAGAATGCACGGATGGATGAGAGGACGGGTAGGCAGATGGACCGCTCTCCAGGTGAGGGGACGGGTCACTTCTTCAGCAAGGTGGGAACAGTATAGCCAGGCGCAGGCTCTTGGGCGAGCCTGCCTCCTGGTCCTCTAGGGGATGGGAGGGATGGGGAAATTCCAAGGAGGATGGGCTACTCTCACTCCGGACTTGCTCCCACCGTCCTGTCTCTTTGGCAGACCCTGCACCTGCAATCCTGCTGGCAGCCTGGGCACCTGTGACCCGCACAGTGGACGCTGCCCCTGCAAGGAGAACGTGGAAGGCAAGCAGTGTGACAGGTGGGCGAGCCGATCCGGTCATAAGCCTGCTGGGCTCGTGGTGGAGGAGCGGGGGGCGTGGTCCATACGGACCTGGGCGTCCTCGTCGCCCAGCAGCCTTCCTGGAGCGCCACGGGTCTGCCACCCTGGAAGTTCTCTAAAGCTTCTGAGGCCGTCTATGCTTTGGCCCACTACCGCTGATGATTAAAGGCTGTGATAGCCGTTGTGTTTTTTTTGTTTTTTTTTTTTTTTACATCTTCAAAAGAAAGAGCTGGAAAGCATAGGAGAGATGAACTAATCCAAGGATAGCAAATACCTTGGACTCGTACCATAGCCTTCCTGTCTCACACCCAGGGCAGGCATCACGAGTGGGGCACAGCAGTCTTTACCGTGAGCCCTACCGTAACCTCAGAATCCTCTCCGTCCTGCTCCAAGAGGCTCCTACCAACTGAGCTGAGATTCAAGCTTGTTTGCCATTTTCATCATCCCGTCATGGTACAAATGGAGTGTCTAAAGCTCAGTGAGCCGAAATTGCTTTTTCAGAGCCACACAGTTCTTAAACTTCCTCTCTAGTGTGTTCTGGGGGTCTTCAAGCCCTAAGCAATGGCAGATGAATGTCCCCTTCCTGGCTTCGGCCCTGACCTCTGAAGTCCTTCGTAGCCAGCGCAGGGTCTGTCTGGGGCTCTGATTCTCTGGCCACAGGCCCTGTGTGTAAAGCACCTGACAGTATTATATTGTGGATTCGAGTCCTGTTAGCCTGTGCTGGGCCCCTGCTGGTTCAGGAAGAAGCTGGTGCCAACACTGTGGCTGGCCCTGGCCTTGACTTGCCTTGGTCAGCCCCAGGCCGCCCCCCTCACCTTGCCCACATGTGGCCTGTGGGCCCTGGGGTGGAGGCTGGGCTATCTGCTGGGACTTCCTTCTCTGAGATCCCTCACGCAGGGAGGCAGAGTGGAGTCGGGGAACCAGACCCCACCGGGGTTCTCTGCCCCACTGCCTTGCACCTTGCGGATGAGGTGCCTCTGAGCCTCCCTTTGCCTGTTTGTCAAATGGGGCAGCTTGATGAGATGTGTTCCTCGGAGCTGGCTAGACATCCGGGGCCATCGACTGCTTCTTATGAATCTGATACCTCTGCCCTGGCCAGCTCAAACAGAGCCCCCAGGGTGCCAACTGGGAATCTGAAATATTTCTCCAGGGCTCCTTGGAGAAGCGGCTGATCTAGAGCTGGGGTAGGGAAAATGCAAGATGAGCCCAGAAGGCTCGTGTCTTGTAACAGAAAGCACGAAAGTGCTTAATTAAGAAAAAAAATGAAAACAAACAAAACTAAACCAGGGGACGCCTGGGTAGCTCAGTGGGTTAAGCATCCAATTCTTGATTTCAGCTCAGGACGTGGTCTGATGGTTCATGGGATCAAGCCCTGTGCCAGACTCTGCCCTGAGAGCACAGAGCCTGCTTGGGATGCTCTCTCCCCACCCCACCCCCCTCTCTCTCTGCCCTTCCCCTGCTCTCATTTTCTGTCTCTCTCTCAAAAAAAAAAAAAAAAAAACCTCTAAACCAGGATGGGAGCCTGTGTCAAAAGGACACGAGCACTGGGGCACCTGCGTGGCTCAGTCGGTTGAGCGTCCGACTTTGGCTCAGGTCGTGATCTTGCGGTTCTTGAGTTCGAGCCCCGTGTCGGGCTCTGTGCTGACAGCTCAGAGCCTGCTTTCGATTCTGTATCTCCTTCTCTCTCTGCACGCCCCCCCCCCCATGCTCTGTCTCTCTCTCTCAAAAAGAAGTAAAAACGTTAAAAAAAGATCACGAGTACCCACCTGAAAGATCCGTGCCAAAGCTGGAACGATTTGAACAACTAAATAAATAACGACAGTATTGGATTATAACCCCAAGAATAAAATAAATATCCACGAATCCACACCGATATACCCACAGATGAGGGAAAAAATAAATACACCGGGACAAAGGGACAAACCTTCCTTGCAAAAGAATTCCAAATAATAGTGTGGAAAGAGTGACGGAAATACAAAATCAGTTCAGATTTCACAGTAACGGTCGCTGTAGACGAGAGCCACCTAATTCAGCGGGCAGGATTTTAAGGAGAAACGGGACGTTTGCATAGCCCCAAATATCTCCCTCTCAAAATATTTGTGAATTACTGTGGTGGTTTCAGTCTGTGTGCACAATTCTTTTTTTTTTTTTTTTTTTTTTTAACGTTTTTTTTTTTATTTTATTTTTGGGACAGAGAGAGACAGAGCATGAACGGGGGGAGGGGCAGAGAGAGAGGGAGACACAGGATCGGAAACAGGCTCCAGGCTCCGAGCCATCAGCCCAGAGCCCGACGCGGGGCTCGAACTCACGGACCGTGAGATCGTGACCTGGCTGAAGTCGGACGCTCAACCGACTGCGCCACCCAGGCGCCCCCACAATTCTTTAATACTCCGCCCTCCAGGGGATGGAGCCTAATTCCTCTGCTCTGCACCGCGGGCTGGATTTAGTGACTTCCTTCTAACGGCGAGCGTGTGGCAGTTTTGGGGCGCGGGAGCGGGGCAGGCAGCACCTTGACCGGGTGGTGAAGGGTAACGTTACCGGTGATGTCACGTGGGCATCACTTACCCCAGTGCGATGTGATGGGAAGGACACCTCCTCTCTGTTTCTTCCCCAAACCCATGGCCCCCAGTCTAATCGGGTTTCTAATCAGAGACACCCGAACTGAGGGGCGTTCTACCAAGCATCTGTCCACTGCTCTTCAAAAGTGGCAAGGTGCTAAAAGACGAGAAATGCCGAGAAGCTGGCACAGACCAGAGGAGACGCCATGTCCTGGATCGGGTCTGGGGCAGAAAACCAACAGGAGTGGAAAAGGGGGCAGAAATCCTAATAAAGCCTGGAGTTCAGTAAACAGCATTTACTGATGTGAATTTCGTGGCCTGGTCACATGTACACCGGCCATGTCAGAGGCTGACATTGGGGAAAGCCGGTGACAAGGCCACAGGAACGCTCTCTGCGTGATCTTTGCAACTCTTGAAAATCTGAAAAAAAAAAAATGTGTTTTTTAAGTTTCCCCAGTGACTCCGACTCAGGTCAGTCTAGCTGGGATCCCCCGGACCTCCCTGACTCATTTGCTCCCCTCCCCCCCACCCCCCCCGGCACGTCCTGCCTCCTTCCAGATGCCGTCCAGGGACGTTCAACCTGCAGCCCCATAACCCAGCCGGCTGCAGCAGCTGCTTCTGCTTTGGCCACTCCAAGGTGTGCTCGACCGCTGCCCAGTTTCGGGAGCACCACATCCTCTCCGACCTCCGCCAGGGTAAGAAGTGCTCCCCATGGTCCACAGCAACCTCCAAGAGGTCGGCTCTGCACCAAGGGCGGGGGGCAGGCTGTCCTGCTCTGGGGAGATCCTGCTGTGCTGTATGGGAAGGGGGGGGCGGCCTCCCCGAGGCCCCTCTGTGCCCCTCAGCGCTCCCCAGTACCTCCCGTACCCCTTGGCTCCTTCCCTCGCCCCTGCCTTTTACCCAGCGTCTAGCAGGGCTGGGAGCTGGGTAGGCGGCAGCCTTTCAATCCCGGGCGGGGATTTCCAATCAGTCTGCTGGGGATTCACACTCGGTCCCCTGGACTCTATTTATGTGCACTTGACGTATGCCAGGCGCTGTGCTGAGCTCTTTGCATGCGTGGAACCTACGGATTCCCTGGAAGGTAGGTCGGTACTCTCATTCCCATTTTACAGATGGGGCAGCCGAGGCCCGGAAGAGGTATGCCACAGAATTTAATTGTTGGCACCCGGGTTTGTCGGCTCCTGAGTTTTGGGCAGGCCTTCTGTCCGGGTGCAGAGTCCAGAGGTGCCGTGGTGCCCTGGGTCCCCAACTCCGGGTGGTGTGTCTTTGGAGCAGGAGAGCAGTGGGGCTCGGCATTCAATCACGGCCGACGGGGACCCTTGCTTCACCCCGCAGAGCCCC
>NC_064807.1:86528765-86544200 GCF_023721935.1 Panthera uncia
CCCCCCCCCCCCCCCCCCCCCGCCCCCAACCCCTGCAGCTCCCCCAGCTGGGCTAGAACCTCAAGCGCTGGCTCTGGGGCGCCCCAGACGCGGGGGCAGTGCGCCCTCTGCTGGAGGCTCGCGCAGAACGCAGGACGGAGCCGGGCTCAGAGTGGGGCTGGCCTTGAGGTAGCTTGTCACGAGTCTAGGAGGTTAGCATCAGGCGGGACTCATTCTACAGATCCTACGAACACCACCATTTTGTGTTCTCACCTTGAGCCAGGCCCTGGGCTCCGCACAGGTGTCTCGGAGCCCTCACATGACCCTCAGGCCAGCAGTTCTCAGGCTTTTTTGGTCTCTGGATCCCTTCAGGCTCTGGAAAACGACTGAGGCCTTCAAAGTGCTTTTCTCTACGTGGGTCATTTATATGGCTAACTTCTGTCTTAGAAATGGAGACAGCAATTTTTAAATAACTATATATTAATTCACTTAGAAATGACCACAATAGGGGCACCTGGGTGGCTCAGTCGGTTGAGCATCAGACTTCGGCTCAGCTCATGATCTCAAGGTTCATGGGTTCAAGCCCCAGGTCGGGCTCTGTGCTGGCAGCTCAGAGCCTGGAGCCTGCTTCAGATTCTGCGTCTCCCTCTCTCTCTGCCCTTCCTTCACTTGCTCTCTCTCTCTCTCTCAAAAATAAATATTAAAAATTTTTTTTAATTAAAAGAAATTTTTAAGTATGTTAGCTAACTTGACAATAAATTATATTAAAAAAATTTAGAAACTGAGCAGAGTAAACGTATAACATAAAGTAATATCAGCCTGGGAAAAATAACTCTTTTTTAAAAAAACAAAAAGAGGGGAGTATATTTGCCGTATGGTTCTGCACATCCCTTTATGGCTGCATTAATAGAGGTCTGTTGTGATACCACATGACTTGCAGTTTCTGGAAGATTCCTCCATTTGCTGCTAAGACATGAAAGATGCAAATACCATCTTAGTGTTACTAAGAAGATAGTTCGACCTCATGGGCCCCCTGAAAGAGTCTCAGGGTCTCCCGGGGTGTTCAGACCAACTTTGAGAACTGTTGCTGGGCCACGAATACTTCATCGCCCTCGTTTTGCAGAGGAGGAACCAACTTCAGAGAGGCTAAGTAACTTGCCCAGGGTCACACAGCCAGTGAACCTAGCCTAGCGCCGAGGAGCCCCGGACCTCCTCTTTCTGACCTCTTTCTCTTCATCCCTCCCTCCTCGCCCCTTCGGTGCCCCAGGGGTTGGGCCTCCACCCCATTCCCCAGCTGCCCCCTTGAGGTCATTTGCTACGTGCCACGCTAGGCTTGGTGTAGTGCCGTCACCAGAGGGAGGGTGGACGGGACTGGGGACCGGAAGGTCTGGGCTCTCATCCTGGCTCGACCACTTCCTGACCGGGTGGCACCCCTTGGTGCAGTGGGGCTGATGGCACACGCACCTCGAAGGACAAGGGCGGTGAGGTGGTGGGTGAGGGAGTTCTCCGAAGACCTGAAGTTGAGGTCAAGTTCAGTACCGTTAGAGATGGCTCCAGTGTCCCAGTGCCCCGTGCTGGGGTCTCCGGACCGTCTTCATGCTGTGTGCAGAACCCACCGAAGGGGCAAGGCAGGCCCGGAGGTCTGACTTGGCCCTAAACAGGGTCGGCACCCTGAGCTTTCTCCCTTCTCCTGGGGCTACCTCCCACCCCGAGACCCCCACCCGGACTCTGGGATGGGGGTCTGAGCGGCCGGCTGTGGGCAGCATTTGCCAGCAGCAGCTGGCTCTCGCCACCCCCCACCCCCTGCCGGCCTGTCTCTACAACAGTCTCTCGTCCCCCCTGGGCCGGTTGACTCAGGCTGTGCTCAGGCCTCTAGGGGCCATCCGTGGGACCCCAGGAAGGGTGTGAGGTGGGAAGGTGTAGAGGCCACCCTCCAGAGCCTCACGCGGGCGCGTGTGTTTGCTACCCAGGAGCCGAGGGCTGGCGGGCCGGAAGTGTGGGGGGCCCAGAGCATCCCGCGCAGTGGAGCCCAAGGGGGCTGCTCCTGAATCCAGAAGGCGAGGAGGAGCTCACGCTACCAGGTACCTGCCAGCCACAGGCAGGGGCAGGGCTGCCCCGTGCTCATTTCCTACTGTGACAAATTACCACCGGCCCGGTGGCTAAAAACAGCGCCAACTTATTCTCCAGTGTTCTGGAGGTCAGAAGTCTGAGCTAAAATCACGGCATCCACGGGGCTGCGCTCCCGGGACCCCAGGGGAGAGTCTGGTCCCTTGCCTTCTGCAGCTTCTGGAGGCCGCTCACATCCTTCGGCTTGTGGCCCCCCCACCCTCCATCTCCAGAAGCATCCGGTCTCCCTGTTGCAGCTTTTCTGCCCCCCTCTTCCATGTGTTAGGGACTTGGGGATTACTGGGCTCAGGCGCCTGATCCAAAATAATCCCTCCCCTCGAAGGCCGGCTGATCAACAGCCTTAATTCCATCTGCGGTCTTAATTGCCCCTTAAGTGCCATGACATGTGACATATTCACAGATTTCTTGGCTCGGGGCATGAGTACCTTTGGGGGCCATTTTGCGCCAACCACGTGCCCTGCGGGGTCTGCCAGAGCACCCCACCCCCACCCCGGCTTTCTGATCAAGGCCTTGCCACCAGTCTTCTTCCCAGAAATGCCTGTACCCTTCCCATCCGTCTCTCACCCTGCCAGGCCACTGAACGCTCTTCCCGAGGTCACGGGATTCCTGCAGAATGTAATTATTCCTGCAGAATCATTCTCTGCAGGAATTATTCTGAACCGCCCCTCACCAAATCGGGCAATTTTGGTTTCCTGGAAACTGTACCAGACCTAGAACCGGGATCCGGGTGTCCATTCTTAGTTGTCTTGTGGCCAGATTCCGGGTCCACTGGCTGCCCCAACCCAGTCGTGCCCTTGACCTCCCTCTCCAAGAAGGGCCGGAGAGATGGTGCCCAGATGTCTGAGCCGCTCCGTGGACACGGTGCCCAGCCAGGAAGCAGAAGTCACAGGGAGCCTGAGGCCCCGTCCTGGGGCAGGTGCCCCAAGCTCAGAACCCCAAGAACACAAAACACCCGCTATTCCGCGGCTGCTTTGTTGACACATTGAAGAAAAAGTTATTCACTCAGGAAGCACTTGCTGGGTTCTGTGCCGAGTGCCGGGCACAGTGCAGGTGGACGGAGTCAACCATTTTATTTCACTTCTTGAAATAAAGTGAAATAAAGAAATTTTTATTTCACTTCTTTATTTCACGGTCTACCAACATGCTGTACCTCCGGCTGACTCCCAAGTGCAGAAGGACCGAAGGGAGACAGCCGGGCACGTCCCGATGTGCCCTCTCCTGCCGCGTGGCCGTTTCCCAGCCTAAGCAGGCAGAGGACCCAGAAAAACGGCACAAGTTCGAAAGCTGGGCCCTCCGTTATCTCTTAGGCTGCCGCCGCCTTCTTTCTGCTCTGAGCCTGTTGTGACTCCGGTGGAAAGCGTGGCCTCGGGGCCACGTGCAGCATGCTGGCCTTGTGGCTTGCTCTGAGCCTCACGCTCAGCTCCCACGGGCGTGGGGCCGCCAGAGTCTGCTCGTGGGGTGTCGTCGCGAGCATGGCTTGTCAACGGGCGGCCGGGTGTCCCCCACTGTGCGTGCCGTGTGTGTGTGTGTGTGTGTGTGTGTGTGTGTGTGTGTGTTCGGTATCCGCCCTGCTCCCAGATCGACTCCGCCGTCCCCTCGGACTTTACTTATAAAGCCAGAGCTCAAGGCAATGACGGCAGAGCAGTATGCTGGCCGTGGGGCCCTGTGTTACTGCAAGGTCACAGGCGCGTGAAGCCGGCCCGCAGGGAAGGTGTGGGGAGGCCACCCTCGGCATCCGATATGCCGGGAGGCCTTCGATTTTCTCCTTCTGTCGTTTTTATCTTGTTTGAATGTTTAATTGTCAATAAAGTCAATATACCATAGACATTTGAAACCAAGGTAATTAAGTACAGACGTCAAAGCCTTCTTCTCTTGTCGTCAGAGAAATTCCTGGGAGACCAGCGGTTCAGCTACGGACAGCCCATCACACTGACCTTCTGGATCCCCCCCGGGGGCTCCCCACTCCCCGTGCGGCTGAGGCTGGAAGGGGCGGGCCTGGCCCTGACTCTACGACCCTCCAGCCTGGCGGGCCCCCGGGATGCTGGGCAGCCGGGGGAGGCCCAGCTCACGTTCCAGTAAGTGCCTTGCGGAGTCCTGGGAGGTGGGGTCGGGCATTCGGGGTGGTCCCTGAGGTCTGGGCACACTCGGATCCTCCTGTGGTCCGGGGCCTTCCCCGCTCTCCACCCCAAGCTGGGGGCTCCTTGGTAACACCTGCCCCCGGCCTCAGGTTCCGGTTTGTCCCCCACCCCTGGCAGGTTGCAGGAGACCTCTGAGGACGCGGCCCCTCCGCTGCCCCCCTTCCATTTCCAGCAGCTGCTCGCCAATCTGACGGCTCTGCGCATCCGGGCCGGCGGCCAGAGCACAAGCCCTTCCGGTCAGTAATGATGGAGACGGCCCTCCTCACCCGCCGGGCCCCGGGGCTCCCTCCTGCCTAGCAGACACTTAGCATCCCCGTTTTGCCACAGAGACGTCTGAAGGTCAGAGAAGTAGGACACTGGCTGAAGGTCGTGGAACTGGTAAGGACTGGGAGGGTGGGTGCTGAGGACAGAGGCAGGGGCTGAACGAGTGGCGGGGGGGGGGGTGGCTGAGGATGACCAGTTCTAAGAGACAGGTGTGTGGCCACGAAGCAGCCAAGAGCTGTGGGGCGTCGTCACTCCAGGGCAGAGTCTGCCATTATTGCCAGGAGGAGGGACCTTTGAGGGTCCTCTGTGGGCGCTGGTCTCAGGGACAGGCGCGGATCCCAGAGTTGGCTCCTCCTGCTGGTCATTGGTGGTATCGCACCTAAGTCACCCCGAGAGCGGATCTGGTTTCTAAACCTTCTGGGGGGGGGGGGGGGGGAGCTGGGTCAGGACGCTGCTTCCAGAGAGATTTCTCACCACCTCTCACCCTGGCCACATGGTGATCATCCTTGCAAACTGTTCCTGGTTCCCCCCACTCTTCTTAAGGTACTTTCTTTTAATTTTTTTTTTAAGTTTATTCATTTTTTGAGAGAGAGAGCGTGAGCAGGGGAGGGGCAGAGAGAGAGAGAGAGAGCGCGATGGAATCCGAAGCAGGTTCCAGGCTCTGAGCTGTCAGCACAGAGCCCGACATGGGGCTCGAACTCATGAACCATGAGACCATGACCTGAGCTGAAGTTGGATGCTCAACCGACTGAGCCACCCAGGCGCCCCTAAATGTACTTTCTCCTTCTCTCCACTCCCCCATACCTTTATATGCCTAGACCAGGCATCCTCTGTGCCCCTTTTTAGAACAGGTATTTCAGGGGTGCCTGGGTGTCTCAGTAGGTTAAGTGTCCAATTTTTTTTTTTTAACATTTATTTATTTTTGAGAGACAGAGCACGAGCAGGGGAGGAGCAGAAAGAGAGGGAGACACAGAATCCGAAGCAGGCTCCAGGCTCCGAGCTGTCAGCACAGAGCCCGACGCGGGGCTCGAACCCACGAACCGTGAGATCATGACCTGAGCCGAAGTCGGACGCTTCACCAACTGAGCCTCCCAGGCGCCCCGAGCGTCCAACTCTTTATTTCAGTTCAGGTCGTGATCTCAAGGCTGATGGGTTCAAGCCCTGTGTTGGGCTACATGCTGACAGTGTGGAGCCTGCTTGGGATTCTCCCTCTCTCTCTGCCCCTACCCTGCTCACTCTCTCACACTCTCTCAAAATAAATAAATAAACTTTAAAAAGAAAATCAAAACAGGTGCTTCACATACAACACCCCTTTACCATTTAGAGATGGAATTTAAATTTTTTTTTTTTTAACGTTTATTTATTTTTGGGACAGAGAGAGAGCATGAATGGGGGAGGGGCAGAGAGAGAGGGAGACACAGAATCGGAAGCAGGCTCCAGGCTCTGAGCCATTAGCCCAGAGCCTGACGGGGGGCTCGAACTCACGGACCGCGAGATCGTGACCCGAGCCGAAGTCGGACGCATAACCGACTGAGCCACCCAGGCGCCCCTAGAGATGAAATTTATAGATATCATAACTTACACGGACACAATGTTTTCAAACCAGTGTAGTATCCTAGTTGTAACAGACAGAGTAAATAAAAAGAAAGTAAACGACGTACAAAAACAGTCATTGAATGCCAGAGTGTCGGTGCTCAGCCGTGACCATACTGGAGGACATAATGAGGTAATCAGAGTTGCCCCCACTGTGGTGAATAACTGTGGGTTTCAGAGCAACTGAAGCTCAGAAGGCATTTGCAGAGGCAGCGAGCAGGGAAATTGTGACTAGTGCTGGCTTGGTCAATGTGGTTCTTCTAGAAGGTTGACTTAGCCTTGGCGCTTTTGTTGTTGCGTTACGGGAAAAACACGTTGGCAGAGTAACCGTCCATTTGTGGGTGAAGCTGTGAAACCAAGTTTCAGACATCCATCTGGATAGGACTGACCTTTGTTCCTTAAAACCCTTTGTGTGTGTCATGTTGAAGTCATCACTAAATGGGACTATTTGTCAGATCACTGTGAGCAGGGCAGTCACAGAGGGGGACCAGAGCACGGACGGGGTGCACACTGGCGACAGACTTCAAGAGCTGGGGGGCCACTAGGGGCACGATTTTCCAAAGTGGTGAAAAACTCTGAGCACGACAAAGCCCGGGGTTGCCCCCGCGTTCAGGGTACCCGCATGGCTAGACAATCCGATATGCACCTACACCATTCAAAAATGCCCTGTGCTCGTGTATAAAATGGAGTGGGGGTCGGGGTTCAGATGTTTGCGGAGGTGTTTCCCTGCCTTTTCAGCATCCAGCAAGACCTCTGAAAGTCACGGGGGGCTTCTGCTCATGTCAGGATGTCTAATACCCCTGACCCTTGTCTCCCCATCATCGTGATGACCAGAACAGCCACAGATTTCCTTCTAGGGCGGGGAAGTGACTGGCTCCTTTAGAGAACGCTTCGCTTAAATGGCCAGCTTTCCCCGGGCCCCTTCAAGTCAGACTCGGGGGTTATTAGCCGGCCCTTCCTGCCTCAGCCCCCTCTTTCTCTTTGGAGCTCTATCCCCATCAGCCTTGCCCACGCTCCCCAAAGCCTCCCTGCTCCCCAGGTCGCCCTGCTGAGGCTCCTCGGAGGCGTTTCATTTCCACTCTTTCCAGCAGCTTCTACAGCTTCCTTCTGTCACTCAGCCTTCGTTAACGGATGTTTACGAAGCACCTGCTTAGGCCAGGCCCGCACTGGGTGCTGGGGTGAATTGGAGCGGCAGGTGGACGTACTGACCCTCCCTCTCCCCGCCTGCCCAGCCGCAGGCTGGATGACGCTCTGGGCTATATCCATCCACATCTTTCTGCATGCACGGTCTTACGTGTGTGTGTGTGTGTGTGTGTGTGTGTGTGTGTGTGTTTACATCTGTGCTTTTTAACGCCTCACACAGTCTGATGTGGTGCCACTTGCTTTTTTCAGCTAACGTGTGTCCTGGGGGCTGTCACCTGTCCTACACGTAGAAAAAGGCTGGCTGTCCGTCCACCGCGTATCGTTCCGCAATATAGATGCCCCCGAGAGTTTCAACCGTCCCTCTGTTGGTAGATGTTGAAACGATTTCCACGTTTCCACTATGCATACGGTGCTGCCGAGAACAGGGAATACGGAAGGGTCTTTGTCTCGTCGTGCGCGTCTGTCTTTAGCACGGATCCCTCAACGTGGGAATGTGAGGTGTTGGGTCAAAGGGTGCACGTTTGATACATGCTGCCAGGTTTTGGTTGCACCGATCTATATTCTCAGGACACGCGTCCGCCCTTCTCCACTGCCCACCTGCTCTGGTTGTCAATGGATAGTTGTTACATTTTGCCCTGAGTTTCTAGTTGTTTTCTGGCGTGAGGGTTGGCCTGATAGGAGCTACCACTCTTCACTAAAAGCAGAGCCCCCTAATTTATAGTCCTGTATCCCTGGGCATGGGTCCCCCACACTGTCTTTCCCTGTCTGTGTTCTTTAAATGCTTACCAGTCGGAGGGTTGTGAATGGTACGGTTGTTTAAATGTACATATCTGATAAGCTGTGAGAATGAATGGCTTTCCAGAAAATTCCCAGCCATATCCATTTTTTGTTCTCAAAAAATCCCTCTTTAAGAGACGCCTGGGTGGCTCTCAGTTGGTTAAGCGTCCAACTTGATTTCGGCTCGGATCGTGACCTCATGGCTCATGGGTTCAAGCCCCGCGTCAGGCTCCATGCCGTTAGCGCAGAACCTGCTTGGAATTCTCTCTCTCCCTCTCTCTCTGCCCCTTCCCCTGTTCACTCTCCCTCGAAAAACAAACAAACAAGACTAAACTAAAAACTACCTATTTGGGGGCACCTGGGTGGCTCAGTCGGTTAGGCTTTGGACTTTGGCTCAGGTCATGGTCTCGCAGTTGGTGGGTTCGAGCCCCACATTGGGCTCTGTGCTGACAGCTCAGAGCCCAGAACCTGCTTCCGATTCTGTCTCTCTCTCTCTCTCTCTCTCTCTCTCTCTGCCCCTCCCCTGCTCATGCTCTGTCTCTGTCTCTCCAAAAATGAATAAACATTTTTTAAAATTTTTTAATAAAAAAATAAATTTAAAACACTGCCTATTTTTCCTTTGCCTTTTGTCTGCTTTTTCAAAATCATAATCGACCCGTAGGCTGCCTTTTATCTGTGAGCCAATAACCCTTTGCTTGTTACATATATGAACAGGAAGGTCTTGGCGGGGGAAATGTGTGCCTGTAACTCTCTTCCTCTCTGTCCTCGTTCTGCAGGCCAGGTATTCCTGACTGAGGTCCGGCTCACGTCAGCCCAGCGGGGGCTCTCCCCACCAGCCTCCTGGGTAGAGACTTGCTCATGTCCCAAAGGGTACACAGGCCAGTTCTGTGAATCCTGCGCTCCAGGATACAAGAGGGAGACACCACTGGGGGGTCCCTATACCAGCTGTGTCCCCTGCACCTGCAACCAGCATGGCACCTGTGACCCCCACACAGGTGAGTCCTGGCACCCCACCCCAAAGCCACCTAAGGCTATACACCCAGCGCGGAAGGTGAGTGCTGACCCGAACGGGGTCAGCCGTGTGCATGTGTGAGTGATCACCGAGGGCGGTACTCCTAAAAGGGTGTCCCCGAGTTCCCCACGTGCCCTGCTGGGCACCTTTCTACATACCGTGTCATTGATTCCTGCCATTACCGGTCTTACAGTTTAGGGACCCAAGGCGCAGGGAGCCGGCACGGCCAGCAGGTGGCAGAGCTGCTCCCGCCGCAAGGTCACGGCCAGCTGTTTACCCCACTAGCAGCAGAGGAAACGCAGAGAGAGCCTTCGACCCAGGTCACTAGGTGGGAGGTGCTGGACGGGGGCCGCACCCTGGCCTCTCTCCACACCGTGGGCCTCTCACACCGGAAGCGAGAGGGTCAGCGCCCCGCTGCCCTCCTGGAGCAGGTGGGGTCCCTGAGGAGGGTAATGCAAGCTCAGCATCTCTCAGGCTCCACACTGGAGCAGACAAAGGACAGCAGCCTGGGAATCGGCGGCCTGGCCAGTCGGGACAGGCACACGGTCCATGAGGGGCTTCCTCCCCTCCTTGGCCATGGCAGGCATCACAAATCGAGCCCAGATGAGGCCTCGTATTCCTAACACGTGCTGGTCCAGGCCGCCCCGACCAAGGAGGCCTGACATGGGGCCAGTCTGTCATCCCTCAGAACCCTTGGCCGTCCCATGACTTCCTGCTCAGCTTGGGCAAGTCCTCATCTGTCAAATGGGCCAAGTGGCCACTGCTGCTCATGCTAGAGAGAAGGAGTGAGCGTGTGGATCTGGGCTGAGTCAGGGACCAGTAGAAGGCAGCACAGGCATGATGGTCCCCCTGTTTCACTTGTCTACCCTGAATTCTCTTTTCCCTGTTCATCTCAGCCCCAGCTGAGTGCTGCGGGGCCTCCCAGAAGGCGGGGGGTGGGGTGGGCATCTTGCTTCCCTGGGCCCTTCTCAGCCAGGCTCCTCACTCAGGCCCTGGCAGTGGGGCCTCCCTTCCCCAGGGCACAGGCTCTGTGCAGGTGCTGGAGAAGGGGGTTTGCAGATCCCCCAGCATGAGAAACCAGTGGAGGGCAGGGCCTGTTCTATGAGACCAGCCAGCTTCTGTGAACCTGTTCTTTGCCAAATCATGTTGGGAACAGACTCCCGGGTCTCTGTGGCTCTTTTTTTTTTTTTTTTTTTTTTTTTAATGTTTGTTTATTTTTGAGAGACAGAGCGCAAGCGGGGGGAGGGGCAGAGAGAGGTGACGGAGAATCCGAAGCAGGCTCCAGGTTCCGAGCCATCAGCACAGAGCCCGACGCAGGGCTCGAACTCACAGACCGTGAGATCATGACCTGAGCCGGAGTCGGACGCCTAACCGACTGAGCCACCCCCGCGTCCCCAGGGGTCTGTGTCTTTTGGCCCCTGAGGTTAAGAGGCCACAGAGGAAAGGGCAGGAAAACCATGAGTGGGAACACAGATAGGTCATCTGTTGGTTCAGTTATAGGTTTCAAAGAACAAAATACTAACGGTAACAGTAATGATCGTGCTGGGTGCCAGGGGCTATGCAAGGTCCTCTGGCTGCATGATCCTGCTGAATCCTGACAAAGAAAGACCCTTGCGGTCAGGGCCATTGTCGTGTCCATCTTGTAGGTGAGGTCACTGAGGCACGGGGCGTTAGATGGTTTTCCCAGCTTCACAGGGTCAGTACGTGGTGGGCGTGAACCCAGGGAGGACTTTCTTACCCCCAGGCCCAACTGCCTCCACCTGGGAAGGTTTCCACCTCAGTTCTGCCTGGGGATATGCCTTGTGAGCCCGACCACCAAGATGCTCCCCGTCCCTGGAGCATTCTGGGCTCGGGCAGTCATAACCAGGTGCTTCTCTTGCCCCACAGGGATCTGCCTGTGTGGCCACCACACCGAGGGCCCGTCCTGTGAGCGCTGTTTGCCAGGTTTCTATGGCAGCCCCTTCGGAGGCCGAGCCGATGACTGTCAGCCTTGTCCGTGCCCTGGACAGTCGGCCTGCACAGCCATCCCAGAGAGCAGGGAGGTAGTGTGCACCCACTGCCCCCCAGGCCAGAGAGGTGAGTGGCTTATGCTCAGGGGCTCTGCTTCTGTCCTGGGCTCCAGGAGCGGGGTCCTGGGTTTGGAGTGTGACAGATTGGGGAAGGCCCAGCTTAGCCTGACCTCTCAGAACATGGCCAGGGCTCCCGGCTGCCATAGGTCCCTGGCAGAACTTGAGCCATTGAGCATTTCCAGGAGAGTTCTTTTTAAAAAAAAATTTTTAATGTTTATTTCTGAGAGAGACAGAGACAGAGCGCAAGCCGGGGAGGGGCAGAGAGAGAGGGGGACACAGACTCCGAAGCAGGCTCCAGACTCCGAGCCGTCAGCACAGAGCCCGACGCGGGGCTCGAACCCACAAACCGCGAGCTCATGACCTGAGCCCAAGTCGGACACTTAACCAGCTGAGCCACCCAGGCGCCCCGAGGAGAGTTTTTGAAAATCCCCATCTGGGCCCTGGCCCCACGGAGCCCGGCTTACTGGCTTGACACAGAACCTAAGAATCTGTATTCATAACAAGTGCTCTGGCTAATTCTGATACGCGGTGAAGGAGGAAAATCTCTGATTACACTCTGAGCTTTTAAAACACGTTGCCAGATGTTGTATAAGGCAGAAACTGTCCCACCCCCCACTCCAGGACCCAGGGCCACCCTCGACATCTGGTTCTTTTACAGCTCTTTGGAGATAGGATTCGCATACCCTACAATCCACCCGCTTCTACAACTCCATGTGTTTTGGGGGGGCATACTCCATTATTAATTTCTTAAGTTATGGCAAAAAATATGTAACATAAAATTTGTCATCGGAACCATTTTTAAGTGCACGGTGCCGTGGCATTTAAGTACGTTCACAGGGTTGTACAACCATCTCTGTGATCTGTCTCCAGAATGTATTCATCTTCCCAAACGGGAACGCTATCCCCATTAAACAACCCCCACCCCCCTCCCGCAGCCTCTAATAAGCACCGTCCTACTTCCTGTCTCTCTGTACCTGACTCTTCCGGGGACCCCGTACAAGTGACTTCCATCCAATGTTTGTCCTTCTGCGACTGGCTTATTTCACTTGACATAAATGTTTCCAAGGTTCTCAGACATCGGATTTTGTGTCCGGTGGCCCTGAGGTCCATTTGGTCCTATCACGTGCCTGCTTTGCTAGGGGACCGCTCTGAAAGCAGCTCCCCACTAGGGCCAGCAGCAGGGAGGGGGCAGGGGGCCCAAGACGGGAGGACCCTGCACCCCACCCTGCCGTCACGCTGCGCCTCTGTTCCGTAACCTTCCCCACCTTTTCTGGCTCCCCTGGTCTGCAGATTCAAGGAGGGCCTGGTCTGTGGGTGTGGAAAGTTAGAGAAGTTCAGCCTGGCCCAGGCGGAGAGGTGCTTGAGGGGGATTTGGGGGTGGGGGGAGCAGGGCACTGCTGTGTGTAGAGGAAACAACCCCTGGGAAGGTCGCCTGGGTGGGCGCCAGCCCTGCCCCCTCATCCCACCAGCACCCCGAGGGCCTCACTGGCGAAGAGGATGGCTGGCGGGGTGACAAGGAGGGTGATGACAATGAGCAGGCAGTGACGGCCACTACTGTTGTCGCGCCAGGAGCTGTGCTAAGAGCTTTGCACAAATTATCTCACCAAGCCCTCTCCCCGGTCCTCTGCGGAGGCTGCATTATTGTCCCCGCCTTGTAGATGAGGAGCCCGAGTTCAGAGAGGCCCAGGCGCTTGCCCTAGACCGCACAGCCAGCTGATGGCTGAGCTGGGCCCTGGCCCTGGGGCCCTCGCTCTGATCCACAAGGAGACGCGAGGGCCGCTCGCTTTGGTTCACGCCCGCCCTCCCCCCCCACCCCTGTGGAGACCCAGCAGCCCCCTCCCTCAGGCCTGCGCCTCCACGTGCAGCCCCCTCCCTTCCCCAGGGCGGCGCTGTGAGATCTGTGATGACGGCTATTTTGGGGACCCTCTGGGGCTCTCTGGGGCCCCCCAGCCCTGCCGGCGGTGCCAGTGCAGTGGGAACGTAGACCCCAACGCCGTGGGCAACTGTGACCCCCAGTCTGGCCGCTGCCTGCGTTGCCTGCACAACACGACAGGTGCCCGCTGTGAGCGCTGCGAGGAAGGCTTCTACGGGAGCGCCCTGGCCCCTCGGCCCGCAGACAAATGCACGCGTGAGTACCCACCTCCCGACCCACGGTGAGGGGCGCGTTGTGGTGACCCCTCTCCTCCAGCTCTAGCCATCAACTCCACGGGGCTGTGCAACCTTAGGCAGATTACTCACCTGCTCTGTTTCTTTGTCTGAAAGGTGTGGTAAGGGTTGGCTCTCCTCCAAGGGCTCTCTCAGCCCTGATCTAATCAACTGAGCCTGTGCTTTATTTATTTTTTGCCTTGATGATTTAGCACTTACCTCCAGCTCCGCAGTCAGCGCCCATGACGGACCTCCATGGCCACGGCACTCAGCACATTTATGCTGCCCCCCCGGGCTCCCATCAGGGTGTTCCTCTCCGCCGCCTGGGTTCACCCTCCGCCCTCTGTCCCCACTCAGAGGGCCATACCTCGGCCCGTGGAGGGCTTCCAGAAATGCTCAGGGAGAAGTTCAGCATTTCCCCCAAACTTACTTGCCCCAGAGCCCTTTCTCCACGTGCCACCTGTCGGCACCCTGCCGGCCTCTTGTTTTATGGAGCCCAGGAGGGCAGGGTCAAGTGACCCGAGACAGTGGGTACAGAGGTCCACCCACGACTCCCTGGCCAAGTCTCTGGCTTTCTCTCCAGCCAGCGGGGGTTCAGGGCAGGCTCAGAAGAGCCCTCTGCCTCCATGATGGTTCTAGGCTGTCTCTCCAAGGACATAGGAGATGGGCTGCGATTTGAGCCCGGCCCTAGAGCCTTTTTCCAGAAACAGCTTAGGAGTCTGGGCCGAGTGTGAGTCCTCTCTGTGTGCGCCCCATCTTCTCCTGGACCCCCAAAGGTTGGATGGCGATCTGCATGGTTCCCCAACACCGTTTTCTGCTTCCACCCCCAGCCTGCAGCTGCAACCCGGGGGGCTCAGTCAGTGAGCAGAGACCCTGCGACCCGGCGAGCGGCCAGTGCACCTGCCTGCCTCATGTGACGGGACGGGACTGTAGCCACTGCAGCCCCGGTTTCTATGACCTCCGGCCCGGGAGGGGCTGCCGGAGGTGAGTGGGGTGAGGGTGTGGGTGCCCTTCTCCCTGGGAGTGTCTCCAGGATGGAGGGCGTCCCGGGCAGCCTCCAGAGAGGGATCTGGCTTGGAATGTGCCATCCCAGGCTCCCTGCCAGGTACACCGTGCCCTGTACCAAAGGGGGACAAAGGGATGGTCCCTTGGGGGTCAGACTCGTGGCCCTGCCAACCCAGGATGTGGGCCAAGAACAGCCCTAAGGGATGTCCAGGTGGCCAGGGGGGCCAGTTTGCTCTCTGTCTCCCTTCTCAGTGACGCTGTTGCTTGGTGACCTTTTTGGCCACAACAGCCCCTTTGTGCCTCTGGGGAACAGTGGAGGGCTCCAGGGAAATGCCCGGTGAAACAAACAGGTTTCTTCCTTGCAAGACTCCTCAGAGCCTTTAATATGCTAGTTGCATTGTGACTTCCCAACAGAGGGGTATAGTCTCCAAGATTTATATGTCCCCATAGCCTCTGTGGGGAGGGGAGGGAGTGGCATTTTGTGAGCCTGTGCTTCCCCGGGGGCACAGCTTGGGGAAAGCTGTTTGACATGTACGGACTTCGAGATGGGGCCTCGTGTGCAGAGGATGTGATCTGCAGTCCCGGCCGCTTGTCTCAGACCCGGTCCCTTCCCCTGTCATAGCTGCAAGTGTCACCCGCTGGGCTCCCAGGAGGACCGGTGTCACCCCAAGACCGGGCAGTGCCCCTGTCGTCCAGGCGTTGAGGGCCAGGCCTGCGACAGATGCCAGCTGGGTTTCTTCGGCTTCTCCATCAAGGGATGCCGAGGTGAGGAAGCTGGGTGCTTCCCGGCCACCCAGAAAGTGGGGCCTGAGGTCTCTGGGCAACGAGGGGCTGCCAGCCGCGTGGCAAGAGAGTAAAGGATCGGGTGGAGGCCTGTCTTCTAAGAGCAGCCGTAGAAATATGGAGGGAGGGAGTGTAGGGGACCAAAAATCGAGTCCCAGGCTCCACTGCTAAATTCCTCTGTGCTGAGGCCATCGGGTCACCTCTCTGGGCCTTGGTTTCCATATTCGTATGGCCGGATGGCATGGCAGTTCCTAAACATGGCGGGTTCTCAGACCCAGGGACACTGAAATAAGTCAGCTGTCACCTCCGACCTTCTGACTCAGTCTCCCAGGAAGGACTCAGGAATGTGGTTGAACTTGTGGCGGGGGGGGGGGGGGGGGGGGGGGGGGGGGGGGGGGGG